>NC_077233.1:139968066-140305580 GCF_027887165.1 Monodelphis domestica | reverse complement strand
ACCTATACTTTTTATCTATGTGTTTGTTAATCTAGATATCTTTGGGACATATAACTGTAATCAAAATTGAATTTTAAAAAGAGTAAGCAGGACTGAATTTAGGAATTTTCTAATACTTTTATGAGTTCCAAGTAACCCCTCAAAATAAAGACTCATCTTTTGACAACACATTTACCTTCCCATGGCCTCACTGTTTGAAATCTTTCCTCTCTTCTTGATCTTCTACACAGCTGTCAGTGGTATTCCTAGTACTAAAGTTTGATCATGCTACTCCCTCACTCAAAACATTCTAGTGGTTCCCTATTGCTTCTAGGATAAAGTATGGAATTCTGTTTGACATTTAAATCCCTTCACAATTAACCTCCAGGCTCTCCTTCCTCACATTACACATTGTTCTTTTTTATACACTCTGTGTTCCAGTCACACTAGCCTGCTTGCTCTTCCTTCTGCAAATCATTGCACCTTTCATTTATTTGCCTTTGCACAGGTTCCCCCCAAACCGGAACACACTTCCCCCTCATCTCTACCTAAAAGAATTCCTTGTTTCTCTCAAAATTAAGGTCAAAGTCACCTCCAACATGAGGCCTTTCCTGATCCTCCTTGTTGCCAGTGCCTCTCCCTACCAAAATTACCTTATACTTACCATGTGCATAATTTATATGTGTGTATATTGTGTCTGCCTAAAGAATGTAAGCCCCTTTTTCCATTTTTCATTTTTAATTAATTAAGAATATAAGCTCCTTGAGGATGGCAATTGCTTCACTTTGGCCTTTGTACTCCTGGCACCAAGTGCAGTGCCTGACAGATGGTCCCACCTTTAAATGCTTGTTAATTGACTGTGTCATAGTTACACATTTTGGAGCACCATAATCTCTGAAGAATCAAATTTACAATATCCCTAAAGAGCAACGAGAGGTGACTAGTGGGTGTAAATATTCTGATGTATATTACCAATATTGAATTGTGTAAAAGGAGGAAACTGGTGCTGCCAAAAGACATGAGGGGAGTTCATCTACAGTTGGACAACTTTGTGCCTGCATGGAGACAAGATCATAGGTCTCCTGTCTCCCAGTTCAGGGCTTTCCTTCTCTCAATTAGGGAAATCTCAATTTTCAGGACTCTAAAATAGAGCACTAGGCCCCTCCCATGTTTATCTCAGCAGGTTGGCCTCCTAATTACTATTTGAAAACCTTAATTACCAGCTGAGGTCCTCCAAAGCCAAGTAGGAATACTGAAATACTGTAAATGTTTTTCTTTTCTTAAAAAGTTCCCATATACAAAAGGAGGGACTGGCAAAAGGTATGTGAGTTGAGCCAAGGAGCCCCCCCTGGACTGTGACCAAGGTAGAGAAAGCTTTGGTTGCACTAACAGTTTTTCTACATGTAAGCTTCAAGTTCTGCCTGAAAATAACTTTTCCCAATTCTACATAAAACTATAGTGCTTTTTAATGGAGGTCTTTCAGCTCTTCCAGATGGGCTCATTGAATTACACTGGGCTGGGAGTCAGGAGATCTGGACTTTTGTCCCTATTTTTCCAAGTCCCTTCTCTAAACTGCAGATGGAGTAGTGGAGGAGAATAAGGAGAGAAAAGGAGAAAGTACCATGGAAAGGGTACCAGACTAAGAACCATGTGGCCTGGGCTTGAATCTTAGTTCCACCATTAAGCTATTGTGTTTTTACACAAAACTCATCTCTAAGTGCCTCAGTTTATAAAATGAGAGGATTAGACAAGGTTCCCTCTAAGAAGCTTTTACATTCTAGGATTCTGTGATACTATGCTATATTCTAATAAAAGTTATAGTTTACACCCCCCCCCAAAAAAAGGCTATGCCATCCAAAGTATTCTCTTTATCCTTTTTTGACAAATGGGTAAACTGAGGCTTGGGGATCTAAATAACTTGCAAAGCTCCATTCAACAAAGTTTGTGGATAACCAACAAGCATTGTTGGAAACCCCCAGCTTCCAGGGTTTTTCACACCTGCCTCTGCCCCAACCTCAGGTTCAGGCTAATAAGGAGACTCACTTCTTGACCTTCATGGGGCCCCAAGCCTTTAGAGTCCTGCAGAATAAGTTGAGCAGGACTTATGCTAGAAGCCTACAAACCAGGCCTGGGATGGAGAGAGAAACCAATGGTTGTATGGGAAGACTGTGGGCACAGGATGCTGCCCCCCCCCCAAGCTCCTTGACCTTCAAAAAGCACTGCTTCAAACCCCAGAATCCCCATCACCATCCATCAACTGTTTCTGAGAGTGGGATGTGGGGTAGAGACCCCTTTTCATCTGTGGGAAAGGCCCCCCGCGAAGCTGACTTCCACCTGCTTTACCAGCATTATCCTCAAGGAGCAAGAAATAGAGAGAACAGAGTAAACTAGTTCAAACTCCTCTGCTCCTGAGTGCTCCCTCCCCTGCCCCTGCTAAGGAGATATTGCTTGTCTCTAGAAAAGTTCTTGGAGTGCTAGGGGTAAACAGGTTCTAGTATGCACCCCTGAGCTTTCTGTGCTCTATGACCTTGGGCAAATAGCTTCCTTACTGTCTCCTGGGGCCTCAGTTTCCCCTTCTGTAAAATAGGGGAGGGGTCAACTAGATAAGGTCCTTGCCAGTTCTAAAGTTCCTTCTTGGTTGAATTTAACTTGGGGAAGGGGTTCTGTCCGGGGAGGAAAGTGGAGGCAGGAAAAGGGAAGCTTGGTCTCACCCTGACCCAGGGTTCAATTTCACTGCCTTTAGCAGTGGGCTGACCAAGGGACCTAACTGTTTGAGCAGATGCATAGGAAAATGCACTGTCAAGACAGTCACAGGACTCTATCTAGTTGTGACTATGACTCCATAGGGAGCAAGGGGGGTTAGCGGAGATGGTCCAGTATTCAGAAGTGGCACATAAAAGAAAGAAACTTTTTCTCCCCGAGTGTTCTTCCCAGGAGGTCCACCGCACTCCCGAGGTTGGGATTGGGGTCAGTTTCGACGCTCAATAAAGCAGATTCCCTTTGAGAGAACTTCGGACCTCTGCCAGCGCCTAGAGCCCCAAGGTCTCAGCACATCACATGATTTCTGGGGGAAGAGGGGTGTTACTTCCAGCAAGGCATCGTGGTGCACACCGAAGAATTCACATAGATAAATGCACATCGAAAAACACACACAGGCACGACCGACTGACATGCACCCAAAATGGTTACAAGCACACCCCAGACAACCGTCAGTATCTTTGTGTAGTTCTTTAATGCATCTTAACTCCAGTATTTCGTTTGACATATAGAAAGGTTCAATAGACATTTCTCCCCCACAACCCATAGAAGCATAGCAAAACACACGCGCGCACACACAGAGACTGAGCTACTACTGGTCTAATAGCATGGTTCTGAATACCAGAATACCCTGAAAACACACACACACACACACACACACACACACACATTCACACTGAGGAGCTGAGCCTCTTAGCCCAGGACTTTCCCTGTAGTTCCTCTGCCTTGGCGATCCTTTTGCTCTTAAGGGCTAGAGGACCAATAGAACAGAAATAATCGAGAATTATATTTGCAGATTAAAAGGGAATGGGGTAGGTGGAGAAGGGGAGGAGAGATACCAGAGAGAATGAGGAGGGGGTAGGTAGAAAGCGCTAGAAGATGTATGGCGCGGAGCAAAGTCCAGCCCCCGCAGGCCATGGCGCAGAATGGGGAGCCTAGTTAGCTACTGCTTCCCGAGGAATCTCCAGTGGCTGGGTACAATCTCCCAGGTTTGACCTCTTGGGCTCCCCTTCCGTCTGATAACACTCTAAGGAAGAGGACTGCGGGAAGACGTAAACCTCAAGGTGTCTCCATAAGTCAAAAGTCTCTACTCAGGTTCTCAAGCTTCTCCAGCTTTCCTTGTGGTTTATCCGCGGCAGTCGCGGGGGGGCGGGGGGGGGGGGGGAATGAGTAGGGAAGAAGGGGTGGGGCCTAGATGCTTACACATCGTCTCTTGCATCCCATTACTCCCGTCCCTAGGACAAGCTTTTAGAATTCCTCCCTGTAGCTCAGAAAAGAAGATAAGTGTGGGTCTTTGCCTTCATCTCACGGCTTTCATTTCATCCCCTGGAGAACTAGGACAGGAGAAGTAGCGGAGAGTATTTACTTCTCTTAGTTAAGAGGGAGGGGATCAAATTGGGTTCCCGGAAAGATAGCTCAACAATGTCATTCCTCTCACCCCGCCCTCAACCCCCAGTCAAGAATCTTGGTGATGGAAAAAAAAAAAGAAGAAAAAGCCCTTCTCCCCCACTTCCTTCAAGGTCTAAGGGTCAGATACTGAGCCTTCCAGGAACCCTAGGTCTGATGAGACGAAGAGAAAGGGGGCAGGGTGGAGCAGGACTTCATCACTTGATCGGACACATTATATTCCCTCAGACCCCTACCCCAGGGTCCTTGACTCTAGGGCCAGCAATCACCTGCAAGGGACTCTGGAAGGGGAAACCTAGAGAGAAGAAGGGGGAGGGGAAGGAATGGGCCAAAGAGAAAAGACAGATGGGAGTGGGGAGAGGGAGACACAGAAGAGAGAACAGGAGAGAGAAGAGTCCAGGATAGACAAGGGAGGGAGGAAGAGTAGAGAAGAAAGCTACACCCCGAGTCAGGGAAGAAAAAGGGAGAGACTGAGACAAGATACAGCAAAGACTGGTAGAGAGGGAAAGGAGAGAGGAGACCTACAGAGAGACAAAGAGGGAGAAGGGAGAGGGGCGAATGAGAAAAAGAGAGAGCAGGAACCTGGATAGAGGAAAACTAGAGATTGAGGAAGGCGAGAGAGACACCCGGCTGACGGGGTCACCTGGGCTCCCATCGCCGCCCTGCCTCCGCTCTCCGCGCCGCGTACCCCACTCCATTCCCTCCCGGCTCTGCCGGGCTCCCAGCCCCTCCTCCTTGCCTCCTCCCTCGGTCCCTCCTCCGACTGGTAAAGCCGAAGTTTCCTGTGCTGGGCTGGGTTGTGCGGCGCGGAGCAGAGCGGAGCGGGGAGGCTCCGGGGTTGGCTAATGAAGCTCCACAGCATCCCGGCCCCTCGCACCTCTCTCTCACCACCGGATCCTCGCCCTAGCTTGACTTCCCAGAGACCAGACCCCAGGTCCCGAGGCTGCGCGTCCGCCTGCCTCGGGAATTGAGAGGGGAGGGGGGGGGGAGGGCGCATCTCTCCAGGAGGCGGAGGAGGTGGGGGCAGGACTGAGCCAGCCTGAGGCAGAGACAGAGACACAGAGACACAGAGACACAGAGACAGGGACTGCTAGAGAGAGCTAGCGAAGGAGACGCGAAGCGCGCGACACCGCGCCGTCAGTCCGGGGTTCTCCTAGTGGCTGGTGGATTTACAAAGCTGGAGTCCGGGCGGGCGCCGTCCTGGCTTCCCGGGAAGTGTCTCCGTGCCCTGGTGCGCGGTGAACTGGACGTCACGGCTATGCTCGTGGGGAGCCATCTGGTCGCCGGACCCAGGTGAGGCCTCGAAAGAGCCACTCGGGCACTTAGTCCCGGGGCCCGGGACGCAAAACCCTGCAGCTCGACCCCCCCCTGCCTGCCCCGCACTTTCCGCCTCCCTGGACCCCTTTCCAACTTCCCCGAACCCAGTATACAACTCCTGGGAGGTGGGGGTACCTCCTTACTCCAGAATTCCCCTCCTCCCTCGGGTTTCCAGCGCCCCCAACCTGCTGGGGCAGTGGGTTAGGGGACGGCGAGTGCCCAGTTTCCAGCCTGGCCTGGTGGGGTTGGGACCGGGAGAATGGGAACAGAGGGAGAGAGGAAGAGGGTGCTAGGGTACTGAGGGGGTGGGGGTAGGGGGTCTAAGAGCATTTGTTTTATTTAATACGAAAGACAAAGGCGCTGAGGCGTCCGCGGGAGGGGGGCGGCGGCGTGGCACACACTCCCAGCCCCCGGCTCCCGCCGGCCCGGCCGGCTCTCTGCTCTAGCGGAGTCTCTATGTGAGAAGTCGGGGAAGAGGTGGGAGGTAGTAGGGCGCTGGACGTCCTTAGACTCCATTTCTGCCACCGCCGCCCGGCCCCTAGTTTGTCCTCGGCACTTGGGAATCCCCCCACCCCCACCCACAGTCCCTCTCCCCTTTGTCCCTCTCTCCCTGCCCTCCCCCAGCCCCGGCTGTCTGGGGCGGGGCCGGCCGGGGGCGGTAGGGGGAGGGGGTAGAGGTGCCGGGCCCCCTGGTCAGCACTGCCTTTGTCGTCCCCCTCCCCCTTCCCTTCCCGCAGGTGCCGCCCGCGATCATGACTGATGGCGAGAGAAGACAGCCCTTGCAGCCGCTGGCTAGCGACGAGGTCCGGGTGCCCATCGCGTCGGTCCAGGCAGCCCAGCCTGGGGAGGAGGAAGAGGAGGATGCGGCCAGCGGCAGCAAGTCTCTCCAGGGCAGCGTGGCCTCGGGGGCGTCCTCTGCCAGGGAACGGGAGCTGGAGCGTGAGCGCGCGCCGGAGCCAGCGCCGGAACCGGTGCGGGAGCCGGAGCCAGCGACCGAGCCCGAACAAGAGCCGGAGCCGGAGCTGGGCGCAGCAGACGAGGAGCAAGTCCCCTACCCGGCTCTGGCAGCCACCGTCTTCTTCTGCCTCAAGCAGACTTCGCGGCCGCGGAGCTGGTGCCTCAGACTGGTCTGTAACCCATATCCTTTCCTCCTAGTCCTTATGCCCCCTTCGGGCTACTACTACAGAAAGAGGGGCGCACAGGGCTCGTGCTGCCTGGCGCAAAGTGGCCACGGCATCTGAGAGGGAAGGACTGGAGATGGGATCCCCTGCCCTCCTTTGGGGAATGCTCCAGGGACGTAGCTGACTCCCGACCCTCCCTGCCCCTGCCCTGCCATGCCACTAAAATTCCTTGTTCCTTCCAGGATTTCGCATTTCGGGAGGGACGGGCAGGCTTTGGGAGGTGCTTGGGAACCGGTGCAGTTGTGTGCTTTTTGTATGTATCAGAGAAGGTGGCCATTGGCCTGAGGAACCCACCTGCCAGGGGAGCTTGGGAAAATTTGGTGTTTCTGAATGATTGAGGTAGACTTGGGCCAGTTAGTTAGACTTTGCTGTTTCTCAGCATCACGTTGCTCTGCTTGAGTTGTTAGAGACCTTGACTCCCTGGAGTAATGTTGGAGAAGCCTGGTCCCTTGATGCCCCTTTCTATGCTGAAGTGATTTGAATGGCAGAGCATTTATAACTCCATTCCATAGGGGAGCTACTGCAAATGCATAATGGCAGTGGTGATCTCCTTAGTCTTCAAAAAGCGTTAGACTATTCAAGTAGGAAAAGGAGAGTTTAGTTGCTGTGGTTTCTTTCCACTTCACGCCTCTCTCTTATTAGGAAACTAGAGAAAAGTGTGTCTTATTCTAGAGGATGGGTGGGGGAAAAATGACGGTTCACCTGTGCATGATCAGGAATCAATGGAATGAACGTCTTTAATACTTACTTGGATGTCTTCAAAGTCCTTGGAGAAGGAGGAGAAGAAAGAGCAAACCACACAACAGGATTGGAAGGGGGAGGGGGGGCGGGAGAAGCATTTATTTTAAAGAGTACAAAGGGAGGCAGGACTCTCTCATAAACATGTAACCGGTTTCTAAGGGGAACTTGCCTGTTTTATTTTGCAACAAAGATGGCTCTTTGGCGGATGGATGAAATAGGCTGTGAACCTGTTGTGGTCCAAATTGAAAATGCTTAGGACTAATTCCTGATTCACAGGGGAACAGAAGAAGACCTCTCATTTTCCTTTCCCATCTCCCTAGCTAATTTTCTCACCAACCAAAGAGAAATGTTCTTCTTTTCCAGTAGTTGTGACAAGTAGAAAAATTGAATTTCAGAGAAAATGTGAAAAAAAGTGGCATATAGAATTATCTGTCATGATGACCAGGGGATCTTAAGTCAAGTTTTCCAAAGCTCCAAGCTCTGGCATATTATTTGTTAATTATGGAGTGAGAGCGGGGACTGGGACTTTGTGAAGGCAATATAGATTGAACATCAGCCTGCTCCACTGTACATGCTGTGGATTCCCTGGGCAGTGAACAGCAGTTGCCAGGCTCAGTGGATATTCCCAGTATCAGTTCAGACACCCCCACCCCCACTTTTGCAGCCTTGCATTTCTGAGGCCTGGGTTTATTCAGGCAGCTGTGCCATCGTGGTTGCTAGGGGCGTTGGACGTCTCTCAGTTTTTAGTTTGCAGAAAGCTGGAGTGATTTGGTGTTAAGAGCTGCAAGGCTGGGGTGAAAAAGCCATCCATGTTTTCCACACTAACTTTGTCTGTCAAAGTTAGGAAGGCAAGAAGACATAAGGATGAGCAATGTTTGTTTACATTTTCCTCAACCTTGTGCATTTTGCTGTATAAATATTAAATATAGATG
This sequence comes from Monodelphis domestica, assembly GCF_027887165.1. Classification (NCBI taxonomy): domain Eukaryota; kingdom Metazoa; phylum Chordata; class Mammalia; order Didelphimorphia; family Didelphidae; genus Monodelphis; species Monodelphis domestica. Next base: position 140,297,266 of record NC_077233.1, on the reverse strand, counting down.
AGGAATCAGAGCTCCAAAAAGTAATAAAAACTAATGTTTCTCTTTCCTAAAATCCAAACATTGAGTGAACTGGATTCCCTTGGACCCCTCTAAACCAGCTTATCAAAATTGAAGAGGATGAATTGTTAAGATCGGGGTAAGGGGCTACTAATGACATATTATGTAAGAAGGGCATAGGGGAGGGGTGTGTGTGTGTGTGTGTGTGTGTAACATATCTTAAGGGACATAGGTATCTAGAGTCTCAAGTGAATGTGTGTAAAATGGAGTTTTCTGTGAATGAAACTTTGCAACCATTCCCTCTTCCCCTGCCTGAGACACACATATAGGACCCTCTTTGAGAAGAGATGCTTCCCCATCAGGCTTCTATGTCATTGGAAACGAAAATGGTTCAAGTCACAATGTTTGACAATTAAGGGATAAAAAGGTCTAGGTCCCTAAACCAGCAGATCAATGTAGTAGTTGGGATTAGTCTTTCAGTTGATGGAATGAGATCAGGACCAACATTTAATAAATGTCTCCTACTCATTTTCTTTCATTTGAAGGTATTTGTAAAAAACTAAAGTAATCATAAGACTAGCTTGTGTCCTGGTGTTTCTCTCTCTCTCTCTCTCTCTCTCTCTCTCTCTCTCTCTCTCTCTCTCTCTCTCTCTCTCTCTCTCTCTCCAGTCCAAGTTTCTGGCAGTTCTTTTTGTATGTGTGGGTTTGTTTTGTTTGTTCGGTTACATCAATCTTTGCATCTGAATTTTAGTTTTCTGAAAGCTAGCCAGAGGAAAAACATTGTTTGGGGACTGAGTTAGAGATTCTAGCTAGGTTTTTTTTTAAATATAGGAAGTGGAAACAATACAAAGAATATTTCCTTGTACTTAGGTAGGAGGAAGGGAAGGAGAAGGAAAGAAGAAGAAAAAGAAGGAGGAAGGAAGACAGGAGGGGAGGGAAGAAAGGAAAGGAGGAAGCAGGGAGGGAAAGAAGAAAGAATCTAGAGGGAAGGAAGGGAGAAGGGGAAGGAGGGAAGAAGGGAGAGAAAAGAAGAAAAAAGGGAAAGAAGGAGGGAAGAAAGAAAGGTAGAGAAGAGCAGAAGAAAATAAAGAGGGACAGAAGGGAGGGAGGGAGGAAGAAAGGATTAGTTTATTTCCAGAATTATCCAAATAGCCACCTAAAGTTCACCATCTGAATTGTAGTCTGAATGGATTTCACTTTTCCCTCTATTTAAGGGGAAAAAACCATGGGGGTTTAAGGGAAGATAGACTACCCAGCAAAGCATTTCTGCAGAAGACAAGGAGCTACGTTTTCCAAAAAGATATTTGACTGTAAGGTTCTTAAAAGGAACAGAATCAGGCATAGTGGCTGGGAAATGGTAGAAATGGATTTCCATCACTGGAGAATCAAAGTTCCACCTCTAGGTTTGAATTGAATACCAGAGAAAGATTATACTTCTATGGCCTATGACAAGGGTCAAAAGCTGCCTTTGTCTTCTTAAAAGACCAGTAGGGACAACACAGAACTTGTTTAAACTCAATTCTATATTGAATTTCCATATTAACTTTTTGACCATTTGGAATGAAAATGGACATTAGCTTATCTGTAGGGTTTGAGAGCATGAACTCGTTCCATCTACTCAAGTCAGTTATTTTTAACCTCTTGCATATTTTCAATTGTCGTGGTTCATTCTAGTACAAATCTTAAAGGAAAATCCCAATTTTTTTCATCCATTCTGCAATCAACACTGCCCTAATTCTATATATTCCCTTCTCCTTCAATACAATCTTTACCCTTTTTTGAAACTCAAAATACTTCTGCTAGTTAGAGCTAACCTTGTGAGATCACTAAAACTGGAGAATTATTTTGTTTCCTACTATAATTGTGGGTCTGCCTAACTGAAGAAATATGATTTCCTTAAAAGTGAGTACAATTTTATTTTGGTTTTCATATGCTCATCCAACTTGTAATACAGTTCCAGGCACATAACAGGCACCTAATATTTACTTATTGAATGAATGATCTTCTTAAATGGATATCAGCCATTCCAGATGGGGACTCTGACCACCAGCAGATGAAATTTCCAAGTTTGAGGGTTTAAGTACAGAGGTTAAAGGGAAAAAATCTAAAAAAAGCTATTGTGCATCTGACAGGTGTAAAGAAGATCAGCTTACTGAAAAGGACTCTAGATCAGATTGGTTCCTAATGTATAAAGAAAGAGATTCCCTTGTAAATTCTTGGTTCAGGGAATGACCATATGCACAGGCTTGAGAGTTTACACAAGAATGACTGTGTGTATAGTTCAGTTTTACTGATTTGATTTAAGGGGTTTGAAACTAAATAAGATTCAGGGAAACTTTGATCCACTTTCTAGACAGCTATAGATTCATAGGAAACAATACTGTCTTTGATATCTTGGTTGGGCATATTGTGGGGGTGGAGGGAAGGAAATAGATAGCAGAATGAAGAAGCTATGATAATCCAGTTTGTTTCTTCAGTTTACAAGTTGTAAACCAACTGTACAAATGAAGATGGCCAAAATAGCAAATGGTCCAGGATTGGGGACTGTCTCTGGATTAATAAAAACAGACGTGTGTCAGAATGCCACTTCTAGCAAGCTCAAGCTTTTTCTTGGATATGAGTAGTGTTTTCAATGGAGAAAAGGTCCATCTTTAAATAAGTCCTTAACCTTTTCACACTCTGTTTCAGGAGGAAAGGCATTCTCTAGGAGATGGTGTGGCAACAAAGAACTGTAGTTATTTTGAGTGTGCCTGTCAGTTTAAATAAAATCCAGTGCAAAGAAGCTTCCAAGGGGTGGGGTGGGGGGGTATCCTTATTGATTTACTTTTTCTTTTTAAAAATATAATTGCGATAGAACTTTTTTGGTGAGTACTGTTGCTCCTACACAGGCCTATTTATAGAGGGAGGTGGGTGGGATTTTGTGTACTGTAGCCTGTTAGGCTGGGTTATGTGAGCTCAGTTGTGGCTCAAGTTTGCTGTCTCTGGGTTTTGCACAGAATGCAGCCAGGGACAGTTATAAGTCAGGGAAGGACTCTTAGTAAAGGTATTCTTCATTTTTGGTGACGTCACAGGCAGAGAGGTTGGTACAGCCCTGGAGGCAATCCATGCCAGGAACCCTCATTGGATTGTGGCCCCAGACAAACCAGCAGAGGGGGTGGGTGAGGGTGCTTGTGATCTTCTGGTAGAGGACAGCCGGGGTGATGAGTAGGAGTCTATCCACCTGCACATAAAAATGAGAGAAAGGGATTTGGCCTATCATTAGAAAGTGATCTAAGGAACGGAACTCTGTTAGAACCAGAGAATTCTGTCTTAATACAATAGGTACATCCTGAGGAAGAAGCACATGCTGGATTTTGCCATATAAGTGCCCTAGTGAGACGACAGATTTGAGCACTTTGTGTAAATAGCAATTAAATCTATTCTGTGTATTAGTTCAGCCTCAAAGAAACACTAAGCTTTAGTCTCAACCCTATTTCTACACTAAGGCCTAACTCTAAACCTGATCCTAATCTTCATGATTGTAAATCACATTTACAGGGGATAATAATGAGGTTGTGAGGCAAACATTTTGTAAATTCTGTTTAACCTTCATGACTGTTGTTCAGTCATTTCAGACACTATAAACCCACTTGGGGTTTTTGGGGTTCAGTGAATTGACCAGAGTCACACAGCTAGTGAGTGTCTGAGTCTGGATTTGAACTCAGTTCTTTTTTGACTCTAGACTTAGTGCTCTATCTATTGAACCATCTACTTTCCCTAATCTTAAACCAAACCTGTATCTTAACCCTAACCTGATTTTCATTTTAAGCTTAATGCTGTATAGATGAGGAGGGTTCAGGTATGTCTCTAGAAAGAGATGTGATTGTCTACCATTCAAATCTTATTCAGCAGGACTGTGGAAGTTCCAGTCTCACTTTGCCCTATAGAGTTGGGGTTGGATTTGCTATGAGTGATTCTGAATGTGGCACTCCACATCGTTTAACTTCTTAGCCTCATTCATTCATTCATTCATTCATTCATTCATTCATTCATCTGACAACTATTTATTAAGCATGTACTGTTTCCAGCATTGTGCCAGGCATTGGGGAGGGAAGGACAAAAGTGAAACATTCTGTATCTCAACAAATAGATGATGTTAAGGATCCTTCTTGACTATCTACTAGTTGATAACTAGAGCTGTCCAGCAATGGAACAAACTGCTTTGAGAGGCAGTGAGTTCCTCATGAAAATAATTTTTTAAAGCCTTCAAGAGGATGTCCATAGGTTAGGAATGTCATGGTCGAGATTCACCCTTCAGGTTGATATTGGATTAGACAATGGCAGTGCTCCCTTCTTCTGCCGGGCCATTGCTCTAGGTCAAAAAGAGTCTTTTATAAGGAAAACATTGTTTCTGATATCCTATAGCCTCATTACAACATTGTCCCTGAGGTCCTGAAAGTGATGCTACTTCATGACAAAGTACCAAATTCTGCTTAAACTGAGTCTAGGATGGGATATTCTTGAGTGAATAGTGAATTCAAAGGGTAATGAGATCAGAAAGGATGAACTGTGGAAAAGTACTTACTGGTATTTATTATTGGGGGCAGCTTTGTGGCACCATGGATAGAGTGCTGGCCCGGGAGTCAGGAAGACCTAAGTTCAAATTCAAATTCTGGCTCAGATGCTAATTGCTATGTGATGTTGGGCAAGTCATTTAACTCTCTTTGTCTCAGTTTCCTCATTTGTAAAATTAACTGGAGAAGGAAATGATAAATTACTCTATTATCTTTGCAAAAAAAAAAACCCAAATGGAACCTTGAAGAGTAGACAAATCTGAACAGCAACAACAAATTTATCATTGATATCAAATTAGAAGATTCTCATTTTTGTCTCATGTCTGATTGAAGAGGACTGATTTAGGTACCCCATGGATGCAATCTACTTGACGGAGGAGTACATTTGGATTGGATTCTGATGTGAAAGTTCCTTTTGAAAGTGAGTAGTGGAAACCCACCTGTAAAAAAGGCAGGGCAAGGAATGGACTTGATGGTCTCCAAGCTCTCTTCTAGCTGTAGTTCTAGCTCTAAAATTAGCTTGAAAATAATACATTCTACAGCGTCATAGAATGCTAGACCAGAAGGAATCTTAGAGATCATTTTGTACAACCCTTACATTTAACTGAAAAGGAAATCGAGTCACAGAGAGAGGAAATAATTGGCTCAACATCACAAAATGAATCAGTGGCAGAATTACAACTTGAATTTTGAGTTAATCATCACTGAGGCTGGACAATAATCTGTCAGGGTTCTTCCAGAGTTGAAATCTGATTTAAGTTAGTAGGAGTTGGACTAGGTAACCTGATGTCACTTCCAGTTTTCAGATTCTATGACTCTAAAGCCAATGTATTGTTGGGGATAGAGCATTGGGCTTAGGAAAACATGAATTTTGATCTTGTTTCTGATGATTACTATCTATGGGACCATGTGCAATTTATTTCACCTTCCTTGGCCTCCATTTCCTCATCTATAAAATGAAGGCTCTGGACTAGATGGTATTTTGGGTCTTTTTTAGCTTGAAATCTTTAAGAAGATTTCAGGGGAGATACCTGCTTTTTGAAGAAGGTTCCTCTGAATAGGGCTTTTGGTAATTTCCCTCCTCCAGGGGCTCTGAAGTAGCTCAGTCTAGAGCGATGGTTTGTATCCATCCCTCCTCCTAGGATCTGTAGTAGCACCATCAGTGATTAGCAAAGGGGAACTGAGTCTAATGTCTGGCTCCTCTTTTATTTCTTCCAATTAAAAAAAAAGAAAATGGTTACAAAGGAGTTTGTGATCATTTGTTGCTCTAAAACCATGGACTGTCATTTTGATTTTGCCTAATCTTTGTCAGCCATCATAACAAAGGAGGAGAAGGATACTGTGGCTAAAACTGCTAATGGATTTGAATGCAATTGCTGAAAATGCCAGTGCTTTGGTCAAATTAGTCTGTGCATCACAAGTGCACAGATTGGTGATCAGCTTTAGGGGAGGAGGAAAGCAGGACTAGTCTTCTACAGAAGAAGAGAATTATTCTTTACTCTGGCCTGACTTAAGGGATACTTCTCAATATTATCACCAATGATGATTGGAATTCTATCATTAACATTTTAGAGCTTCCTTTTAAAAGATGACCTCTTTAAGTTTCCCTCTGGTTTAAAAAAACATTTTTGAGATATTTTTCTTTCATATTACTTCTGAATATATCCTTCTCCTAATCCCTTACTCAGCCAGGAAGTCCTTCTAAAGCAGGGGCAGCCAGGTGACACAGGACTTAAAGCTCTGAACCTGGATTCAGGAAGACCTGAGTTCAAATATAGCCTCAAAAATTTACAAGCTATGTGACCTTGGGCAAGGCATTTAACCTGCTTGCCTCAGTATCCTCATCTATGAAATGAGGAAAATGATAAGTTTGATTATTGATTAGGAATTGTTATTGATTAATAAGCTACTGTTATTGATCAGATTCATAAGAGGTAATTCCAGCTATTAATATATTTAGTAGCTCAGTTAAATCAACTCTAATACATAAAAGCATTGGCAGGCTAATCTTTTAAGGTATAATATACTCATATAAAGAGATAATTGTATTAAACTTTTTGATATAAGAATAGATATCAACATGATTGTGCATCAAAATCCCCTGAACTCTTCTGCAGTCAACAATTCTTCCTGTCTACCCTTTGAAACTCTGTTAGTTTGTTAGCTGAAATATCCTCCTTTCCCTCAATTCTTTACAAACCAACCACAAACCAGCCAGGGGGGGTGGAGATTTCTTATTCCACTGAGGCTCTTTGTCAGGGGACTGTCAAAACCCTTTATCAAAACAAGAGAACTACATGATGGACATATGCTCTAATCCAACCCAATGTTAGGATTGTCAGTAGCCTTTCTTGGACATCCCTCAATAGCCATTCCTCAATTTGTTTTTGTGGTTTTGATGTAACTCCCCAGCTTTGTTCTTCTTTTTTCCTCTATGAAAATCCTGTTGATGCTGCTGCTCAGGGTCTCTGACCAGACTGGTTTGTCTGCAGACCCACTGACTTTGAATAATTTGGGCACTTCACATTAAAGCCAATGTACTCAGAAGTTTTGTTCTCCCTGTCTTTTTTTCTTCTTTCCAATAACAATAGCACCTACCTCTCAGGATTGTTGTGAAGATCAAATAGGATAATATTTGTAAAGTGCTTAGCACCGTGTCTGGCACATAGTAAGTGCTATATAAATGTTAGCTATTATTAACATTGTTGTTGTTGCAACAAGAAATAAAAAGAAAAAGAAGCATTAGCATTTCAGCATAACCACCCATAGGTTTCTTATACTTTGGGGTGGATTTGATTATCAGTGCCTTTCCTTATTGAAGGGACATGCCTGGAAGGGCAGAGGCACTGAAAGTGGGGTATAAGAAAAATAGAGAAGAAGGGAGAAGTTTTGCATAACATAAGGAAGAGGACATTGAGGAGCAGGAGTGGGTCTAGGTGGGCAAAGTGGCCTAAAGCCATGTCCTGGGAGGAAAGATTTTCAGAATTTGGGAAGTTTAACCTGAGGAAGAGTGGACAGAGGGTTTAGATGGCTCATCAGCATGGCACAGTAGAAATCATACTTGATTTGGAAACTGAGGACCTGGCTTTCAGACTTACTTACATGTGTACCTTTGCGCAGGTTAGCTGCCTGAGTCTCAGTTTCTCATTTATAAAATAAGAGGAAAGGAGGATTATCTTGGCTTTCTATCCATGATTCTGTTACATTCAAATATCTGAAGATCTTTTTCACATGAGAAGAATTTGATTCTTTTGGCATCCAGGATGGGAAAATGGATGGAAAATTAGGATCCACTGTATAGATATTTTTGTTGTTGTTCAGTTGTTTCCATTGGGTATGACTCTTCATGACCCTATTTGGGATTTTCTTGGCAAAGATACTGGAGTGGTTTGCTGTTTTCTTTTCCAGCTCATTTTACAAATGAGGAAACTGAGTCTAGCAGGGTCAAGTGACTTGCCCAGGATCACAGAGCTAGTAAGTATTTGAAGCCCTGTGCTATATCCACTGTGCCACCTACCTCCCCCAGCTTTGGCTCTCAGTAAGAGGTAAATGGTTAGGGGAACTTCCTGACTATTAGCTCTGTCTAATAGTTGAACAGATTATATTGTGAGCCAGTGAGCTCCTTATCTCTGGAGAAATTTGAATAGAAGCTAGAGGATCACATGTTGGAAATATTGTGGAGGAAACCTCTGCCCTGCTTGTGAGATTGGGCTAAATGATCACTAAAGAATCTTCTCTGCTTCAAGACCCCCAACTTCTGGGATTCGATTTTCCTGTAATTATAAGATGAGATTGAAACCTTGTATCCATTTATTCCTCTGTATCTCTGTGGCTTAGACTGGGGGTTGGCAGCCCTTTGAGAGGAAGGAATATGCCAAGCAATGGACCACATGCATTTTGGGCATGTTAGAACCTATTTGGGAGTGAAGAGCCAAGGGATCACTGATGGCATCAAGAGAAGGGATCCTGGACCAGGCATCAGAGGATTGGATCCAGGACCACTGCTTTGAATCCTAAGGAGAACATTTGGGCGTGGGGGTCAGCCTGCAGACTTATGAATCAGGAGAGACTGAGCTTCTGCTGACTAATCTGTGAGTGGGATGGGAGTCTAAGCCAGATGCTGAATCCTCCTGACAGCAGAGAGGTGGTCTTTGCTGTGAGGCCTGTTCCATGTGCCAAGAAACTTGACCTACATGCTACAGGTTGCCAACCCCAAGTTCATTTATCTGAACGCCCTTACGCCTGTGTGTACACATGTAGTTTATTTGTTCTGTCTAGGAGCTCCTGTCCAGAGCTGCTTTTTGTTTGCCTTTGTGTGGTCAGGGTTAAAAACTGACCCAACTAAATTCTGCTTTAGGGTAGGACAGCATTCCATTCCATTCATTTCAATTCATTCAAAAACAATAAGCCAGTTGTGCCAAGCAAGTATTGGGCACCAAGGAAAGCACTGCTTATTAAGATAGTTTCCCTGCCTTCATGCAGTTTATAGTTTAGTAGGATGGTAAATCACAAGTACTTGTAATGATAACTCACAGTTCTATAAAAGTATATTAGAAAGGCAGAAGACCAAGGGAGGTAATTCCCCACAAGAGGAATCCAACTAGGAAAATGTGGGGTAATTATGTGTCCTGGATTTAGAGTCTAAAGACCTCGGTTAACAGTGTGACCTTAGGTAACTCATCCCTTCCTTTGTAAAATGAATAGGTTGGCTGTGATGCCTTCTATGATCCTTTCTAGTAATAACATTTTGTGATTGTGCAATGTGGAACAGGTGGGAAATGTTTCTTCCTGTTTTTAAAGACTGTTTAGTGAAGTCCTTTGCTTTGACTCCTGCCCTTAGTAAATGAAAGCGTTTACGGAACTTGGCTCCTTATTGTGTCGTGAGACTTTGGAGATTTACCCAGACTTCTGAAGTATAGATATATTTTTATGTACCGAGTACCCGAAAGCTGTTTTTATACAAATGATTTTTAGCTTTGCTATAGTCAGAAAGTAGCTTCCCTTTGATGATGGGGAAGAGGATAAGAAGCAGTGGCCAAGGGAGGGAAATTGCCTGGTTCATCCTACCTGTCTTTGGGACATTTCTCTTTCAAGTACAAATCTTTCTTGGTCCTTACCCAATGTATACCTGTATCTGTGCTCAGTTTTCAAGGGGTAGGGGAAAAGAAGAATTCCTGAGCCTGCCTTTAAGTAGTTTACCTGGCAGTTTGGAGTACTTATCTCTAGCAAGCCTTCAACTTGCTTGAGAACAAATACTTCTAAAATCTACAGCAGAGGTTTTCAAATTTGGGGGGCTCAGGACCCTATTATACTCTTAAAATTATTGAAGACTTCAAAAGTTTTTATGTGGGTTTATTATACACACACACACACACACACACAAATATGCATCATCATTAGTTATATTAGAAATGAAATAGAATCATTTAAAGAATATTAACTCATTTAAGCAATAACAAACCCATTACATATTATATAAAAACCTATTTTTGCAAAAAATAACTATTTTCCAAAACAAAAAAATCACTTATGAGAGTACCATTGTTTTACATATTTTTGCCAATCTCTTTAATGTCTGGCTTAATAGAAGACAGCTGGATTCTCATATCTACTTCTGCATTCAATCCTTTGCGACATATTGTTTTGGTTGAAATACATGAAGAAAATAGAGCCTCACACACATTTAGTTAGAAACAAATAGTGTCTCAGTAGTATTTTGAGAATAGTTTTGATCTTTAGAATCCCCCGAAGGGGTCACTGAGCTAGTCATATTTGAGGACCATTGATCTTTTTTTGTTTTTTTTTTCTCTCCAAACAACTTAATTTTTTTTTAGAAAATTTTATTTAGTCAATTTAAAACATTATTCCTTGGTTACAAGAATCATATTCTTTCCCTTCCTCCCCATCTCCCATACCTTCCCATAGCCGACACACAATTCCAATGGGTTTTACATGTGGAGGACCATTGATCTTAAGGATTTGGTTCAATATATTTGAGCTATTCACAAAGTTTTGAGAATTCAGCCATGTAAGTTGGCCATTTCCTTTTGGGGGTGTAGTTTGGAAGTGTAGAGCCTTTGAGATGGTGGTAGTGAGCTTTTCACGGACATTCTATAGGTTTGCCAAGGACAAGACACCAGAACTGTGTCTTAAGGGTGAGGATAGTCTGTCAGTAGTTCATGTACTCAGAGGTGTTGAGGTCAGGGTGGTGACTTGCCAGTCAGTGGGTTCCCTAAAATAATTAAGGAAGGATTTGCCCTGCTCATTTGGATTTTACTTTTAAATAGAGGGGAGGCAAAATTTGGTGTGAAAACGCACTGGATAAGCTTCTTTCACTGCATAAGCTTCTTTAAAAACTTTAGAAATAATAGACACATCAATGGCCCTGGAAGCCCCTAGGATTGTGACTGCCCTTCTAGTCCAAAGCACACAGGCATATTTTTTCATTCAGAAGATTTATTAATTTTTATATTTTGGACTCTTAGAAGTCTGAAATTCCAGACTTGGAAAGAAGCTTATAAGATATTTAATCCAATCAGTAGCTGAAATCCCTTCTACAATAGTCCTCTGTGTCTTCCAGCCTCTTCTTAAACACTTCCATTGACAGGACACTCACCACCTAGCTAGCCCATTTTAATGTTGGACCCTACTATTGGTGGCTGGGAGCAGCTACGTGGCACAATGAACAGAGTGCCAGGCCTGAAGTCAGGAAGACACATCTTCCTGAGGACAAATCTGGCCTCAGACACTTACTAGCTATGTAACCCTGGGCAAGTTACTTAACCCTGTGTTGACCTCAGTTTCTGCATCTGTAAAATGAGCTAGAGAAGGAAATTGCAAACCACTCCAAATTTACCAAGAAAACTCCAAATAGAGTCTTGAAGAGTAGAAGAGGATTGCAATGCCTGAACAACCAAATTGAGGGAAATTGCAATGATCTGAATTTTCTCACCACCACCTTTTCCCACAAAAAGCTCTCCTTTTCCCACAAAACACAGCCCTGGAAGTCATGATATACTGAAAAGAGACTCTGGAGTCAGAGAATCCCGATTTCAAATCCAAACTCCGATTCTTACTATACCAATGTGAAGCAAGTCACTGAACCTCCTTGAGCCTCAGTTTCCTCACCTTGAATTTTCTCTTCTAATCTCCTCATGATAGTTGGCATCTGGTATCTGAAAGGATTATAGGATCAGAGAGTCATCAGGCAGATCAACAGATGCTCACCTGCCCAAATCTGAATGGAGTTCCATTTGAATAATAGTCAGTAAATCAACAAGCATTTATTAAGTCCCTATGGGTCTGGCACTGAATGTTTACTAAGCCCTGGGTATACAAAGAAAAGAAGGGGAGAATTCCTTGCTCTCAAGGATCTTACATCCTAATGAGGGAAACAATGTGCAAACAATTTTGTACAAACAAAATCCATACAGGATAAACTAAAAATAATTAACAGAGGGAAAGGACTAAACTTAAGGGAGTTTTGGAAAGGCTTCCTATGGAAGGTAAAACTTTGGTTGAGACTTGAAGAAAGTCAAGACCCAGAGATGAAGAGGGAGAGGGACCTAGGTGATTCAGTGGATAGAGAGCCAGACTTGGAGACAGGAGGTCCTGGATTAAAATCTGGCCTCAGACACTTCCTAGCTGTGTGACCTTGGGTAAGTCCCTTAACCTCAACTGCCTAGCCCTTACTGTTCTTCTGCCTTAGAACCAATATTCACTATGATTTTCACATAGAAGGTAAAGGGAGAGAGGCAGAGACAGAGAGAAAGAGAGAGAGGCAGACAAGGAGATGAAGAGGAGGGAAGGAGAGAAGAGAAGGAGTGAGGAGGTGAGGAGAGAGGGAGGAAGGAGGGAAGAAAAATAGGAAAGGAGTGAGGAGAGAGAGAGAGAGAGAGAGAGAGAGAGAGAGAGAGAGAGAGAGAGAGAGAGAGAGAGAGAGAGAGATTTGGTCGAGGATGGGATAGGATGCAACAATTGAAAATGCTCAGTTAGGAAATGGAAAATCTTATTCGAGGACTAGCAGAACTAGAGACACTGAATCACAGAGTAGATTGTGGACAATAAGATGAAAGAATGGAAAGGTGTATGATGGAGGGGGAATGGCAGGTTATGAAGCCTTTTCAATGCCAGAGGATTTTCTATTTGATCATGGTGGTGATGGGGAGCCAGTGGAATTTACTGAGTGAAGGGTAGCATGCTCATCTGACTAGGCTCTAGGAAGATGACTGAGAGCTTAGTGGAGACCTAGAGTGTCTGCTGCACCAAGACTACTCTTTTCTAAAATAAACACCCTCTGCTTTGTATGCTAGAATACCTAAGCGTGGCCTCCCTGTTCTGCATGTACTCTTGTTTCTCAATATCCTTCCTCAAGTGTGGTGCCCAGAACTGAACACAGGACTCCATATATCGTGAGGGAATCGGGGCAGAGGACACCAGGACTACTACCTTCTTTGTTCTAAACTTGGTTCTTCTACCAATGCAGCCCAACATTCCACAGTTTTTTTTAAACTGTTGCCTCATATTTTGATGGCCAGGGAGCTTGGAACCCACTGAAACCCTTGAATCTTTTTTTTTTCCTCCCATGAAAAGCTTGACCACCCTTCTCCCATCCTGTTCATGTGCAGTTGTTTTTTTGAGCTTGCATTAGACCAAGCATTCATTGCCATTACATTGCAAAGTGAATGTTAGATAATAAGGTCAATCAGGACTGAGCCAGCTGTTGGGGAGCACTTAACAAAGAACACGCAGCTGTTCTCCCCAAGACAAAAATTCCAGAACAGCAAAGAAATCATTGACAATTAAGAAACCAGGTCAGAATTTTACTAGAAAAAGCAAAGAGGGCATTTTTCTGATTATTTTTTCTTCTGGGTTTCACTCAGAACTCTTCAGCCCTACTATATACACATACTCTTTAGTTGTGGGAAGGAAAACACATACATTGTTGAAGGCTTGGTATCTTTTTTTTTTTTAGTAAATGTGAAAACCTGCTTCACTTATTTTAGTTGTGTGGTGAAGTTTGTCTCTATAATTCCTTAAAAGGACAAAAAGAATGGTATATGTATTAACTGAAGACCTGGGAGCCCACAAGCAGGCAAAAGATCGAATCACCTGTAGTACTGACTCCAAGGAAACTCATGGAAGCAAAACATGCACTCAGCAAACTAGAGTTGGAAGGGACCTTAGATGCTGGCTTAGTCTAATCATCTCATCTCAAAGTTGAGTAAACCGAGAAGTGTACTCATTTGCCTAAGGTCACTTAGGTAGTTAGTGGCAGTTATCATTTGAACCCAGATCCTGATGTCAAATTCAAACCAAATTCAAATCATTTCTCCAATAAAGATTATAACCAAGAAAGGGCTGGAGAAAAAAATGTCTAAAAATTAACTGGAAACTAAATAACTTTCTCCTAAGGAATGAATGGGACAAAGAATAAATCGTTTCTCCAGATTTTTTTTTCATTAGCACAATGAAGAAAATATTTCCATGTAGGGTAGAGGAACAAGCATTTATCAAATGCCTACTATATACGGGGCACTGTGTAAGAATTTTAGAAATATTTTCTCATTTAATCCTCACAATAGCTTATGAGGTATATGCTGTTATTAACCAGCTGAGGAAACAGGCAGACAGAAGTCAAATGACTTGCTTGAAGTCACATAGTTTCTGCAATAGAATTTTAAATCATTTTCTAGAGTCCAGACCCAGCACCACCTCACTGCCTTGGGACACTTCTACATTCACAGCGTTTGCCCTAAGAGGTAGTTTGATGTCTTGAAGGAATTAGGAAGACCTGAATTCAAGTTCTGTCACTATTGCATACTAGCTGGGTTACTCCTAGACAAGATACTTAGTCTTTAATACTTGCAGCAAGTATATGTTGCAGAATAATTGCTAACCTGCATTTGTGTAGAGGAAGTTTTCCTCCCTGGAAGTTCCCTACACAGATAAGACCAGAAGTCTGGATCCCCAACCCACTGCCCACTGACTAAAACTGTTTTAAAAGCAACAATCAACCCCTTTCACATATCAGGACCAAGGCAAGATTTTAATGTTACCTGTAAAGTGCTTCCCACACATTCAGCTTTTAGATTCTTGTGGTCTAGTGGCTACAGTAACAGAGGGTGAGGGCTTCCCTTTGTTTCTGCAGCTGCATCACTGGGGATGGGGAAGCATGGATACTCTTGTTGCAGAGGAGCAAGAGCTTTAGATTCAGAGTTGGAGCCCTTCAATTCAGATTCTAGCTCTGCCACTTAATAGCTGTATGACCTTGTCCAGGACTCAGTTTCCTTCTCTGTAAAATGGCACGGTTGGACTAGATTGAAGGCTTTTTCTAGCTCTAATCCATGCTCCCTGGTTACTCCCTGCTGACTGACGAAGAGTACTATCCTACAGAATCTGTCACAAATTCAATTTAATTCGACAGAAATTCATAAAACACTGATATTGGGAGAGATTCAAGAATGAAATAGGGCTCATACTTCACCCCAGATTGCTTATTACAGCCCTATAGGGCACAAAAACATAGGAACAAATAAATCAAATAGAGGGGGCAGCTAGATGGGACAATGGATAGAGAGAGTCAGGCCTGGAGATGGAAGGTCCTGCATTCAAATTTGACTTCAGACACTTTCTAGCTGTGTGACCCTGGGCAAGTCACTTAACCTCTCATTGCCTAGCCCTTAGGCTCTTCTTAGAATTGGTGCTAAGACAGAAAATAAAGGTTAATAAATAAATCAAAAACATATCAGAATGTGACAAATTACTAGGAGAGACTTTTTTTAAACCAAACTCCCCCCCCCAAAATAGCATGAGACTGTAGAGAAGAACTAATTAGGGAGAACTTCATGGAGGAGGTGGCTCTCTGAACTGGGTTTCCATAAGAGAAAGGATTTCAACTGGCTGACATAGTGAAAGAGCATTTCAGATAATGGCATTGGTGTAGACAAAAGCAGAGACCAGAGAGGACTGAAGAGTAACAGGGAATGAGGGGTGGGCCAGATTGATAGGAGAATAACCTGAGTAGAGGGAAATGGAGGGAACTAAGGCTGAAAGAATCATTTGAAGTCAGACTAGGGAGGCTTTGAATGGCAGGAGTTTGTATTTTGTTGTATTTTACATTTTTAAACCCTTATTTTCTGTCTTAGTAACAATTCTAAGACAGCAAGGGAAGGGCTAAGTAATTGGGGGTGGGGGTCAGTGACTTGCCTATGGTGGCACAGCCAGGAATTGTCTGAGGCCAGATTTGAGCCCAGGACCTAGCCCCAGAGCCCCCTAGCTGCCCTAAGTTTGGATTTTCTTCAGTAGGTGAAGAGGAACTTCCTAAAGGTTTTTGAGCAACAGAGTGATGCTAAAATAGTGATTAATTAGAAAGCTTAGTCAAACATATACAAGATGGAATAGAAGGATGGTGAGAGGTGATTGAATGGCCCAGACAGTTTGGAAGAGTGCCGTCAGCTTCTCTCTTTGGTCTGGAGAGAACTGAGATGTCTCCAAGGTTCCCACCTGTTTTCAAACACCTCAGGAAAAAAGTGGCCTTGGGTTACTTACATTCTTGGGCTAAGTCCCAGCTGCCTGCTGGACCCTGGCAATCTCTTTCTTGGGTTTCTTGGTATTTCTTCCTTGTAAATAGATTGAGGTAGCAGCTGTGGGCAGCTTTCTGCATTCATCCCAGAGACAACTCCTGGCATGTAGAAGAATACCTGGCTTTGGCTGGGCTTTCACAAAGGGTTTTGATTAATGACCACGTGAATGGCACAGAGTGTGGGTTCACCTTACACTTGTGGGTTTATAAGCTCCTCTTTCCTCCCTGTAGATGGTTATTCTGGGTCCCAGAGGATGGACAATTTATGATGCTAAATCCTTCCAGCAGCTAAAGCTGGTCCAAGAATGAGATCCCAAGGAAAAGGTGGGAACTTAGCTGAGTCCCTATTAGTTATAGATGTCAAGGTGGAAACTCTCAATGCAAAAT
Source organism: Monodelphis domestica (assembly GCF_027887165.1). Classification (NCBI taxonomy): domain Eukaryota; kingdom Metazoa; phylum Chordata; class Mammalia; order Didelphimorphia; family Didelphidae; genus Monodelphis; species Monodelphis domestica. The sequence goes on along the minus strand of NC_077233.1, from coordinate 140,280,745 downwards.
GGGCAAAATTTACAAGATTTGGCTCCAACCGAATTTCTTATACATCTTCTCTAAGTTCAGGACGGGGGAGAAGGAGAAGAGTCCTACTAAAGGACTGGGCAGGGCAGGGCAAATCTATAGTCATAGCTTTTCTTCTTCTTGATCCTGAGCCCCTAAGATGGCTAGTCTAACAGATCATTGGCAGGGGAGGGATAGGACACAGCGGAGGGCAGGGATGGCTATGATTCATAGGAGTCTGGATTTAAACCTAGAAAGGTCTTAGAATCCAACTAGTCTGATTTCATCACTTTACAGATAATAATGATAATAATATAATAATAATAAGTAAAGTGCTTTACAGTTGTATCTCATTTGATTCTATCAACAACCCTGTGCCTCTCTGATGTTTCAGTCGTGTCTGACTCTTTGTTAACCCTTTTGAGGTTTTCTTGGCAAAGATACCAGACTGGTTTGTCACTTCTTCCTCCAGCTCATTTTACAGATGAGGAAACTGAGGCAAACAGGGCTAAGTGACTTATCCAGGGTCACACAGCTAGTAACTATGTGAGGCCAGATTTGAACCTGGGTCTTCCTGACTCCAGGAATGATACTCTAATCCATTGCAGCATCTAGCTGCCCCAAGTGTAATCCTGGGCAAGTCATTTAACCACTGTCTGCTCCTCAGTTTCCTCAACTGTAAAAAGAGAATCATAATAACATCCACCACCTCCCAGATTTGTTGTGAGATACAAATGAGATAATTGTAAAACACTTAGAATAGAGTCTGGTACATAGCAGTTGCTATATAAAATACTACCATGACCACTACCACTCTTACTACCAACTACCCCAATATCTGTCAAGAAAACCCCCAAAGAGGTCACAGAGTCAGACACAACAACACCAAGGAACAAATGAACTAGTTTTCTGCTCCCTCCAGTGTGACCAGCACTGTGCAGTGCTGGGCATGATGGGTAGCAATCATGTCTCTGCCTTAATATATAATATATTAATATACCCTGTGCTCTGCCCTGTGTACAGAGACTTCCCTTGATTGCCCAAGGGGAGGTGATACTCTAAGCTAGGGATCTCCAAGTCAAGCTTTTGTTTGTTCTAAGTTGATAGCACTCATTTATTTGCACTTTTGCTATCTAAATCTCTGTTTCTCTTCATAAAGATTTGTGTACCCAATTATACATTCATCTGAACAAATAATAGCCAACATTTATAAAGGGCTTTACATTTTGCCAAGTGCTTTGCATACATTATCTCATTTGAGCCTCACAACAACTCTAAAGAGATATGTGCTACAATATCCCCATTTTACAGATGAGAAAACTAAATCCCAGATGCCTATGCGACTTTGCCTCTGATCACATGAATAGTAAGTGTCAGAGATAGATTTCGAATCTGAGGATCCCTGAGTTTAGATTCAACACATTGTAAAGTACACCACACTATCTTGACAAGGATTTTGTAATATGACTGGGGGTGCTTCACAGGAAGCAATGGTCATGAGTTAGGGATTCTTGCTCTAAGCTGGTCCCTTGTTTCTGGACTCCTACATAAAGACAACAGAGAAAAGGGAGATGTGATTGCACCAGGTCCCATCTCTGTCAGTGGACAAGCATTCATTAAGTGCTTTCTATGTGCCAGGAATTCTGTTAGCTGCTGGCGATACAAAGACAGAAAAAGAAACAACCCCTGCTTTCAAGGCTGTACCTTTGACAGAAACTTGCAGGATTGGTCATTAAACATCCACTAAGCCTTACTAGGTACCAGGTACTGTGTTAAGTGCTAAAGATACAGATAAATGTTAAAGACAACTAGTGGTCTAACAGAGGAGACAATGTGCAAGCAACTACTAGAAATAAACTTCAAAAATAATAAATATTTATTAGAAGAAATAAACTTCAGAACAGCAATTGCAAATGGAGGAAAATCATTAGAATTAAGAGGGATCCAAAAAGGCAACCTGTAGAAGGTGGGATTTTATTTCTAGTTTTAAAAAACCTTCTTTATCCTCTGTCTAAGAGTCAAAATACTAAGTATTGTTAAATGCCAAAGGGATGCCTCATGTCCCTGGATTCTGGGGAGAAAGGGAAAAGATGTCTAATCTAATTAGTCAGGAATTGTGTGTGGAGGAGAAGAGGGCAAAGGGAGGTCTATTTGTAGAGGGTTTGTTGCATAGACTCAAATTCGCCTTACAGAGGGTCATCTGGGAAGGAATGTGTCGTTTCCTAATTTTTTTTGTGCCTCTGTAGCCAACCTGTCAAACATTCCTTGGATGAATTTAAACCAGTCCTCCTATCTCCAGTGCTTCAAGAAAAGCCAAACTCTGCCTGCAAGTGTTCAAGGTCATGCAAGAAATATGTTACCTTTATTTAGACAGATGTTGAAAGAGAACTCTAGTCCAGATTTTTCAGTGGATTCTGAAGGTAGCAGCTGGCTTTTCTGCCAATCCTTTGATCCTGCCTTGAGAAGACCCTATGGGTTGGAGGGAAAGAATAGTTATCCCTTTCACTTGTAAGCTGCTACTTAACTTGGTGGCACTAAAAGGGAATTATTCCCTCCTCCTGCCAGTGAATACTTGTAACAAAACTCAATCCAGCTTAAAGTGAAATAGGACAAAATTCAATTTCCAAGCCAGGGATCAAAGACTATTGGACTAGACAAGGATGGATTGGAAGTGAAATGGATGGCTGTATCCTGTGTTATCTTGAACTTCTAGTGTGACTTAGGGCATGGATCCCATTCACCCATGAAAAGATATCGGAGCCTTTCGGAATCCTTGCCTTTCCAGAGAAAGTTCTGACAAGATGCAGTTAAAGGAGTCTATTTTCTCTTGATTTAATTCATAATTATTTGACCCTCTGCATCTTTCAGAGGATTATGTCATTTTAGTCTGGGTCCTGCAACCTTGGGGCAAGCCTGTGCCCTAAGGAAGAAGGGAAGCCTCAGAAGACAAAGACAGCTGCCACTGACCTTGAGACACAGATTCGTCAAAGCCCAATGCCCTTGGATGAGCTCTGACAGCCTGACAACATGGACCAACTCAGGAGGAAGCACAGGGCCTTGCTTAATAAATGTTTGCTGAGTGAGTTTGTTTTTGAGGGAACCCTCCCAGGACAAAGGAAGCACACTGGTAGTCACAAAGGGAGAGCCACTAAGGAACACCTGACCCACAACAGCTGCTTCCCTGAACTCTGGTGAACCTCTGCTTCCCTCTTCCCTCCTCCCTCCCCTTTTCCCTCTTCCTCCTCCTCTTTCTTCTGGCACTGCCATATACTACACAGACAATAATGAAGGCTAATTCTCCCAAACGAACTATGAAAACTCCATTTCTCTGTGCTGATGTACTTACAGAAGGACTATCATGGCAGAGGCTGGTGCCCTCCTCAGGATTATTAACCATGGCTGCTGCCTTGCTTTCACCCCATCCCCACTTCCAATACCTTGCCATCCCTTAAATTCCACCACCCCCACCCCCAGCTCACTTTTCCAATTGTACTAACACTTTGATCTTCATAACACGAGTGTGCTGGGAGAGATGAAAAATGGCCTTCTGACTCTTATTATTGTTCCCATCCACATAATACCCAGATGCCTTTTAGAAGGAAAAATAAAATAAAAATAAAACAATTTGCCTTGCTTCTCAACCCCATCTCAACTGCCTTGGCAGTGGAGGGAATGTACAGATTCCAGATCTGTTTTTTTCCCATTCCAAATGACAGATGGGTATTGATATGGCATGATGTTTGCCCAAAGCCAGTAGCATCTAGTCATTTTGATAGGAAGCTAAAGCACCAAACATATTCCCCACAAAGTGAGAAACGATTAAATACGCATGAAGGAAAATCAAAGTTTCTTTCACAAGTCTTACCCTCCCTTCTGTTCTTTTCCTTCTAGTCGCCATGAAGTACATTCACACACTCCAAGGCTGTTTTTCCCAATGATCCAACATGGTATTCAATATTAATTTCTTCCACAGATCCATGATCTCATCAGAATAGATGCTTCCTTCCTTTACCATTTGTTTCAAAGCATTTAAGCATCTATTATGTGTCAGGTACTAGGAATATGACAAAGAAAACCACCCTGGAGGAGCTTTTATCCCTTCAAGAAGTATGTACATGTAATACATGTGAAATATATATAAAGCCAGGAACCAGATCTGTGAAGAAAGGAGACAAGCATTCATTAAGCATCTACTGTGTGTGTGTCAGACACTGTTAATCTCTTTATGAATATTAACTCATTTAATCCTCACAGCAACTCTAGGATATAGGTAGTGTTATTATCCCCATCTGATAGTGGGCAGACCAAAGTTAAGTGATCTGCCCAGGTCCTTGACACTGGATTGTAACTCAGGTCTTCTTGACTCCACGAGATAGATTGCGAAATACTGCATCATCTAGTTGACATGCAGTATAGGAAATTCCTACACCTCTACCAGCTGATTGGAAGAAACTCCTCCTATCAATACAGATGGGCACCTTCTCTGCAGTGTGTATATATATATATATATATATATATATATATATATATATATAGTCTTAAGGAGATGCCTATAGCACTGAAAGATGGAGTGGCTTTGCCCAACTTCCTAAGGCTACAAAATAAATGCAAAGTAATTTTAAAGGAAGTCACTAGCATCTGATGGGATTAAGCAGGAGGTGGAGGGGTTCAAATTGATTTCAAATGAAGTTGGGATTCTAAGAGGCTGCTGCTGAGGACCACTGAATTGGATTTTAGTGAAGCTGAAGGGGACACTTTCTGGGATGCAAGTGGATGAAGTTGGCATCTGATTGATCCCTATGTGTCTGCATGGCCATTGCAACAAAATGAGGCAAACATGAGGAGGGAGTAGATTCCAGGCATGGGAAAATGCAAGATTGTCTGTGAGGAATCTCAAACCAGTTGGTCTAGACTGAAGAGTACTTAAAGGAGAGTGATTGTATCACTTGCCTAGGAGGATAGGTTGCGAAGGGCTTAACATGCCAAACAGAGGAGCCTGTAATTGATCCTAAAGTCCTAGGGAGCCACTGGAGTTTACTGAGCAGGTGATTGATATGACCAAACCTATACTTTAGGAATATCTTTGGAAGCTGTTTATGGCGTGCATTGGAGAGGGATTATGTAGCTTCACACCCTGTCTATGACTTTCCATTCAACGTGAGCATCATCTTCTACTTTCTCCCCCTTAATATTTCATTAGTGTACTGGAGGTCTTTTTTTTCTGGCTCCTTAAAAAGTTTGCGGAAACCAGAAGAGTACTTAGGAGATCTACTGATGATTCCTCACTCTTGTCCCTCCTCCTTTTCTGATTTTCCATATGCCTGGTAATATCCATGAGCCACTCATCATGTACACATCTTTGCTGGCAATATTCCTTTCAATGGTGAGATTTTCTAAATATACAAAGTCGCTTTAATGAAATTCATAGTTATTTGATAGTTACCTAACCATCCACTTAGAAAAACATCAGATGAGAAATACTGTCACCTAGATAGATAAAGTATGCAGTTGGATGGGCAGCTGGCAATGGAGCTAATCTATTGGTATATACACACATGTACACACACTCACATACCTCATACAGGAGCTGCAAAGAGACAATAATTTATTCCCAGAATTGAAGGAAGGAGGATCTGAGTCTGTATCACATTTGGAAAATCATATAATCTGATTTTCAGTATATCAAACCCCCTGACTGCTACAAAAGCTCCTCTGCTTAGTGCTAGTATTTTCCCAGGGATGCTGTATGGATGTGAATCATCATGCAACATCAAGACCTAGAAAGAGTCAAAATTACAGGTGGAGGAAAAAATCAATAAAACCAACTACAGTTGGTGTAAGTAGCTTGGAGTACATTACCAAAGATGTCTTGCACTTAAGAAAATTTTGTTGCAGAGAAAAAAACAAACAAACAAATAGATTCACTGTAGCAGCTAATGTATATAGTAAATTTGAAGCATAGGACAGGGAAAAGGGAAAAATGCCAAATGAAATTTTTTTCATCTGTGTTCCTCATCCTTCTTCTATAGAGATGAACTCAGAGAGGTGGCTCTTTGCATGCAGGAATAAAACCACGAGGAGTTACTAACTCTCCCTGAACCTCACTTTCTTTAATTGTAAAAGAAGGGGACTGGACCGTAGAATACTTAAGGTCCTTTCCAGTTTGAACAAGTCAATAATATATAAATCTAAGTTCTGAATCATATAATTCCTTTTTTAAAAATAGTATACATATATATGTATATATATATATTTCTTTTAAAAAACATTTTATTTGGATTGGACCTTGGATTTCATTGGCATAAGGAGCTCTCAATAAGAAAACTTTGTCTTACTAATGCAGATCAGCAACAGCTCTATCATTATTACGTTTTTTATCCTTGCCTCTCTGGGAGATTCTCTGAGTGCTATATATGTAGAGGCCACAAGATTGATACTCACTGGTGATGTCAAACATCTTTCAGTTTGGGCTTTGTTAGGTGGGAATCCAGCCAGGCAACTTCTATTTATCCAGATGTGTGGATTCTATATCCATCTGTACATCCTGTAGACTTTCATATGAGAAAGAAAAAGTGAAGTTGACTGAACTCTTACAAAAACAAACCTTTTTCTCCTTTATGAGTCTTAAAATGCACCAGGGTCCATGGCCAATAGACTCAGGTATCATTTCAATAAATAAGAAATTATTGTCATGTGTCTTTTATAGGATGAGAAGCACTTGGTTCTCTTCCTTAGCAAGGTTATATATTAGATTGCCAAGGGTGAGGGAGCAAAAAAAGGTAATAGAAATAACAGTATTCAATGGCTAGAGATAAATGATCCTCCATAACTAGCACTATGATTTTCTGTCATTCCTGGCATTCTGAAGTATGGAGAAGTTATAAGATTTTCATCTATCATCTAGAGATGGCAGTTGGATTACATTGCCCACTTTTTAGCATTCTCTTTGTCTGAAAGAAGCTGAGAAAGGGACAACATATCTATTTGTGATTGATATATTTTGTTATTATTGGTTAGTCATTTTAGTCATGTCCAACTTTTTGACCCCATTCAGGGTTTTCTTGGCAAAGATACTGGAATGGTTTGTCATTTCCTTCTCCATCTTTTGTTTTAACATCACCTTGATTTCCAAATCTCTTTCTCCCTTAACTAATAAATATTCTTTGTAAGAAAGAATTTTTTTTAAAAAAGAGAGAAGAAAAAGTTCAGCACCTTGCCAACATACTAGGAGTGCTTCACACCCCTAGTTCCCCACTTCTGCAAAGAATGAAAGAAGGTACCATTTAAAAAATCTCTTTATTGGGGCTAAATCATTTATAATTATGCTACCTTTTAAGTTTCATTTTTTCCTTTCTATTTACATTATTCAAATTGTTGTCAATATTGTTTTCTTAGTTCAGCTTGGTCTACTCTGCATCATTTCATCTACATCTTCTTAAAAAGACCTTTTAAGAAAATTGAATATGATTCTGTGCAATTATGAATGGGTAATTTCAACCATTAGGAGAGAAGAACAATTCCCTCATGAAGAGAAGGGGGACTTAATGGATTGAATTAGAATAGAAAGAAATGAGTCCTACATTCTAGTGTAGCAGTCCTATTAATCTTCTGGACCTTGGATTCTTCCTCTGAAAAATGGGGGCAGGAAGGAAGAAAGGTTTGAACTAGATAATTTCCAAATACCCTTCTAGATCTAAGTTTCTGTTCTCTGTTATTCTTTGACCTTAGATGAGTCATTATGATAAAATGGGACAAAATCTCTGAACTAAGAATTAACAGACCTAGCTTTATAAAGATTAGAAAGTTATTTTACAGACATCAGAGCTCAAGTCTTGCTAATCAGAGAGCAACCAATTTAACTGAGCAAATATTGATCAGATACCTGCTAAGATACTGTCTTAGGTATTAAAGATACAAAAATGAAAAAATGACTTAGTTATTGCCTTTGGTGAGCTTACAATATAATAGTTTTATGAAACATCTATGAAAATCAGTATGATATAATGTAGAATGTAAGTAGTTTACAGGAGAGATTCAGATAAGATCTTATGAAAAATATGAATGTGGAAAGATCCTTTTCACCTGGAAAGATCATGATAGATTTCATGGAGAAGACAAAGGAAGAAGAGGAAGAGGAGAAAGACTAGGAATAGGCATCTGAGGTGGGCCTTGAGAAAAGAAAGATTTTAATATATAGCCATGTGGACTGAGTGCCTTCAGAATATGCATGGGAGCACACAGAAGTGGGAGAAGGGAGGGAAAGTTCTCTTTGGGGAACATGGAATTTCTCCAGTGGAGTAGAGTAAATTAGACTGGAAAGGTAAGCCAGAACCAGATTGGGCTGAGCTTTGCTGCCAGTTTAAGGCATCTATGGTTTATCCCAAAAGCAATGGAATCTCACTGAAAATTTTTGAGTAGTGGGGGTAGCATGTGCAAACCTGAACAATAGAAAAGTTATTTTTACAGCTGTGTAAATAAAAAGTTGAAAAGAGAGAGAACCCAGTCAGGAGACTGTTAATAACAGTCCATGTAAAAGATGAGGAAAGCCTGAGGAGCATTGGTGGCAGTGAGAGAGAGATGGGGAGAAGGAAGAACCAAAGATGATTCTGAGACTTGGAGGCTGGTTGGATGGTGGTACCCTCAGTAGAAAAGGGGAAGTTGGGGGAAGGACTGATTTAGTAGAGGAAAAGAGAAGAAAAATAGTGCATTTTATTTGGAATGTGTTGAATTTGAGGTGCTAGCAAACTTGCAGGAGGTAGCCAGCAGGCCACTGGTGATGTGGGATACAGAGCTCCTATTTGCCCTTGAGTAAAAGTCACATGGATGAGGGCTTAATTGATTTGCTGGACTTTGAGATGTATAGGACTCCAGAGTCCTGACTATGGTGGTATCAGAGTTTTTGTTCATCCAGGTCTAAGTTCTCAGTTCATTCAGTTGGACCTTTTTTTTTCTTTTAGCCGATTAATTAGAGATTTATTTTATATGTGTTGGTTGGCCAAAGATATTAACAAGGGGCTTAAAGATATATTTGGTGGGAGGGAAAGAAACTTCATGTTTACAGAGTCTTGTAGCTGATTTGGTCCTTTTGTCCATTTCTATCTCATATTAAAAAATAATCACAAATCAACAATATTTTTTAATTTAAAATTTTTTAAATTTATTTACTGATTACATGTAATAACAAATTTCCACCTAAGTTTTCTGAAGGTATATGATCGAATTTGTCTCTCTCCCTCCTTCACTCACCACTCCAGGAGCTGGCAAGCGATTTGATCTGGATTATACATCTATACATATAGACAATCTTATTCACTTCTCTCCTTGTAGGAGAAGGGGACATGAAAAATTTTAAACTGTCCAAGATCTGTTCCAATTGTACTTTGTAGCCCCATCTCCCCCTTATTTTCATGTGTATCTTCCACATGGGATAAGAGTTCTAGGAGTCAGGAATACTTGGGTTTAGACCCTACCTTAAACATTCACTAGCTATATGACCCTAGGTATAATTTAACTTCCCATGTCCCTAGTTTCCTCATCAGAAAAAGAAGAGGGGTTGGCCTCTAGGACCCCTAAAGTCTGTCCCAATCTTAAATCTTTGATTCTGTAATCTCTCAACTGTCACCTGGCCCACCATGTCAAGCGTATTCCCACCTCTACGTGTTTGCTCACACTGTTCTCCCTGCCCTGAATCTTCTTCCAGTCTGGATCCTACCAATCCTTCAAAATCTATTTGAAGACCCACTCTTCCAGCAGACCTTCTCTGACTTTAAGCCCCCAGTGCTCTCTCCATTCTCTGATTCCTTCAAAGCTCCTTTCTCAAAGCACACAATTTCGGGCTTCTTTGTGTAAACTTGTATTGATCTGATTCCCATGTGTTTACCTTATTTTTCCAAGGAGAGTCCGAAGCCTCTGAGGGCAGAGACTGTGTCTCAAGCTTCCTGATATCCAGGACTAGGACAGAAAGGTGAACATAGTGATCATAAGATTCCTGCTACACTTAGAGGCCCTTTGCCATTTTTCAAAGCATTTTTATATTCGTAATCTTATTTTGGAGAGGATGGTGTCATGATATAATGGACAGGGCACTGGACTTTTAGTTAGGACTTCAAAGCCTGCTTCAGAGTTTTAATAACTGCATGGCCCCTGAACAAATTACTTTACCTCCTTGGGCCTCGGTGTCCTCATTTGTAAAGTGATGGAGTTGTACTTGATGACCTCTAAAATCCTTTCTAAGTCTAAATCTATAATTCTATGATCCGTACAGAGTTGTGGCCCCTAAGGTCTTTTTCAGCTCTAAAAATCTATGATCCTGTGATCCTTGGAATCCTGGGAAGGAAACAAGGCACAGGTTATTCTCCTTCATTTTATAATGGAGGAAAGTAAGGCTTCTCTGGGTCACCTGCCTAGTAAATAGAAGGCTCAGGACTCACACCCTAGTCCTGGGCACCTTCCACTACACCCCACCTGTGCATAATAGAGAAGACATATTTATTGACGATGGTGGCATAAGAGAAAAGAATACTAGACTGAAAATCAGGAGAATCAGGTCTGGTCTCTAGCTCTGAGAGAGAGCTTGGGAAAGTTGCTACCCTTCCCTAGATTTAGTTGTCTTATCTGTAAAGCTAAGGAATTGGCATCACTAGTGTTTCTGTGACTGCTTTATCTCTAAAATCTTTCCTAGCTCTAAAGGTCTCTGAAGTCTTTCCATTCTTGATAATGTGAGATGAGGAAGGAGATGCAAATGGCAGGTGTGGGGGTAAATATTTGTTAGTTGGGCTGACTGGAGAGTAGCAATAGCAGAATGCTCAAATGGAAAATAATAATGTCCTTTGTGGTCTGAGTTAACAGACAGGTGAGAGACAAAACTTGAGACAGAGTGAATCGTTTTCTATGATTGCCGTGTTTGGTGCCTGATCAAACTCCAGAGTAGCCACACCCAGTGGACCTGGCTGACTTCAGCTGTGACCCCCCCCTCCCCAGCATCCAGCTTGCTGGTTGATTCAAACCAGACTCCCCGCTTTGTTTGAAGGCCATGTTCACTTGGTGATGGATTACAGCAATGAGCCTACCCCTGCTCAGCTCAGCTTCCTGACCACTTGTTGGCCAGAGGCTACATTGCATCCAGTCAGACTTTATTATAAATAAAATTCTACAGCCATCCCCTTGCCTCTCCTTCCACCACCCCTTTGTGGGCTGTCCAACAATGAAAAAGCTTCAAAGTATTTTTATGCAACATTTACAACTGAGAACTATACAAAATCTGACAGGTGTTTACAATAGCCGCCATTTGGCCATCTGCTGGGAAAATGCCAAAATCCATAGATCTGTATGGAAAGTCCTCTCTGCAGATGTGTCTCCAGGAAAAGGCTTTTGGTTTGCCCAAGGTCTGAGTGTTTTAGACCTTGTCCATGACGAGGCTTAGAGTAGGTGCTTGGGAATCCTTCTTGATGAATAGAATGGTTGACTGTTCTGTAGCTCTCAGTTCACCCTGGCAAACACCACTCCCTGTGTCTCTTTTTCTCTGTTCCCTCACTCTCCCTGAAACAAACTCCAGGGATTTCCTATTTTGCTCCTGGGTGTTCTTGGCAGGCAAAGGATATCTCCTGGCCTAGAAAGAAAGATGGTGCCAGCTGAAGGAAAGATAAATGGAACTCAGCTGGCAGCATCGAATCATTTGATGGAGTGACAGGTCTATAAACCTGTGCCAGGGATGGGTGTATCTTGGCAAGTTTGTCATAGCATGGTGGTTGCAATGGGTGGTTGGCCTTTGGAGAGGTGAGACACTCTACAGACCAGAGCAGCCTTTTTGAATCTAGTTGTATATGTCAGATCCCACATCGGTTAGCTATATTGCATACTATTACAATGAGTAGGATATCAGGAGACTTCTATAAGTTCTTTTTAATATTGAAGTTTTGTAATATTATCTATTTAGGAGTTCACATTTTTATTTCACTTTAAAATTCACAAAATACTTTCTTCTAAGATTGGTGAGATGCAGATATCAAATTATTATCCCCATTCTACCAATGGGGAAACTGAGGATGAGTGACTAAGTTACTTTCTGACTGGTAATTAACAGAATCAGAACCTGTGGTTCCCACAGGTAGTACAATAGTTTTCCCATTCTTCCAGGCTGCCTTGTAAAGGTTTGGCTGCAAATCTGTATTTGTTACATTGGTATTTGACTCATGGAAGGCTCTCAGAAAATAACCTTGCCCGCCTACTGTGTGTCATGTTTGAAAAATGTAGGATGGGTTATTTTTTTCCCCTTCTTTTTTCTTCCTCCTTTGTGTTAACTCCCTGAAAGTCTTAGTACAAGTGGCCTACACACATCTGAGGCCCAGTTGTTGACTGATTATAAATTCAATTTAAATCCTCTCTGGGCCCCATTTTCCTCATCTGTAAAACAAGGGGGGTGGATGCAGTGATCTCTGAAATCTCCTGGCTCTAAATCTAGGATCCTATGATCCAGAAATTATTATACCTCTTGTGGGCCTGGGGGCTCGGGAGAATGCAGGGAAAAAGAGGAGAAACAGACTCTTTGCTTTCAGTGTCTTCATTGAGCCCTAATGAACCTTAATCTTTAGTAGATCTTGGTAGCTGCCTCCTCTTGGAGTCACAAGAAGAAGAGAATTGCCCTTGCTTTTGGGGATCTCATGGTCTGCTTGGAAGCTGGGACACAAATTCCAGAATTCAACACATGTACATCTCCCTCAAATCACAGTAGAGAGGGGCACTTTTGCTTTTGCTGTTATATCTCCTTCCATCTACATGTCTCTCTGATTCTGTCATTTTGTATTTTTCTACCCACATAGTAGTGTATATAGCTTCTTTGTGTCTTTATAAGCCATCAGTGTTAGCAGGAGGTCTTAAGGTGAAGAGAAAAAAGTCAATTGTCAGATCAGAGCCAAGCTCAGCTGGTGATTTTCTCTGCAAATATAAGAAGGGTTTTGGAATGAGGGAGATTATAGTCCTGCTGTTCTCTGCACTAGTGAGACCACATCTAGACTGGTCAGTTCTGGGTGCAAATTTTTCAGATGGATTTTAACATGTTGGAGTGTATCCAGAAGAGGGCAACTAGGTGGTGAGGGGACTAGAAGCCATAGGGAATCAATTAAAGAAACTGGGGGTGTTTAGCCTGAAGAAAAGAAGTCTTTTTTTTAAAAAAATATATTTTATTTGATCATTTCCAAGCATTATTCGTTAAAGACATAGATCATTTTCTTTTCCTCCCCCCCACCCCCCATAGCCGACGCGTAAGTCCACTGGGCATTAGATGTTTTCTTGATGTGAACCCATTGCTTTGTTGATAGTATTTGCACTAGAGTGTTCATTTAGAGTCTGTCCTCTGTCATGTCCCCTCAACCTCTGTATTCAGGCAGTTGCTTTTCCTCGGTGTTTCCACTCCCATAGTTTATCCTTTGCTTATGAATGGTGTTTTTTTCTCCTGGATCCCTGCAAGTTGTTCAGGGACATTACACCGCCACTAATGGAGAAGTCCATTACATTCGATTATACCACAGTGTATTAGTCTCTGTGTACAATGTTCTCCTGGTTCTGCTCCTCTCGCTCTGCATCACTTCCTGGAGGTAGAAAAGAAGTCTTGAAAGGAATGAGATATCAATGTTCAAACAGCTGAAAAGTTATTGTGTGGAAGATTAGCTTTGTTTTGGGTTCATAGTGAAGAGCCAGGAGCAATAGGTTGAAGGGGTCAAAAACAAAAAAGTTCTTTGTCCTTGGACATATCTTTCAGAGGGGATCTGTGCTTCAAAGGACTTGAACTGGAGCACCCTGGAGGTCCTATCCAGCTCTGAAATATTGTGATGCTCAGAAGAAATAGTCATTGGGTCAACAAGAATTTATTGAGCACTTATTATTTGCTGGGCACAACACTAAGCCCTGGAGATACAAAGAAAGATAAAAGTATATTTTTTGCCCTCAGGGACCTTTCATACAGTTGAGGAAATAACTTGCATAACTTGCAAACAATTCTCTCTCTCTCTCTCTCTCTCTCTGTCTCTCTCTCTTTCTCTCTCTCTCTTTCCCTCCCTTCCTCCTTTTTCTCCTTCCTTCTCCCTCTTTCCTTCCACATACACATAGATGTAAATGTATATGCATATATGCACACACGCACACATATATACACATGTCTGTCTATATTTGCATACATGTGCATGTGTGTATATATACATATACATATATATGAACAGTTCTTTTGCAATCACTAGGACCCTGGCTGAAATAATAGGGGCATGGAAAAAAGGAAAAAGGAGTAGTAAAATTCAACTTTTCTTTTGAGGCAAAGCCTGAACTTTTGATTGAGAATTCATATATGGGAGGAAAAGGGGGATACTTCAGTTTTATGGAAATTCTGACTGAAGAGTGGATGTGTGTGTATACCCACATATAAACCTACATATCTACATGCATATATTCACATACATACATATATCTATATAGAGATATACATGGAGAGAGACAGTAAGGCACACACATTTGTATAGAGTGTGAATAGAAGGGAATTTCAGAGAGAGAATACTAGCAGGGATTAATAAGGGGGAGAAAGGTCCCTGAAAGACCTCTTGCAAAGGAGGGGTTGAGCTGAATCTTGAAGGAAGCCAGGGAAGCCAGCAGGCAGATATGAGGAAGGACAGCATTCAGAGGAGAACAACCAGGGAAAGGCACAGAGGTGGGAGATGGATATGCAGTATACATGGGATAGTTGTAAGAAGGCAGATGTCTCTGGATCATAAAGTACACAAAGGAGAGTGAAGTAGAAGAAAACTAGAAAGGCAGGAAGGGGCCAGGTTCTGAAGGGCTTTAAGTACCCAGAAGGGCATTTTATATTTGAAACTAGAGGTGATAGGGAGCCACTGGAATTTATAACAGGTGTGCCAAAATCTGAAATTCAGGTGATTGTGGTGAATGGTGGAGATGAGGATGATGGGTGGAGGTGCTGATGTGGACCCATCTGCTTTCAGACTCACAGGGGGGAAGCTCTCATGGTCTGCCTTCATTAGTACTCTAGCTCCTGTACAATCTCCAAGACCCTGACTTAAATGACTTGAATATGGAAAGAAGGCAAAAGGACTAGAGATTTCACTCTTCAACGTCCCTTTGGAGGCAAAGCTTGAACATTGGAGTGAGGGATCTGTGTTTGAGAGGAAAGGGGGATACCTCAGTTCTGTGGTGTGGAAATTCTAACCAAAGAGCATGAGCCTGTGCTCTCTTAGCCCAGATCCCTATCCTGTCCTGTGCCCCCTCCATTTCTCAAACTCCACAGAGGAAACTGATGCCCAAATCAGCAATGTAGGACTCTAGAGAAGGCTAGATGAAACAGACTAGGAAACATTCATTGCACCAGGTGATCCAATGGGAAGGACCCTTCCAACTCTGAAACCTATGAGCTGACTGAGAAGATGGGATAGCCACACAAGAAGTCATTATTTAAGAGTCAAAATGTGTGGTTCTCATTATTAAGGGCTGTTAGAGCCTGGAGATGGGCGATCGTAGAGGACTGTTGCAGTCAAGATGAATGGAAATGGGGACTTAAGCAGGACAGTGACAACATTCCCCTGATTCCTCTGAACCTCACCCCACCCTACTCCCAACACTCCCACCAGAACCTTAAAATAGCTTTTACAGTCTTGTTTTACAGGACCACTGTCACTCCTTGGTGATAAATAGGTCTTCACTGGGGCCTCTAATGCGGGGCACAGGGACGTAATCACATTATGTTTGACAACAAGCCCTCCACTCCTTTGCAAAACTCATAAAATTAGCAATTTCATGGTTGGTTTTCCCCCTGCTCCTCCTGGTAGCTCTATTCCTTCAGGATGGGGAGCATGACCTTACACTCTCCTGGATGATGATTCATCCAAAAGGGTCCAATTCAGATGAAAACATCCATGCATTTCACTATGATCTGGGCCATTTATTTCTCCTTCTCTGTATTGTCACTGCACTGAGTACTGATGAGCTGAAGCCCTTATTGCTGGGGTCATCCTCCCCTTAGGGAAGGTGTGTGTATTTGAGGACAGTTAGGTGTATATAAAGGGCACTGGAATGTGATTTAGGAAACCTGGACTCTTTTCTCAGCCCTGCCACTAAACTCGGATCTAAAATAGACTTATACAATGACCAGATCTAATTCTCTTTGTTTTAGAGAAACAAATTGCTGCCGGGAAAAGTTGTGACTTGATCAAGTTGCCCAGTAAGTATCAGAGCTGAGTCTTGAACCCAAATTTTCAGACTCTTGAGTCTACTGCTCTTCCTACTATGCCATGGAAATAAGACAAAGTTTCCTGCTTGGCACTAGAAAGGACATTGGGCTACAAGCCCAGAGTCTGAGGTTTGAATCTCAACTCTGCCATTTACTTTGGGTTCTTTTAGCCAAGTCATTTTCCCTCTAATTTTTGTAAAGGAAGAATATTTTATAGTTAATTTCTTATCTCCAAAATTGGGATATGTCCCTGCTAGGTTGCTCTCCAAGTGCTATAATAAAGATCAACTGAAGTCACAAATAGAAATGAGCCATATGCACCCTAAGGTAGTGGTGTCAAATATATTGATTAAAAAAAACACAAATTAACTTGGTCTACATTGTATTGTACTGTTCTTAAATTTAATTTGGTTCAGGCTGGGAGATGTTTGACACTTCTGCTTTATGGCACTTTAGACACATAAGGGGCAGGTATAATTGTGAAAATATACCCTATATCAGTGTTCTTAACTTTTTCTGGTATCACGAGTGGACCCCCTGGCAAGCTGGTAGAGTCTATAGTTTGGAACCCTTCTCAGAGTAATATTTTTAAATACATAAAATAAAATTTTGTTGTTCATTCAGTTATATCTGACTCTTTGTGACTTACTCCATTAGAGTTTTATTGGCAAAGAAAGTTTACCATTTCTTTCACCAGATCATTTTACAGATGAGGAAATGGAGGCAAACATGGTTAAATGACTTGCTTAGGGTCACACAGCTAGTACATTCTGGGGTTAAATTGGAACTCAGATACTCCTGACTCCAGACCCAGCTTTCCATTGCGCCATCCAGTTGTCAACATAAAATTAATAAGACTATAAAGGAAACCAATTATGTTGAAGAAACTGTTATAAGAGATACTTTGTTAAAGTTCACCAAGCCCAAGTTAAAAACCCTTGCCCTCCTTTAATGCAGATTCCCAACCTCCTTGTTCATCAGGAGATAGTGTGCATAAGTTGCTTTGACCGAAATAATTCATCACTTGATAGCCAACCTTCTGATAAAAATCACTGAACTTATTATTACCATTATATACTTTTTGCTTGGGTACCCAACCAGTTTTGGCACATGGTAGGTGTTCAGTAAATACAAATCACAAGTAATTAAATAATCTCCTGCTGCTGCAGGGTCATAATATAGCACAAAGTGTTGATATTCAATACTTAGAGACCCTGAGAATCAGGAAAAGGTAGGAGAAGAAAGATAAAATTAGAGCAAGTGTCAGAAATTCATGGATAGAATTTCTAAAGCAGTAGGAAAAGAAAGTTTACAGAATTTTGATGCAGAAGCAACTTTTCTGGAATAAGAGCTGTTCAAAGAGAGGTGCACCTGCTATTTCTTAGGGTTTAAGAGAATGGGAGTAAGGAATGAAAAAAGTTATATAAAAGTGTAATAGTGACCTTGGTAAAAGTGCCATGGGAAGAAAGGAACCAGCTGACTGGAATTGGAAATGCTCCCACTTTTAGTAACCTGTCAATTGCAGGTGTTCCTCTAGATCTGCTGCATTTTTCCTTTAACCATCTTCCACTACAGAAATGGGAGTCATCTAAGCAGCCACATTCCTTTTTGACAGTTCAGTTCCTTCTAGAATCATGAAATCTCAAAGTTGGAGTGGGCTTTGGAGAAAATCTAGTCTAGCATATATATCTGAGCAGGAATTCCCTCTACAGCGTCTCCAATAACTAGGCATTTGAATACCTTTAGAGAAGGGGAACCTACCAAGATAATCCATTTCATTTTTTGGACAATTCTAGTTGTTAGGATTTCTCTCTGCATGATATGCAGATCTGCTACCTCGAATCTTCCTCATGTCTCTTCTCCATCCTTCCCTCCTGGGATCAAACAAAATAAGGCTTATTGCTCTTTCATGAGGCAACCCCTCAAATGTTTGAAGACAGTCCTCAAACTCCCCCATAAGCCTTCTCTTCACCAGGCTAAGCAACATTAGGTTCTTCAACCAATCTTTGCATTTCACTCTGTTCTCATGGATCCTGTTCCATTCTGTTCTCTATGTGTGGTTTCTAAGCATCTAGCCCATGTGCTTAGCCCAAAGCTGGGCACTGTGGGGAGATAAGAAGGAGAAAAGGCAATCTCTGTCCTCAAAGAGCTCACAGTGTAATTAGGAAGCAAAGATGGATGCACATATAGCAGAATCATGGAATCTTGCTCCCGTGGCAGGGTGCCCTTCTTTGTGCTGAGTCATGACGTTTAGACTAGGAGCAGCTGGAAGCCTTGTTCTTCCACAAGGTGTCTGGGTTGGGAGCAGCTGCCAGGTTGGCCTCTCCTTTCTCATTTCCATTGGCTTCACAAGGCAGTCCCAGGGTCATCTGCATGGTCTGGCCCACCTACCAGAGAAGATGGGAAAATAAGAGAATAATAACTAGCTTTTCTACAGTGCTTTAATATTTGCAAAGAATTTTACATATATCATTTGATCATTACAAAAACTCTCTTATGTAGGGTCCATGTTTGTCTCCATTTTATAGATGAGGAAACTGAGGCTGAGAAGTTAAATGACTTACTTGTCCAGGATTAAATAACTAGGAAAAGTTTGCTGTAGGATTTGATTTTGGGTCTTCCTGACTCCAAATCCAGCACTATACTACACCACCAGGAAGAACCATTGAAATGGGGCAGCTAGATGGCACAGTGGATTGAGTCAGGCCAAGAGATCCTAGGTTCAAATCTCACCTCAAACTCTTCCTATTGGTTTGGCAAGTCATTTAACCTCATTTGCCTAGCCCTTTTCCTTCTGTCCTAGAGTTGTCACTGGAGAATAGAAAGTAAGGATTTAAAGAAAGGGAGAAAGAGTCATTGGAACTTTGAAACTCAAGAGAACAGGAAACACTCTGCTGGGGGAATGGAAAGAGAGGCAGATGGAGAAATGTCTCCTAATTCAACTGGAGCCTCTGGAGAGCTGGGCATGTGGAATGAGGTTCCTTCCCATTGCAGGGATCATTTGTACCAAGAGTGATGCTCAGAACCAGGTGAATGAGCAGAAGGTGGTTAATAGCCCTAAGGCATGGGACTTCATGTAGGCCTGAATGAGCCAGAAAGTTTCACATTCCCCAGAGGCAAACTGGTGCCAACTATTTAAGGACTGGTGTCATCTCTTGTGGAAAAAAGATGAGTTGTTATTGGGAAATACAAGTAGTGTAGTTAAACCAAGGGCAAGGAGAAGGACCATGGAAGGAAATGTGTGAGAAACAGAAACACAGCAATGAGCTTCTCCAGTAGGTAAAGCCATATGGACAATTGGGCATTTGAGCCATGATGGGAGAGATTGATGAAGTAGGGAGCCAGAGTGGAAGAGGAACCAATGAAGCCATGACTACCAAGAAGTAATGGCTGGTTAAGGAACAATGGGGCCCAGAGCCCTGACAATAAGGAGCCAACCTTGACTTTGCCCCATGATGGGTTTCCACCCTAAATAGTTATATTTATTGTAAAGTGGGTACAATGTTCATGTCCCTAGGGATCTTAAGAGCAGCAATCTTAAATTTAAGCAGCACCAAAGTTCATTCTTTCTGAGGATCCCTCCTAGGGGAGTATCTGTGGGGACCAAAACCTGAAACCACATTGAGCAAAGCCTTGGGGTTTCAGGTTTTGGTCCCCAAAAGTATCTAGAAAATTATCTAGGTCTCTAGAGAGAAATGGAGACCCTTCAGAAAGTAGATTTCATGACAATGTATGGTCTCACATGTGAGTCCATTCTGTGTCCTTTAAAATCTAAACAAAAAGTCTTCTATGTTGAATATCTGTTTAGCTTGAATGCCTACTTTTGGGGAGCTTACATCCTTTTGGGGAAGGACCATATGATGATATTGCCAGGTATCACCTGAGTGAAGCAGCTGCATGGCACAATGGATAGAGCTTTCAGAAAGTCTGGAATCAGGAAGTCTCATCTTCTTGAGTTCAAATCTGACCTGAAACACTTATTAGCTGTATAATCCTGGGCAAGTCACTTTGTTTGCCTCCATTTCCTCATCTTGTATCAATTCTGTGAAACAATTGAACTGGCTTGTCCAAGCAAGCAAGGCTCTATCATCAGATTAGCCAAAGGGCACTGTTTGAGCTCTGGATCAAATGGCTAGGTGCCAGTCAGAAAATGCATATGG
This sequence comes from Monodelphis domestica, assembly GCF_027887165.1. Classification (NCBI taxonomy): domain Eukaryota; kingdom Metazoa; phylum Chordata; class Mammalia; order Didelphimorphia; family Didelphidae; genus Monodelphis; species Monodelphis domestica. Next base: position 140,260,363 of record NC_077233.1, on the reverse strand, counting down.
TGATTCACAGCTCCTTGAAACCTATGCCTATGACCCATGGCATTGCCCTGCAGTTACAGTCAGTCTTCATGGACCTCATGCCTAAAATCCAGGGTCGCCCAAGAAGCTGGCTAGATGGACTTCAACAGACCTTTTGTGACCTGCAGGAGCTCCCTACAACCTTTTCCCTAAGAGAGGGGTTTGAAGATTTAGAGAAATATCAGATCCTCACCCAAGGAAGCATAGAACAACTGCTGTGTTTCTTAGAAAGTAACCACTTTGCCCTTCTGACTAGCCTTTCTCAGAGGAAGATGTGATAATACTCCCCGGAGTGTGATGAACTGAAGAAGGAAATGGCAAACCATTCCAGGATCTTTGCCGAGAAAATCCCCTTAGTCTGGGTAGATAGGTCAGATGAATGAAGTCAATGGCCCAGTGGCCCCTCTATGGTGGAGGCCAGAGGTTGACTTTCTCTGGTGTCACCCCTTAGGGTCAGACCCATCAGAGCAAGAAATGAGTAGTCCTTAAAGTTTACCCAGGCCCTCTGGGTCAAGAAGGAGCCCCTGACCCGAGAGTTAGACACATGAAACATGAATAGTATCACCGAGCATTCTGTGCTAAGCACCAAAATGAGAAGGCTGAAGAGGGGATACTGAGAAGGGATATGGTGTGGATGAAAGAGCATGATGGAGCGGGGTGAGGGTGGGGGCAGCTGGGTGGCTCAGTGGATTGAGAGCCAGGCTTAGGAATGGGAGGTCCTGGGTTTAAATCTGGTTTTAGATAATTCCACACTATATAACCCTGGCAAGTGTCACTTAACCCTCATTGCCTAGCCTTTACTACTCTTCTCTGACTTGGAACCAATAGACAGTATTGATTCTAAGCTGAAAGGTAAGGATTTTTTTGTGTGTGTGTATGTGTTGTTTTTTTTTTAAAGAAAATGCATAATGCCCAAAGCCAATAAGTGTGGATTAGTCTTTGTTTAGGCTCTCCAATTGACTATGTAGCAATAGGCAAGGGATTTAACTTTTCTAAACTGCATTTCCTATGACTGTAAATTGAGAGGAAAATTATTTTTTAATTAACATTTGTTTTTACTTATCCTAAATTTCCTCCTATATACTCCTCAAACTAACAGAAAACCAGTATCCATTCCTTTTAATTAATATGTTTTTAAGAAAAAGAGGAAGAAGGAAAAATTCAGGAGAGCTAATCAATACATTAAAAAAACCTGGATCTGCAGTTGTTCACATCTAAGGACCTCCCACCTCTTCAAAGGAGGGTGGAAGGAAGTAGAAGAAAATGCTTTGTAAGCCTTGCAATACTATATGCATGTAAGTGGTCATGTTTTAGTACCATTAATAAAATAATAATAACAATAGTTGGCATTTATAGAGCACTGTTGGGATTGCAAGGCAGGCTACCTATATTATCTCCCTTGATGATCATAATGATGTGGTCCAGGAAATCAGAAGAGATTATATTTCATATGGAGGTCAAAGAAGGCTTCCTGGAAGAGGGTGAGGCTTCACTTGGACTCAGAAGGGTAGATAAAATTGGACCTGGGGGAGAAGAAATAACAATTCATATTATAATAGCATTTATATAATGGTTTAAGATTTGCCAAGCTCTTCACATATTTTATCTCATTGATCCTCACAACCATTCCGTGAGGTAAGTGCCTTTTCTATTTCCATTTTAGCAGAAAATGAGGCTGAGAGAAGTTAAATAACTTGCCTAAAGTAATAGTTATTAAATGTCTAAGAAAGGATTTGAACTCAGATCTTCTTGACTCCAAGTCTACTATATATGTGCCTTTATATGCATATATATATATGTATATAAAGACACATATATACCTAGACAAGGGTTTTTCTTCAGCTCTCTTGCTCAAAAGCAAGGATTCTTAACCATTTTGGTGACTAGGACCCCACTGGCAGTCTAGTGAAGTCTACGGATGCCTTTTCAGAATCATATTTTTAAATGCATAAAAATAAAACACAAAGGACTGCAAAAGAAACCAATTATATAGAAATAGAGTTATCAGCATATATATTTTTAATCAAGTCTGTGGACCCTTGGTTAAAAATATTCCTATTCTAGAAGATGCTATACAATGAAGCCATGGCCTTTGCTCCTTTGAAAGGAAAGGTTTCACTTATTAATTTGGGTGAGAATGGCAGAAAAGTTTAGTATTTACCTTCTAGACTTCTGTATGTTGAAATCCACCCCCTCCACACACACTCAGTCAGATCATATATGATCTCTCCCCGTAATATGAGCTTAAGTGCACATACACACTCCCATACACCCACAGGGCCAGATGAGGGTAGCCAACACTGTCTGTTTTGAGGGTACACCAGAACAAAGCTACGAAGCTCCCCTGGAGTGTGCCCTGGGATCAAAGAGCCATCCAGCAGCAGCAAAGCATGTCTTGGGAAAATATAGTTAGAGACAGTAGCTCTAGCCTTGGCCAATGAATTTGGGGGTGCCCCCAGCATGTTAGAAGCATCCCTGTGGTTAAGTGTTCAATCCACTACAAATTTGCCTGCCTTACTCTGAGGCAGCACCCAACGCTGCCCCCATTCTGGGGGAGGTGGGACACAGAGGAAACTTCTCTTTGTTTTACTTTTGCCTAACTCTCCCAAAGCAGCTCCAATGAGCCCCCGTGTGCAAGGACTTCCTAATGTTGGCTTTAGCAGGAACAAGGGTGTCAGGAGCCTGGAAACGTGCTCTCTAAAAGGAATTCATCCATAGAGGCTTGAGAAAGAGGAGCAGGAGCCCATCTCAAGGCAGGTGGCAAGATGCTTCCACCCCATTTCCCAGGGACATGTACAAATCACTCCTCCCCGCGTTCATTTGCTTCTTGGCATGGGCTGTGTTCATTTCTGCCAGTCAATCTGTGGTTTCACATTTCAAGCTGTACTGTCTCGTATTTAACTTGGAGTTGGAACAAGGCTAGACTCTAGGAGCTAAATAATAATTATGAATAACAATAACAATAACAAATACATAGAAAAGTGAGAGAATGCATATAGTAGAATGCTGGACTGGGGACTTTTGTCTCAGTTCTGCTGATTGTCGTGTGACTTTGGACAAGTAACTTGTAGAATTTGTAGAATCCAGAGCTAGAAAAAATCTTGGAAAATCATCTAGCACAACCCCCATACTTTACAGATGAGGAAATTAAAACCCAGAGAGCTTAAGTGATTTTTCCCAAGCTTACACAGGGAGTAAGCTACAGAACTGGAATTTGAACCCAGACTTTCTAATTCCAAATCTGACTCTCTTTCCATGACCCAATATTCTTTCTGGCCCTTGTTTTTCTCCTTTGTCAAAATTCTGGTGGGAAATAAAGATACATCAGTTAACAACTTGAGTCCCTCCTAGTTCTGTATCTTTTAGTGTTATGGTTATTGATCCCTTTTTTACAGATATAGAAACTGAGGCACAATGCAGCAAGTCCCTTTATTATTCTTCCGTCTATTGTTATTTCTACACTAGACTAGATCCCTTAAGAGAATTATGTCTTTCAAACTGGAAAGTTTGAAAGTTTCATAGTGGAAAGTAAAATAGAGCATGACCTCCCTGGTTTAGGAGTCTCTAAAGGGTTTACTTATCCTTTGGAAAGCCTGTTTTGCTCCAAGAATAATATTTCATTGGAGATTCAAGGCATGAGTGAAATGGGGAGTAGAGAGGAGAAGATAAGTTTTTCCTCTATTTAAAGAGGAAACAGGGCATTAATTGCAGCTTGAACAGTAAGAAATCAAGGGTTTGTGGGCTTAGACCTCAGATAGCATCTAGTCTGTCCCCCTTGTTTTGCAGATGAAGTGACTGAGGTCCACAGTGCTTGGAGTGACTTCTCCAAGGTCACAGCCAGAGTAAGTAGCAGAAAGGGAATCCCCTTTGAGCTTTGGTTCTCTGACTCTAAGTTGGCTTTTTCCTAGATCTAGAGATAGTCAAGCAACCAGTATACTCCTCTGCACTAAAAAATGCCCCAATGTGTGCAAAAATATGCAAGTTTCCAACTTAGAGAGGACAACAAACTTGGTGAAAAGAACCCTTGCCAGAGAGAATGTGCATTTAAATCTTGCATCTCTCATTTGCTGCTCTTGTGGTTGTCCAGAAGTTTTCCTTCACACTTCCTTCTTCCTTAATAGAGGGACCATAATACTTGCCCTACCGACCACATCGCATTGTTGTAAGGAAAGTGCTGGATAAACATTAGGGTGATATGAGTCCTTCTTATTATTACTATTGTTATTGTTAGGCAGCCTAGAATAGAAGAAAGACCAGTTTCTTTCTGAAGTCACAGAACGTGGATGTGTGCAATGTGGTCTCCAGTCTGCTGCCCTGCTAACACCTTGAGCTTGGACAAGTCCCTTAGCCTCACTGATCCTCCGGTGCCTCATCTATAAAACGAAGCAGTAATGACACAGATGCTCCTGAAGGAGAGAAGGCTTTAAAGTGCTTTGCATGCTATACAGCCCCACGAAGTGGTGAATTTCAGGGTCTGCTGAGTGAGCCCTGGTGGTTCCCCATAAGCTGTTTTATAGGGGTGTGGGAGGTGGGAGGAGTCAACACCTTGAACTAAGGTTCAAGACTCACAGTCCAAAGCAGTTGCAGCCTGGACCCCAGGGTAGCTCATCTCTAGGCAGAGCAAAGAGGATCCTAGCTTTTTGAAGATCCTCATCTGAAAAGGCAGCTTATACAATAGGCTTCTCCAATCTTGATTTCTTTGAGTCAGGAGGATAAAGAGTGGTGTGGGTCCCTGCTGGGGCTCAGACACTCGAGGCTGGCAGATTTCCCTCTGGAGTGAGCCCGAGTCTGGGCAGACATCATTAACCTGGCCCTCCCCGGAGCCTCCCGCCATCATCTCGTCTATTGAGCGTGGTCTTGGGCTTTGTTTGGTGAAAGCATCCTTGGAGCTGCTAAGTTTCTTCATTTCTCCCCACAGTGCAACATTCAGTATCATTGCAGGAAGGAAGAGAGGCAGGAGGGAGAATGAATGCCTTCAGAAAGTTGGATGGAGACTCATTGGCAAGAGGAATTGGTGCCATGAGGGAGGTCGGGGAGGGGGTGGTTCTCAAAATATGGGCCATGGATTGCTTGTGCTTCCATCAAGTGGTCTATTCACTAATTCTCATTTAGTTTGAAGCAAAATTTACATCAACCATGGATGAAACTGGCAAACAGAGTTATTAATGATTCGGTGCCGCAGAAGATGAGTCAGGAAGATCCGAGTTCAAATCTGACCTCACTCATTGGCTAATTGTGTGACCCTTGATGTGCCACTTAATCTGTTTGTATTACTCTACTAGAGAAAAACAAAACAAAACAAATCATTCCAGTATCTTTGCCAAGAAAATCCTATTGACATTATGGTCCATGGAGTTATGAAGAATCGGACACAACTGAGCCACTCAACAATGACAACAACATGCATATCTACTGTTCAAGACTGCTAAACTATTGAGCATCTAGGTGGCTTAGTGGATAGAGAGCCAGGCCTGGAGAGAGGAATTCCCGTATTCAAATTTAGCCTCAGATACTTCCTAGTTGTGTGACCCTGGGCAAGTCACTTAACTCCCATTGTCTAGCCCTTAGAACTCTTGTACCTTGAAATTAATGCTTGGTATTGATGCTATCATGGAAGGTAAAGGTTAAAAGAAAAAGAGTGCTAGATTGCTGTGGGGACATCATTTAATGGTTCCTCGCCTGCAAATAGAGATACGTTATCACTTATATGATGATTGGGGAAGAAGCATTTTTCCCATCGTACACTGCTGTTATTATTGTGCCAGGATTTTGGAGGCTGTATTGATGAAGACCACCTAGTCTCTGCCCTCAGGGGGATCCTGGTTAAATAGGCTAACAAAAAGCCATGAAAATGTAGATCTGGAAGATAAATGTTCCTTTGAACTCTATGGGAGTTCTGAAGTTCCAGAAGAAGAGGCCCCTTCCAGGCTGGAGGACCAGAGAAGGCAGCTTAGAAGAGGAAGGCCTCTTAAGCTAGCCCTTGAAAGATGGCAGTTTAAGAGTTTAGATAGAGCTGGGGACACAGATGAAGGGAGAGGAACCTTTTAGCAAAGGGCCTCGTTTGGATAATTGTAAGGGGAAGAATTCATGTAAGGGGAGAACAGTGGGAAGGAAGGCTTGAACAATATTTATACATAACGACCAATTTGTATTTGGTTATTCTGCTCCCAATAGCTCTTATTATGGGTAGGCATCCTGTGTCTTCCCTAGGCTGTGAGAGGTTCCCACAGTCTGTTCTTCTCCTCAAAGGTAAGGCCCCGGTGTGGTCCTTTCATGTTTTCCCAGAGGGTGAGCTTCCCAGAACCAGACCCTAGATCTTCTCCTTCCCTATGTTCTCCCCAGGACCTCGGTTTTCTCTGGCCACCTCCCATCATCCCAGCCCAGGTTTAGACTCTTTGGCTCTTCTCATCCCAGGATGACTTGGCAGAGGCTGTTCTTATCTTCCTTCATAAGAAGATTGGGCTGTTTTCTCTGCCTCCCCCCAATCCTCATCATTCTAAGACTTCCTGTCCCTGATTCTCCTCATTTTCACAGTCACCTGAGCAAACCTAGAGGCCTTAATTAGCAGTGGACTGAACTCTGCATCTGCTGAGTTGGGGTCCTGGAGCTTTGTGTACTGGAGTCAGACAGTTGAGAGAACAGGATGAATTGTGGATTTATTTCAGTACCAAAAAGCAAAGAGAAATCTGGCCATCTGCAACTATGTCTGGAACAGTTGGAAATCAAAAAGGGCTTGGAGGGGAGGTTGGGGATAATCTCCCCAGCCTCAAACCTTATTGTGGCCTTCCTATGAGGTTCAGAGAAGGGGCTTGTTCCCTTTCCCCTTAGCCACAAAGTTAAAATTCTTCTAGGTCAGAGAGAGTCCATTCTTCTGTAACGTTTTCCCTGGTGGGCTGGTGAAGAAGTGATGCTAAGTGATGCTAAGATTTCTTTGAGGTGAGCAATAGGGTAGCAGGCCATGGAAGGTTTAGGTGGTAGCCTCCTTGGGTAAGATGTTCAGTTTTGAGGCAGCTAAGTAGCTCAGTGGATAGAGAACCAGGCTTGCAGACTGGAAGTCCTGGGTTCAAATCTGGATTCAAACACCTCCCAGCTATGTGATTCTAGGCACGTCATTTATTCCCAATAACCCAGCCCTTAGCACTCTTCTGCCTTGGAACTGATACTTAGTGTTGATTCTAAGACAGAAGGCAAGATGTTTTCTTAAAGAAATATTTGGTTTTAGCAGCTATTGCAAGTCAGTTTCTTAGGTGTGGAGCAAGGAAGATGGCACACAACATCATTTGGGAAAAGATCCAAATTTCACTTGGTTGGGTCCATCCATACGTCTCTCTCTCCTTATCTGTTATCTCTTCTAAAAGAGAAGGTAAGGGTTAAAGATTTCTTTTTCATTTTTTTTCAGACTTGGACCATTGATGCCAGGATCAAAAAGGCCCTCAAACAACTACTGGAGTACAAGGCAGGCTGTACTGATTCTCACATTAGTCATGGAGACTCCCAATACACACGCACATGTCTTTGTTCTCAGCCCAGGCTGTGGACACATTCTTGTACATGGTGCCTTGTAGGCAGCCAGAGTGTGATTCTGAGGAGCCCTGGACTTAGAAGGAGAGACAGACAGACAGACAGACAGACAGACAGACAGATGGGCAGACAGACGGGCAGACAGACAAACAGAGACAGAGAGAGAGAAATCGGGTTCAAATTCTAACTCTGTTGCTTATGGGTCAATCATAGCAGAGTTCACAATTTGAGTGAACTTGGACAAAATACTTGACCTCTCTGCCTATTCCTGAAATGAGGAGTTGGACCAGCTGACCCCTACATTCCTTCTTACTTACCTCTTAATTGTATAACCTGGGTAGTTCAGATTAAGGGACAAGTAATATCATAATGAAAATCTAAATTTATGTAGCCCTTCAAGGTGAATAAAGCATTCCATATCCAATACTTCAGCTGTTCTTAGCATCATACTATATCTAATTCAGAGCTGGGGAACAGGGGCGGGGAGGGGGGGGAGGAGGGCTCATAGTCTTTGCAACAGCTCTTGGAGGTAGACAGTATAGGGATTACTACCCCCATTTTGCAGATGAGGAAAATAAAGGTCAGAGCTAGGAGAGCCAGGACTCAAAGTCAAAGAATTCAATTTCCAATCAGAAGAGGGAGATGATGGTTGTTCATTATCATTAAAGTCAATTGTTGGAAGGTCCCCAACATTCCTTACTTGAAATTTTAGGGTTAGAAAGTCCCTTAGCAGTCATCTAGTTCAACTACACTTGAGGAATCCCCAATATTTCAGATCTGACAAGGGGATTTACAGCCTCTATGTGAAGACTGCAACGAGAAATCTGGCACTGAAATAACAAGGACTGACCACGTTTACCTGACGCCTCAGATACTTACTTGGGCAAGTCATCCAACCTTCATGGGCTCCAGTTTCCTTGTCTGTAAAATGACCAGATGGCTTCTGATATTCCTTCCAGGTCTAGATCGATGGTCCTAAGATCTTCAGTTTCCACTTTTGGTTAGGAATTATCAGAAATATTTCCTGATATGAAATTTCAATCCAAGAACTCTTCAGTGCCCATCCAATTAATGTATCCCTATGCTGGGCTAATGATAAGTGCTCACATTTACATAGTTTAAGGTGAGAAAGCACTGTCTAGAGTGAAAAGAAAGGGACAGTACATGATCTCTGATCTTGGTCTACCTTGCTCAGCCTGTTTAAGTGATGGCAACCATAAGTACAGAAAAACTGGCAAATAAAGGATTCTGTTGATTATTAGGATCTAGAGTTGGAAAGAAGCTTAGAAGGAACTTTTACAAGTGGAAGTGACTTGCTGAAGAAGATGACAGGTAGACTGAAAATTTGAACCCATTGAATCCATTCTTGAGGATATTTTCAGATTCTTTCTGTCTTTGAAGAATTTCTCTAACCCCTTCTCAAAACCTGGAGCCTTTTGGCCAATGTTACCTTTGTCCTGTTCACCGGCAATGTTCTATCAAGTGGGATTTTCTTCCTCAACTCCCCCAGCACAGAATGTTGCTGAGACACTCCTTGAAAACAGTGTTTGCTATTTACCAGGCAGAGGGGGCTGGTCTCAGCATGGGGTTTGTTCTCAGCTCTGCACACAGCGTGGTCTACTTTCTTTTCCAAAGGAGCCATGAGTCATAGGATGATACCAAGGGGTATATTCCTGTCTCGAGGCATAGATAGGAGGTAGGAAACACGCATACCAGCTAGAAAAGGCAGAGAGAAAGATGAAGAGCAAGAGAGGCAGAGATCAAGAGAGAGGAAGCTTTGAGATGAGTCTCCCGTTGGTGCTGCCAAGAGTGGGGGTCTGGAGTTCAGTTTGGCTCAGAGCCACTCCATGATTCCCTCCTTCACCTTCCTAAGTAGGGAAATTAGAGAAAGCAGATGATATTGATGGATGACTGTGTTCTTTATTGAATCCCAAATCTAATAAATCTTGGTCAATGTCTGGTCTTCCCCGGGAGGACTTCCAAGGGCTGATAAAGAGCTGTTGTGTATTTGGTCAAGTCTCTGAATTCTCTAATTTGGAGTCTGACTTTCTTTCATTCACTCTGCTAACAACATTATTGAGTTATATAATTTTCAACCTGGAAGGCACCTCTGACATCATCTAGTCCATATTTTCTCTCCATTGTACAGATAAGGCATTCAAGGCCCAGAAAAAGAAAGTTTAACTTGCTCAGAGTCACCCAGTGAATCTGAGCTTGGAGTTGAACTCAAGGTTTTGACTGGTAGTTCATATCCTTCTGTTATACAACTCTATCTCTTCTCAAGACCCAGAGATTTAGAAGGGATATACACACTAAAGCCTTTCAAACTTCTTTTGGCAGGGAAAGGCTGGAAATTCCACACATCTTAGAACTAGAATGTGGCAGAGATGAAGGCCATCACCCTACAGAGCCATAATTAAATCTATAATAGCCTCTCAGTCTGGTGATAGGAGGGAACCCATCTAGTGGGTAGGAAGGCAGTAATGAAATATTAATATTTGCCTCATGTATGGAATAAGGAATGGATATCTACCACTACCACTGCCGCCATCTTATTTTTGTTGGTGACTCATTTGGGTTAATTCCAAGATAAGTTGGTTAATATTAACATTAGTCAACACTGGTCCTCTCTTTTCTCTCCTTGTTCCCCTCCTACTATTTCTCCCCCCTAAACCCTTTTGATAATATTCTAGTAAAAGATGAGAAAAAAGAGGCAGCTTTGAAATTTTTTAAATCATTTATCAAATTACCTTAGAAACCTAAGAAGACATTAAAAAAAAAACCAACTCTCTCCCATGATACCCAATGATTAACTTGATAAAGCAGTACTAGAATTCCTTAACAGGAAGAGCCATCCAACATTGGAATGGATTGTTTTGTGAGGGGGTAAACTCCCAAGACTTTCCCCAAATTACCAGCTGGAACTTTTCCTCCCAGGGAAGAGATAAAGGTTTTAGGTGGGGTTTGGACTAGATCATCTCTAAGATTCTTCCTGCTGATGAGATTCTAGAACTCACCGCTTTGAGCCCCCAGTTCTACAAAGGTTAATGTTGATTCGTTTGTTATGAGACTGGGGGAGTGCCCTAAATGACAATTTGTATTTCTAAAAGCCTAGCTGCCCAATGCTAATTTGTCATGATTCTTATGGCAGAGTGTGGCAGAGCATAGAATAGATTCCATCCAGGGATGTGCTGGGGTAAGCTCATATTGGATTCTGAGAGCTGATTATTAAATTTGAAGTGTGAGCATTTAGACCTTGGAAGTCAGCAAATGCTACAAATCAGAGGAGGTTTTTTTTGTTTTGTTTTGTTTTTTGTTGTTGATTTTTCTAGTTTTGAGAAAGTGTTGCATTAAATTTAAAAGTCTGATATGCCACAGAGAGCTGATTATTAAACATTTATCATCACATTCCTGGTACCTCCCTGCTTCAAGGAGAGGAGGCTAACCTTCCTTTGGCCATTTATTTTGTTCACCCTACCCAGCAGGTTCCAAGTCTCACGGACCATTTGGAAATAAAGAACTTGTTTTCTTGAATATTTCAAAGTAGAAATCATGTTCTCCAGAATCTCTAATGTTATTTAGCATGTCCCATTAAGCCCTCCTATTAGTCTAATACTATAGCTGACGATTGCTCATTTACACTGGGAATTGTAATTATGTGTGCTGGACTTAGAGAGCTCAGGCTGCAAAGAAGCAGCCTATCCAGAGGATTGTAATCTGCATGGCCTAGATATTGGAACTCGGGGAAATCAGCAAATGGTTGAAAATACCCTAAACTACAATTTTTATTTTTAAAAGCCTGGCTACCCAATGCTAATTTGTTACATTCTTCCATGATATGCCAGTTCCTTTGTTACCATGGACATCTGGGTCACTTTTAAAAAAGAAATTTGAAATGGCTGAGGACATCATGATGAGTCCTGTTAGCTAGGCAGGGTACTTGCCTGGGATGGAAGCAGGGAAATAATTTGAGTAATTTGATCTATATTGAACCCCTTCTCTTCCCACTTTTCTCCCCCACTGTGTTTAACCATGAGAGTGGCAGCTAGCCCTGACATCGGTAGATGACCCTGGAATTCTGTGATTGAATTGAATCTCTTGAAAGAGGATAGACCTAATTCCCATCTAGGGACATGTTTGGAAAGATGGAGGGGAAAAAAGAAAGGCATTCTGGGCTAGGGGAATAGCATGAGCAATGACATTTAATAGAACAAGAATATATGGTGTGGAAGTACATAGAATTTATAAATGGAAGACATCAAGTTGACTGGACTGAAGAATGAATATTGGAGATTTATGGAAGATAACATTAAGTAGTAGATGGCCAGATTAAGAAATACTTTGAAACCAGACTGAGTGTTTTAGACACTAGGTTAGCAAAAAGAGCATCCTGCAAGAAGTGGAGATGTGGGTTCTAGTACTGACTTTGTCTCTACCCCCAATAATCTTAGGCAAATTGCTTTCTTTCCCTGGATCTTGGTTTTTCCTTCTTTAAGATAAAAGAAATAGATTAGTTGATCTCTAAACTTCTTTCTAGACCTCATATTTCTGTATTCTAAGTGATGATGTTCTAGGATACCACTGTGACTCCAGATAGCTTACTGGAAGGAAGGGTTTCCATCTCCTGGCTTAGGAGAGTCTAGGCTGTGGAAGACTGCTTCAGATCCAGACATAAGTCAAGATGTATAGAGCTAGGATGGGGATCAGAGCCAGGGCCAGACCTACTGTGCTGAACTCAGAATTCCAGGACCAAGATGATTTGGTTTGAAGAAGAGAAGGATCTCTAGTGACCCTGGGAAAAATGTGTGTGCTTTGTTCCATGGAGAGATAGTCTGCAATGGCTGGAGTGTCAACCTACCTACTTGATGTAGGCTTCATCTAAGGCTACCTGAGTGTGCCTCCCTGCTCTTGGATGCCTTCCCATACCACTCTTACTCAGCATCCTACACCAATACCATGGATCAACTTCCCATAACCTGCCTAGGATATGCCTCGAAGAGCTTTGTTCTGCACAGGGATAGATCTGCTGGCTCAGTGCTCTCCTGAGGTTTCCCAGGTTCAAGCCAGAGGAAGAAACAGACAATAGGACAACCCCATGGGCTTGAAACCACCCCAGGCAAGGGCTTCTGCCCAGCATGTGCTTGGTGTGATCCCAAGTCAAACATCTTCTCTTTCTGATTGCTATTACTGTCTCTCCCTAGGGAGCCCAGATAACAGGCATTTGGGTGAATAATGGCCACATTTCCCTGGCCTCTGCCTTCCCAGAACCCTCCCCAGCAGGCCTTTCTTTTTCTGCCTCAAGTTTCCAGGCTGGAAACTGGTTCCCTCCTGTTCGGGTATAAAAGAGAAACCCTACTTAGTGTTCATGTGAATAGATAGGCTGTGCTGCTTGTAATTGGGTAATTTGCTAAGTCAGCCTCCCCATCAGTCCTTCCTGGGTATTATTCCTCGAGTGTAGCATGAATAGTTTTGCACACAGTCATTGGATCGGGTAACAGGGCTGTTTGGTTGTTTTAATTATGAATTGCCAGCTTCCTTTGATGCTCTCCATTCTTCATCCTCTGTTTTGCTGCCTGACGCTATAGAGACATGTTCCTCACTAATTCAAACCAAGTCATTCCAACAGTTTAGCTGCAGGGATTTCGTGCTATTTGCATGTGGGTTTTTTTTTTTTTTATTCAAACATTCTTCAGTAGAGCAATAGAGAGAGGCATGTCACTGGAAGCAAATTTCAGAACCAGTGGAAGGCCCTGTGTCTCTCTGAAGAGAAGGTCACACCAGAGGATTTACTTTGGTTTGGTTAGACTTCGTGGGGAGATATGCAGAGGATAGGACAGGCAGGAACTTCTGGGGTATCTGACATGGGAGAAGGCTTGCTTCCATTCCTGTAGTCCTTCTTATTTTCCCTGTGCCTAGAAATGGGTCTATAGTATAGGAGAATGAGAAAGTCAGACACACAGATAGAAACAGAGATAGATAGATAGATAGATAGATAGATAGATAGATAGATAGATAGATAGATAGATAGATAAATGGATAGAAAGATGGAAAGATAGATGTAGACAGACAGGTAGATAAACAGATAGGCAGACAGACAGATAAATAGAGATAGATAGATGGATGGATAGATAGATGGACAGACAGATAGATAGATAGATAGATGGAAAGATAGATATAGACAGACAGATAGATAAACAGATAGGCAGACAGACAGATAAATAGAGAGATAGGTAGATAGATAGGCAGAAAGACAGAAGGAAAGATAGATGGAAAGATGATAGATAGATAGATAGATAGATAGATAGATAGATAGATAGATAGATAGATAGATAGATTAGATAGATAGATAGATAGATAGACAGACAGACAGACAGACAGACAGACAGACAGACAGACAGACAGACAGACAGACAGACAGATTGACTGACTGACTGACTGACCTACCTCCATTTCTGGGCTATACATTGTCATGTTGGGGTAATGGCAGTCTTTGGACAAAAGTATCTCCAGTGAAACTTATCTCTCTTCTGTGTCTGCGTCCCTTTCCTTAGCAAAGATATAAATCATATAAGGAGAGGACTTCCTGCTTTACAAATGTTTTCTTTGCCACACCTCTGTAAGAATCATAATAAGCTAATAGATTTAGAGCTAGAAGGCACATTAATAATCATAAAATCTAGCTATCTCATTTTATAGATGAGGAAACTGACGTGCCGATAGTCATGGACTAGTCCAGGAGCTGGGTAGCTAGTAAGTGTATGAGGCAATGTTCAAAACCAGGTCTTCCTGACTCCTAAGTCTATTAGTCCTTCTTCTCTATCACATTATGTCTCAGAAGAGCAGGGATTATCACTCCTTTTTTATAGATGAAGAAACTGAGGTTCATGACCTCCTTACATTGACTGACAAACTTAGTTAATGACTCAAACCTGAGTCTTTTTCCTCTTCAGTCTAGTATTTATTCCACTAGGCCACCTCTGTCTCTCTAATTCAACTTCTTTTTTCTTTCTATACACATGTTTTCCCCATTACTCAATTTGGGGCTAAATTATCCATGGTATTAGTGAACAATGGGAAATGCAAATCAAATCCATGCCTTCAATGGCACTTAATATGAGCCTACTGTGTGGCACATCAGGGAAGATGGGCAACTCTGAGCTAGAATGGCCAAGTTGATTGAAATAATTCATATTTTCCCCCAGCTCTGTCTGATCCCTCACTCCTTAAACCCCTGATTCCCCATTTAGAAATGATCTCTCCTGCTACAGACTTTTGATAGTGCTCTCTGCTTCTTTTATACACATGTCCTATTCTTGTTCATCATCTTAACTCTAGTCATTGTAATTTGGTGGAAAGAGTTAGGAGTGATCCGGATTTGAATCCTCCCTCTGTGTACCTTGCTAGCTTCTTGATCACAGGCAAGTTATTTAATTTCCCTGGGTCTTAGTTTCCTCATCTCAAGAATGGGAATAATAATCCTCCTGTGTTATTGGGAGCATTAAATGAGTAATAAATATACTTCATAAACTTGAAAGGCCTTAAAGGTCAGCTATTATTATTTAGTTGAGTATTTGTTATTTATTCTCTTCCTTAGAATAAACTGTGCCATTACTCAAGAGTTTTCACATGTCATGGATAAATGTGAATGCTTTTCTTTGGGAGCAGAAAAAAAAAATTTAGATCTCTCTCCTCTCAGGAAGAGAAGAAAAAGTCATTCTGTAGGTACTGAATGAGTTTTTACTCTTTTCCAAAACTTCTGTAGGTTTATTATTAATGGGCCAGCTAGATTACACAGTAAAAGAGTATGTGGCCTGGAGAAAGGATGACCAACATTCAAATCCAGCCTCAGATACTTAATAGCCAGGTGACCCTGAGCAAGTCACTTAATCCCTTTGATTCAACTTCCTCATCTATTAGATCAATGAGCTGGAGGAGGAAATGGCAAACCATCCCAGTATCCTTGCCAAGAAAACCCCAAATGGAGTCATTAAGAGTTGGACATGACTTAACAATGACTAAATTGAAGTTTTTTATACCCCCAATTAGCCTAGTCTGTAAGTTTTTGGGGGACAGGAATTGGGTTTGTTTTATCTTTGTATCTTCTCTAGTGCCAAACATAGAGCAATTAGTGCACACAGTGAAGTATTTAATAAATAATTCATGAATGGATGGATGGAATGTATAGTCTCAGCTTTAGAAGTTGTCAAAGTGACATGTCAGAAAGGCAACACCATAGTTGAGAAAGAAAAACCATTGGAAGCCAAAACAAGTTGCTCCCAGATGGCCATCAGGGCCACCAGGAGGTGTTTATGAATATGTGCATGGTGAAAGCATACAACATTCTATTCCTCCTGGGAAATGGTTGGAGACTTGGGGGGGGGGGGGTCTGCTTGTCCTATGCCCTATGACTAGAACTCAGATGCAAGGCACTACCTCACTGGCTCAGACACCTCAGGCAGAGAGCAGTGATGGGATGGAACAAGCAAAAAGCTGATATCCTCTCTCCCTGGGAGGGGCTGTGCAGCACGCTACTGAGGTTGTTCCTCTAGTGTTTGCCCTGAAGTGCTTCCTTGGAATAAACTGCTCCATCATCCGAGGGTCTACCCAAGGCATGAATAATTGTGGATGCTCTTTTTTAAGAGAAGGGAAGAATTTTAGATGTTTCTCCTCTCCAGGATAGAAGAAAAAGTAGTCATTCTGTAGGAACTGATTGAGTATTTACTCTTTGCCAAAACCTTTGCGGGTTTATTGTTATTGTTATTGTTATTTGATGATCCCTGAAATAATAGCAAACAACTCTCATTAACATGGTGATTTGAACTTAGAAATAGCTTCCACATCTAATATAGCTAATTTTTTTTAATCATAAAAAGTAGGAAGGGCAAATAATTATCCCCATTTTACAGATGAGAAAGCTGAGGCTTAGGGAAAGTTAAAGGGTCTTTTTTCCCCCAGAAGCATAGACAATTCAAAGAGGCAGATGTTATAGGATAGTACTCTGGGCTTGGATTCAAATTCTGCCTCTTCTGCTTATTAGCTACTTTGGTCCTGAGGAGATCCACCTGTGTGTGCTTTAGGCAGTTCCTCAGAGCCTCCTCTACTAAATATGAGAGGCTTCAACCGTGGAAAGGAGTTCCTTGTGCCGACAAAATTTACAGATCCTTGAGATAGTTGAGGCTAGAAGATTTATAAAGCATCAAAACTAAAAGGAGTCGTAGGCCATCCACTACAACTCTCTCATTAAAAGAGGGAGAAACTGAGGTCCAAGGGAATGAAGAGATGTGCCTAGAGTCACAAAGGGAGACAGCAGGAGAATGAGAACCTGGAACCCAGCCCCTATCATACTCCATGCATTCCCCGTCTTCAGCACACCCCTACTGTGTGTTCCCATTGCTGAGAAATCTGCCCCTGCGCTCCGGTGCCTGAATACTTGAGGCAAGTCCCAGTACTAGGGACTATCTCTCAGGATGTGTCCACCGGGAAGGAGACAGATGGGAACCCAGTCACCAGGGCAGTCATTGTTATTGCCGGGTGACTCTCGTGCTCAGGAAGCCAGCGTCAGGAAAACGACTGCAAGGCAGGTGGAGCTGGTCCTTCTTCCCCCTCCTCTGTTCCAATATCCATCCTTTTTATCATTCCTCTGGAGAATTTCACCACCCACACTCGGAATGGGGCGGGGGTTGGGGGGGGGGAATTATTAATGAGCTTTGGGCAGTTACTATGGGAACTTGTTGCTAATGAATCTCTGGGGTTCCCGCTACCTTTTTTTCTGAGTCGTGGAAGGCAGGCACTCCCAGGGACAAGTTTCCTGCTCATGTGGTTGCCATGGTAACCAAAGTCACTAGCTAATCCCCAGACTAGCTCACAGGCTTACCCACGGAAGGAAGGACAGATGCATTTTGACTGTTGTTACATAAACTGATTTATTTTATATAGGTCTGCTCTTTAAAATTAAAGCCCCTCGATGCCCCACATCCAGTCCTTTTGGCTCTCCTTCCCTCCTCTCCCTGGAAAGCACCTGGGAGAATTTTACACCTTTTGTCTCCCACAGAGGAGATGGAGTCCCCTGCCCCAAAACTATAGGTTGTCCGTTCCATTAACCCCCTCTTTCAGGGCTTGTTAGCAGGTAGTGACAAGGGGAGCCTCTTTCTCTCTACTTGGGAATGGCTTGACTTTGCTCGTCTCTCCCAACTTGCCAGCTCATGTTTTGCAAATGTCTGTGTGGATGCTGCTTCTCTCCTTAAAATCACAGAATCTCCAGATTGGAAGAGAGCACAGAGCTAGCATTTAGGTAGCATTCTAAGGTTTGCAAAATACTTTACAAATATTATCTCATATCTTCACAAGTCTAGCAGTGAGGCACTATAATAGCACTTATCTCCCAGGGTTGTTCTTAGAATAATATGAGATCATATTTATAAAACACTTATCACAGTGCCTGGCACAGGGCAACGTCATATAAATGCTTATTCTCTTCCCCTTTCCCCCTTAGATCCATTTTGTAGATAGAAAAATTGAGGCAGACAGTGACCCAGTGGATAGACTACAGAGCCTAGCGTCATGAGAACCTGAATGAATTCATATCCAGTCTCAGATAATTACTATGATCCTGGGCAAGTCATTTAACCTCTGTTTGCCTCAGTTTCCTCATATGTAAAATGAGGATAATAATAATAATAGCACCTACCTCCCAGGAATGCTGTGAGGATCAAATGAGATACCCATTGTAAAACTCTTTGCACAGTGCCTGGCACATAGTAAGAACAAAATAAATGTCAGCTATTGTTATGTATTGTTATTTTTGCCCAGGGTCACACAGCTAGTAGATATCCAAGACTGAATTTGAATTCAGATCTTTCTGACTCCAGAACTAGAGTTCTAGCCACTCACTGTACCACACAGCTTCTTCAGAGGTACTCTAATCCAGTTATTCACCCAAAAGGCTCTTCCAGCCTCATCTTGAACATTTCCAGTTCAATCTAGCACATGGTCACTTGAGTAGCTTCCTACATTCCAGCCTCATCTCTTGCAAAACTTGCTGAAGAATTAGCTTTCTAGTTATTGATTCTTTGAATCCTTCGCCTTCTACTTCCCAGAAAAGTGACACTATGGTTTCTGTAATTCTTAAGGGGATCCTTCTAGCCAGATTTCTTGTCTTATGAGGATAGAAAAGGAAGATGTGAGAGCTACTCAGGTTCAGAGAAGAATTAGGTCATTTGTGAGGGCCCAGGGGGAATGGATTGGCTAGGTTCCACTCTACAGGGACTTCCCTTTTTCTGACTGTCATTCCTACAACATAGCCAGTGTATTCCTCAACCTATATTCCTGAAAGCAGAGCCGTTTGTTTCTATCTCCTTCTGGATTCCCTTCAGCACCAGGCAATAGGGTGAACCCAGAGGCAGCAAGCACTTGTAGACTGATTGGCTCTGCATTGCCTAACACTGTTCTGGGCAAGTCACAGCAGATTTTCAATAAGTACTGATGAAGATGAGTTGATGATTGAAGTATTTCTTAAAAATACATCACGATAGTTCCTCTTTCAATGTTACTTTACAAACACAAGGTGATTTCTTCCCAGTGGAAATGGAAGGAAGGTATTGGGGCCCCATCGACTTTTTTGTTACAGGTATACTTCCACAGAATAGGAAAGGGCTCAAGTGCTCAGTCAATAAGTAGTTATTAAAAGCCTAATAGGGCACCTAGGTGGCAACAGTGGATAGAGAACTAAGCTTAGAATCAGGAAGATCTGAGTTCAAATTAAAATTCTGCCTCCAATGTGGACTAACTGTGTGACCCTAGGCAAGTCACTTAATCCTGTTTACTTAAGTTTCCTTATCTGTAAAATGAGCTGCAGAAGGAAATGGCAAATCACTCCAGTATTTTTGTCAAGAAAACCCCAAATGGGATCACCAAGAATCAGATACTACTGAAAGGACTGAACAATGACAAAATGCCTATGTTCCATTGAACTAACTGCTAGGGGGGCAAAAATGACAAAATACAGTCTCTGCCCTTAAGTATCTCACAGTAACAGGTGAGACAAGCAAACAACTTGTACAAATAAACTGCATACATAATAAATAGAAAATAATCAACAAAGGGAGAGCACTAAAATTAAAAGGGGTTGGGAAAGATGGTGTTTTTAAGAATAAAACTGTTGGTGACCTAGGAATACAGCATGAAGTCCATTAAACCCTTCCATTTCCTCTGAGTCAAAGAAATCAGGCAGCTCCCAGCACAATTTGACAACAAAACACGTAGTCCAAGGTACCCAGAAACAATGTCTTCTCCTCCTTCTCTTCTTCCTCTTCATTTTATAGTCTCCCCCTTCCTTTCTGCTCCTCCTTCCTAAAATCAGCTTAGCCATGGTGGTAGCCACATAACAAACCTCCCCACCAGGGATGTGCTTCTATCTGTTGCCTGCTGGTAAGGAAAGAGGGAAGAGGGAAGAAAGAAAGGGAGGGAAGGAAGGAAAGAAGGAAAGAAAGAAAGAGGGAGAGAGGGAGGGAATGAGAAAGAAAGGAAAGGAAGGAAAGAGGGAGGGAGGAAGAAAGAAAGAAGGAAGGAAGAAAGAAAGAAAAGGAAGGAAAGAAAGAAGGAAGGAAGGAAGGAAGGAAGAAAGAAGGAAAGAAGAAAAGAAGGAAGAAAGAAGGAAAGAAGGAAAGAAGGAAGGAAGGAAAGAAAGAAGGAAAGAAGGAAAGAAAGAAGAGGAGAGAAGAGGAAAGGAGGAAGGAAGGAACAAATGGTTTATTATGCACCCCTATGTACCAGGCAATGCATTGAGTGTTTTCAAATATTATCTCATTAGATCTTTACAATGACTCTAGGACAGTGGTTCTCAACCTTTCTAATGCCATGAACCCGCAATATAGTTCCTCATGTTGCAGTGACCCCAAACCAAAAAATTATTTTGGTGGCTACTTCAAAACTGTAATTTTGCCACAGTTGTGATGTGGAATGTAAATACCTGATATGCATTATGTATTCTCATTGCTACAAATTGAGAGGTTGAGAACCGCTGCTCTAGGAAGTAGGTGCTATTTATTATTCTTCCAGATTTACAGTTGAGTAAACTAAGACAGAGGTGAAGTGACTTGTCCAGAACCACACAGCCAGGAAATTTCTAAGGCTGGATTTAAGTTCAGATCTTCCTTGCTCCAGGCCCAGCATTCTACATTACTTCTGTATCACCAAAGTGCCTCCCTGTACCCTTCCAGTTCATCATTCCTAGCAGCATCTCATTGACCCGACAGCTCAGTAGCTCTGGTTTTCTTAATGAGGTTAGCATTAGATAGGAGAAATATCTCCATTTTCACTCATGAAGTAAAATGATTTGCCCAGTCACAGAACTAGGAAATATCCGGGCCAGGGCTGGAACTCAGGTCTTCTGCCTCTACACCCAGTGCTTCCTTTGTCATATTATACAACCCCTCAAGCACCTGTTTTTCAGGTGTAGAGGCTCTGGGTATTCAGTGTAACTAAGGTCCAAAAATCCAGTTAAATATTGAGCTGTTGGGATTGGAGTAGAAGCATAGGGAGAAGTAGGGTGATGGTTGGAGGGCAAAATAAAACTATATTATAGGCCCTCTCACATTAGACATTCCCACCATTGAGATAGAGTGGCAAACCTGGAACACAGAGGGAGTATTATGCTAAAAGCAGGACTTGTGCCCACGTCTTTCTGACTCCAAAACTGCTCCTCTAACTGATGCAGTATTCAAATCCTGTCTCAGATAGTATCTATGTGATCCTGGGCAAATCATTTACCTGTTCTGTGTCTCAGTTGTCCTCATTTGTAAAATCTGTAAAATGGGATTAATATCTATCTCCTAGGGTTGTGAGGATCAAATGAAATAATATACATAAAGCACTTGATGAACCTTAAATTGCTATCTAAATATTAGCTACAATGATGATAATGGGTCCATACTTCCTTCTTTATGTGAGACCATGTTATTGTAGTGCTGGCTGTGTGAAGTGACTTGTGCAGGGACACTCAACTAGCTAGTAAGAATCTGGGGCTAGATTTGAACTCAAGTCTTCCTGACTTCAAGTCCAGCATTCTATCCACTGTGCTATTTAGCCAGCCAAGAGAACATGAGCTCTTACAAAATAGGAAATGAGTCTGTTCTTCCTCTGTTTCTCCTAGACTATGAACTTTCCTCATATCCACATATATGTATGTACACACATATACACCCCCCCCCAAAGTCTTACTCAGGTAAGATCAACATGAATGCTTGAGACACAATAGATAAGTCACTGGACTTGGAGTCAGGAAGAACTGGGTTCAAACCTTGCCACAAACCCTTACTGCTTATGGGATCCTGAGGAAGCCATTGAGCTTCTCAAGTTCCTTCCAGCTCTAAAATCTACGATCCTATGAAAAATACTCTACATGAAGTCAGCTGGCCCCTTGGGCTTCCAAATGAAACTCTGTGGCACTGATACCTAAGCCAAGAAGACCAAAAACAAAGAAAGAAAATGACAGACCAATTTCCTTAATGAACACTGAGGCAAAAGTCTTAAATAGAATTCTAGCAAAAAGATTCCAGCAATCCTCTAGGATCAGGTGGGAATTATACCAGGGATGCAAGTATGGCTTAATATTAAGAAAACTATCAGCATAATTGATTATATCGATAATCAAAGTAACAGAAATCACATGATTATCTCAATAGATGCAGAAAAAAACCTTCCACATTCCCATTATAAACACTAGAAAGCATAGGAATAAAAGGTCCTTTCCTTAAAATAATAAAATAGCATTTATTTAAAATCTGCAATGGAGATGCCTTCCCAGTAAGCTCAGGAGTGAAGCAGGGATGCCCATTATCACCAAATGAAACTCTGGCATTTACTCATTGTGTGTCTTTAGAGCAATCACCCATCTTCTCTGGACCTCAGTTAGGGCTCTCAAAGCAATTCAGGGAAACCAGCTTAGGTCAATATCTGAATCTTCTAATATATCTGTAGTCTGTGTTTTCCTCTCTCACACTGCTCCTTTCATTTCTGCTGCCTTGGAGAATGGACACCCCAAAGCAAGCTGAGATCTTTAGCATTCCGGGAATCCTTGGGGTCCCATGCAGTCCCATGTGTGTGGCCCTAGACTTACAATACTATAGTCATTCACAACAAAATGTCTTGAGTGTTGTAACTAAAATAAGGAGCAGTCTAGGCACCGCTTGTTCTAGCAAACATGTGCTGGAGAAGGCTAAATTTAGGAATTTCTGCTGGCTAACCAGGCTGTGTGCATGTGAATTTTTGCTTTGTGTATGTGTCTGTGTGTGGTAGTGGTGGGAATAGGAGAGATGGAGGAAGTAGAGTGCCGGTGTCTTTGAATGCTGATTATTCTATATAATAATAATAATAATAATAATAATAGCTAGAATGTATATAGTACCTTGGAAACATTATACAAACAATATATTTTATTCTCACAACAGTCATAGGAGATAGATACTATTATTTTTATCTCCATCTTACAGATGAGGAAATTGAGGCAGCAGAGGTTAAATAACTTGCCTGGGGTCACATAGCTATTTGCTGGCTGAGGTTAGATTTGAACTGAGATCTTCCAGGCTCCAGGCACAGCATTCTATGCACTGTGCCACAGAGATATATTTTTTTCTTATGTCATCCCAAATATAATTCCCTGCTGCAGCATCTGTCTCTGCCAGGGGCTTGATCTGGCACTCCATGGGGCTTAGCCACTGCTCTTGAAGGAACAAATACTCTACTGAGTCACCCCAGCTGCTACCGCTTTGGGGTCCATAGATTCTAGGTCTGATATGCGTCCTTGCCAAATACTATCCATCAGGATGTTCTGCTTCATCTTATTTTCTGTGGCATGTGAGTTGAATAGGGGTGAAAATCCTGCGGTCCAAGAGACAAAATGAAGAAGGAAACATCAGCAGAATAATAACTGACATTTCCCCCCTAGTTTTATTTTTAGTGACATAAGAGGCAGCCTGGCATGAGAGATTAAGAACTGTCCTTGGAGTCTGAAATACCTGATTTCAGGTCACTACTTCTGAAACACACCAGCTGTGTGACCCTGGGCAAGTCACTTAACTATTCACTGTTCTGGTCCACTTTCTAAGCATTTAAGTTGTAGAAAAAGGTGCTGACCTGCATTGATCTAATGAACTTCCTCAACTGAGAGTCCCCTATTCCAGTGAATTATTCAGCCCATAGTTGTAAGCTCTTTGGGGGTACAAATTAGCTGTTGCCTTTTTTTGATTCCCAGAACTTAGCATAGTGCCTGGCACATAGTAGGCTTTTAATAAATATTTATTGATTTGTTATTGATTCAGAGATCTAGTCCTATCTCTCTTTTGTTAGTTTTTTTTAGTATTGCCTCATCTCTGAATTTATCCTCTCCCCTCCCCAAAATATTTTCTTGTAACATTTTTAAAACTCTAACTTTCTGTCTTAGAATTGACACTAAGTATTGATTCCAAGATAGATGAGTGGGAAGGGCTAGGCAATTGGGGTTAAGTGACTTGCCCACGATCACTTAGCTAAGATGTGTCTGAGACCAGATTTGAACCTAGAATCTTGCTCTCTATCCACTGAACCATCTAGCTACCCCATTTTTAAGACACAAGAAAAGCACTTTAGTAAAACAATCCTGTCTGTTCATATCTCCAATCTTCCACATTCATATTCCCTCATCTCTAAAAAGAGGTGAGCATTGTGGGGTTTTTTTCAGTTCTTCTCCATGTCCAAGCACAGTCGTTATAATTATAAACCATTAATAACAGACATTTCTACAATGCTTACTGTATTGCTTGTTTTATACCAATCCTCTGAGGTAGATACGTAAAATATTGTTATTCTCATGTTGCAAATGAGGAAACCAAGTTCCAGAAAGGAAAAGTTATTTGTCCAGGGACATATAGTTAGTGTTAGAACCAAGATTCAAACTCAGATCTATGATGCCTAATTCTGCAGGTAGGGATCTCCCTACTATATAAAATTTGCATATTTTAACTTAACTTTTATGCAATTTTGGTACTCTCATTTATTTTCCATTAGCTGTCAGGACCTTTCTTATCTCAGAACTCAGTCTATTTCTGATAAGTGCCCTTTTTGAAATTTAGTTCCTCCTTCAAGGTTCACCTTAAATGCTTTATCCTCCATTGAGTTGTGATGGATCCATCCCCCCCCAACTTCTATTTAAGTAACTTCTTTCTCTTGTTCTCTTCACCTTTGTTTTTACCATTCATTAATTTTTTTTAATTCAAAGCTTCTCTCCCTCCCTCTCACCTCTCCCTTACCCACTGAGAAGATAAATAATATGATATCAATTATACATGTTAAGTCATGCAAAATATTTTCATGTAGTCCATATTTTTAAAAAATCAGGAAAATAAAGTGAAAAAATATACTCCAATCTATTCTCAGAGCTCATCAGCTCTCTTTCTGAAAGTGAATACTGTTTTTCATCATGAGTCCTTCAGAATTGTCTTGCATCATTGTGTTGCTCAGAATAGCTATGTCATTTACAGTTGATCATCATAAAATATTGCTGTTACTCTGTATAATTCCCTTGGTTCTACTTATTTCACTTTACATCAGTTCATATATGTTTGCCAGGTTTTTTCTGAAAACATCCTGCTCATCACTTCTTATAGCACAATAATATATCACAATTCATTTAGCCATTCCTCAGTTGATGGGCATCCCCTTAATTTCCAATTCTTTGCCACCACAAAAGTTGCTGCTAGACAATGCAATGACCCAGGACAATTCTGAAGGACTGATGAGAAAGATCACTATCCACATCCAGAGAAAGAACTGTGGGAGTAGAAATGCAGAAGAAAATATATGATTGATCACATGGTTCAATGGGGATATAATTGGGGATGTAGTCTCTAAATGATCACTCTATTACAAATATTAATAATATGGAAATAGGTTTTGAGCAATGATACATGTAAAAACCCAATGGAATTGCTCATTGACTATGGGGGGGGTAGGAGGAAAGGAGGGAAAGAGCATGAATCATGTAACCATGGAAAAATATTCTAAATTAATTAAATACATAAATAAATTTAAAGAAGAAAAAATAAAATAAAATACCCAAAAAATTTGCAGCTAGAAATATTTTTGTACACCTAAATATTTTTTTTCTTCTTTGAAATCTTTGGGATACAGACTTAATTATGGTATTGTTGTGTCAAAGGATATCCACACTTTTATAACCCTTGGGATGTAGTTCCAAACTGATGGTTGAATCAGTTCATTTTGTTTTCTTTACTAAACACCTTGCTTATACTTCTCTTATTAATTCAATTTCACCTTTAAAAAGTTTATGAATTGTTGGCTAGGTAAAATATTGTGTTAGGTAATAGGGAAGATACAAAAATGGGGAAATGAAGAAGCTTCCATTGGACAAGCAAGGGCACAGCAAGGACACAAGAGGTACAAAGATGATCTAGAATGTGATAGAGAGAAAAGAACTCAAAGAGAAGGTGTTCTAGGGACCAGTGAGGAGGGAGAAATCACTTCCTCAGAGGGAAATCAGGGTAGGTATCCAGAGGAGGTAGCATTTAAGCTGTTCCTTGAAGGAACAAGAAAATGTCAATAGGATTAGAAGAGAAGTAGGTTCCAAGTATGGTGGATGTCCTCCATCATTTCACAATGGTGAAAGAAGGCAGAATGTGTTCATGGAACAACTCACAGACCTGTTTGCCCAAAATGTGCAGTGCGTGATGAGGAATGGTGTGAGATGAGCCTGGAAAGAATATGAGTTAATTAAGAAGATTATTTTGTCCGTTCTGTGAAAGATGGATTGGAGAGGGGAGAGATTGTTGGAAAGGAGAGCAATGTTTACTTATCTACCTTTGTCACGTATCATAGTTACTTGTGCCTGGGTCTTAACCCTTCCATGTAGACTGTGAGCTCCCTGAGGACTGGGAATAAGTCTCTGTTTCTGTTTCCAAGTATGGGTTCTTGTGGAAAATAAAAGACGTAAGTCACTGAATGGATGAATGAACGAGCAAGTAAGCAAAGTCTACCATGAAAATATTATTAAGAGAATTTTTCTCAGAGACAGAATCATATCTGAAGAATGAGGGGAAAATATGTCTTTTGCCACTGAATTATGTTGAATCAAGAAACACTTATTATATTCCTCCTGTATGCACTCTAAGAGGCAACTTGTGCCCTTGGATCTTGTCAGATGCTCCCAAAATAGGCTCTTCCTGCAGGAAGTGCACAGAAAATTCTGTGATGGATTAACTGATTGCAGAAGGGAGGTTATAGGGCCCCTCCAGTTGGATTTGATTATACAAACATAATTATTCTATACTCATATGGGGTGTTTTGGCAAATCAAGGCTTGATTAGGTCATGTCTGAAGAATTCAGCTGGAACTCTGTAGGGTTTTGTTCCCCCACTCAGGTGAGGAAATTAGTTTCACCCCCATATGTTTCTGAAACACAAACATTGGTTTCCCAGACCTCCAGAATAGAATCCTGGATTGTTTTATGCACACGTCTCTTGGTAACTTATTATAGTAAAATGTCAGCACAATTGTAAAATGCATCTCTGGGACTACCCCACAGGAAGTTCATTCATTGATTGATTGATTCAATCAACAAACATTTATGAAATAACTGCCTCATGCAAAGAGCTATGCTGGGTGCTCTGGATGGGATAATATAGTCTGATCCCTGTGGGACTTGCAAGCTGGTAGGGGGAGGGAGGAGAATGAAATACAGTTACAGATAATCATGGTACAAAATAAAATACCCTAAACACACAAAAGAGACATAAACAGAGGGTTATAGCTGCACACATGTGCTGGTAAATGTTTAACAACCAGCTCTCAAAAAAATGTAGGTGGGAAACATATTTTGGTTTAATCTTCATTATTAACTAGCCTATAAGTAAAAATAAATTTGTCCCTGATTTCAAGACTTTTCTGATTTTCAAAGAGTAAATGAAATTAAAACTTAATCATCAGTTCTCCTGAGCCAGTCCCAGACATCCCTGGTTGTGAGTGTTTGGAGTGATGAGGGTATAACTCTGGGTTTTACCCTCCTTGGTTAAATCAAAATGAAAGGGTTGGACTAGATAATCTTTAAGGTCCCTCCTAGCTCTAAATCATGGTTTGTTTGTTTTTTTATTCTGGAGAGAGAATAGGAAAGGGGGCTCAAAGGGCCTTATGGCAGGTGTTCCCTGTCCCCTTTGACACTAGATTTATGATGCTTTGGTCCTTTGCCACTGTGTCCAGTGTAGCCAGAGTGTCTACTAGACTTGGACTATAAAGATAGTGTGGAAATGTTTCCAATGGACTCTTTTTAAAAATATAACTCATAGTTTAAAATGATTATAAAAAGTAAGCATTCGGTTCTTCCAAAGCTTTTGATTTTGCAGACATAGTGTAAGAGGCTAATTTTGCTCTCCTTGTAAAAATAAGTGAATGTTACAAATATATGTACTTTTGGTGAATCTAGTTTGTATGATTTTATCTGTCTGCTGACATTGGATAATAGAATTAGAAGGAGAAGGACCTTTAGAAATGGGCAGCCAGGTGACACAGTGGACAGAGCACAGGCTTGGAGTCAGGAAGAGCCCTCTTCCTGAGTTCAAGTCCAGCCCCAGACACTTGCTAACTGTGCGACGCTTGATGTGTCACTTAACCCTCTTGCCCTCAGCCTCCTCGTTTGCAAATTAAGCTGGAAACCACTCTGATGTCTTTGCCAAGAAAATCCCAAATGGAGTCACAAAGAATCAGACGTGACTGAAACAACTGAACAACAACAAATTATAATAATAATAATTTTATATTATTATATTAATCTTATATTCTATATCAATTATCTTATTACATTAGTTATTCTGATTTATTAATTATAATTTAATTAATTAGTATTATATATTAATAATAATTCAAGGCTACTTGAAAGAATGGTTCTGGTACTAGTTTTCAGATTCTGCCTTTGACAATACCTGGGCGACCTTGGATAAAGCACTTAGCCTCCCTTGACCTCACCTTCCTCACTTGTAAAATAAGTGGATTGGATGATATATCTCCGAGATCCTTTCCAATTCTAGATCTGTTATTCTACATAATAATATTATTATAATATATAGTCATTGGAACAGTTTGGCATACTGGAAAGAGGTAGACTCAGAGTCAGCAAGACCAGGGTTCAAATGCCATCTATAACAACAATTAGCTTTTGACCTTAAAAAGTGACATCCTCTTTTTAGACCACTCCCTCTCAGATGACTCCCCAGGATTTATCTACTGAGTTCTTCTATCTGCTGTCCTTCTGCTTGATGGAGAGCAAATCCTTTGTGTATTCATGTAGAGGATAATCCCTAATATTATTAATAGTAGAGCAAGCTGAACCCTAAGTTGAACTGAAAGTGAATAAATCCTGCTGCCTTTTATCTGTGTATTAAGTTGGGTCTAAATCTGTCTCCTCCCCTGCAAAGTGTTGGGAATGAATGTAAGAAGAATCTTGCTCAAGTATGAATTGGCTTAGACCATATGTCTGCTGAGATCTATTCTAGCTATCAGATTCTTTTATTCTATCAAAACATGAATTCTTAACCTGGGGCTGGTGAGCCTTTTTTTTTTTACTAATATTTTGATAACTATTTCAATACATTTAGTTTTGTTTGTCATTCTATACATTTTATTTAATGCATTTTAAAACATTATTCTGAGGTTTCCATTGACTTCATCAGACTGCCAGTGGAGTCCAAGCTAGAGAAAAAGGTGAAGCACCTCTGCAGTAAAATTATCATGAAGCAATAGACTCCAAGCTCTGAATTGAAATGGATCCTTGGCTTTACTCTGCCCAGTAAGAAATCTGGAGAACCTTCCATAGTCCAAGATGCCAGTAGATCTCCGATGTCATTGACGTCTATGCTTCTCGCACCCATTCAGACTGTAGCTGATCCATGTTCCTTCTTCCTATGAGTCTCTCATCCATGTACTTTCATAAATTCATTGTGTAAATTCCACCCAGTAGGCATTGCTGAGAATCTTCTGGAAGTACTCAATGACATGAAATACCCAGGCTAAGCCTATAGGGTCACTGTTTCATTCATTGGGAAAATGCCTGGAAAAAAAGGAGCTAGCTTTTAAAACTTTCTCTTCTATAAGCCCCCAGCCTCAGCTAATCAGCACTTAGCCTAGTGTCTGGCAAATAGTAGGCACTTAATAAATGTTTATTGATAGACTGATAAATTCTCCTTCTCCCCCAACCACCTTAGCACCTGGAAAAGTGAAGTGTATCTTTCAATTTTGGCAATAAGTAGCATTTCCCAAGATGAATTCGCTCTATTCCCCCATCATTCTGAGATCAGTTCATGAGGTTAATTAAAAAAAAAAATTAAACTCTTACTTTCTGTCTTAGTATGAATTCAAAGACAGAAGAGCAGCAAGAGCTAGTTGTGGATAATATGATTTGCCCTGAGGCACATAGCTAGGAATTGTCTGAGGTCAAATTTGAACCATGTTCTTTTTTTTTTAATGTTTATTTAATTAATTAATTTAGAATATTTTTCCATGGTTACATAATTCATGTCCTTTCCCTTCTCTCCCCCTCCTGTAGCTGACGTGCAATTCCACTGGGTTTCATTCATGCCATTGATCAAGACCTATTTCCATATTATTGATAATTGCATGAGGATGATCATTTAGAGTCTACATCCCTAATCATATCCCCATCAATGCATGTGATCAAGCAGTTGTTTTTCTTCTGTGTTTCTACTCCCACAGTTCTTTCTCTGGATGTGGATAGCATCTTTCTCACAAGTTCCTCTGGATTGTCCTGGATCATCACATTGATACTAATGGAGGAGTCTATTACATTCAATTGTACCACAGTATTTCAGTCTCTGTGTACAATGTTTTCCTGGTTCTGCTCCTTTCGCTCTGCACCACTTCCTGGAGGTTGTTCCAGTCTCCATGGAATTCCTCTACTTTATTGTTACTTTTAGCACAATAGTATTCCATCACCAACATATACCACAATTTGTTCAGCCATTCCCCAATCAAAGGGCATCCCCTCTTTTTCCAATTTTTTGCCACCACAAAGAGCGCAGCTATGAATATTCTTCTTCAAGTCTTTTTCCTTATTATCTCTTTAGGGTACAAATCCAGCAGTGCTATGGCTGGATGAAAGGGCAGACAGTCTTTTAAAGCCCTTTGGAACCCATGCCCTTCTGACTCCAGGCATGGAACTCTATCCACTGTGGCACTTAGCTATCTTCCCTCCCCCCCCCCCTGTTTAATTTTGGCATTTCTAACTCTAGACTTCAGGCCTAAAGAACCAGTGCCCAGCAAACCAATAAATACCAGGAGACCTTGAAGAGTTTTTGTTTAGGATGCTAGGGATTCCCTTTAAGGCTGCCTTCCACCTATTCTTTGTATATCTTATGGGAATCTATTTACCTGTTTTCTTACCTTTTGGAATGGAAGCTCCTGGAGAACAGGGACTGTTTTTGTCTTTCATTGCATCCTTTATGCTTAGTTTAGTGTCTGGCATGTAGCCAGACTTTGATAAGTATTCATTGATTGATTGAAAGAGGCAGCAAAGCCCCTTAGTTCCTTGATTACCTAATATGCAGACATCTGATATGACACAAAGAGGGACACTGTTTTCATCACCAGAATATCTACTCCCCAAATACTACTATCTCAGTGCTATCCTGGACTTGCTCGGTGCCTGCCCATGGGCAGTAGCTGCTAAGTGTTTATGCTTTCATTTTGTTCCTAGATCAGAAACAAACGACCTGATCTCTGGCATTGTGGCATTACTCTAACACAGCTAGGTGAGAAGGAGTAGAGATGTTAATTATATTAATCAAAGGTGTCCCAAAAGTCTTAGTGCCATTTTAAGCTATCTCTTAAAACTTAAATTATGATTATATATAAGGTGTTCTAAGACTTGATGCCATTTTAAATTATTCAAAGCTAAAAACATCATGAAGACTTTTGGGACACCCTGTATTAACTCACATTTACAGTTTACTTTCTTAGTATACCAGAGTGCTTTGCTCACAATAATTCTGTGGAGTAAATAGTGCCATAAACCTCCATAACACTTGTTTCCTTTCTCCTACCATGCACTTATGCAATACAGAACAGTGTTTTCTATGTGTTCTAGCTCACCTCCTAAAATGTCGAATCCATGAGGGCAGAGATTGGCTTAGCTAAATTTGGCATCTGGCCAAGCCCCTAACTCACTTCTCTGCGCTTAATTTGTTGAAGGAATGCATAGATGGCTAGATGACTGCATGACTCCCATTTTATAGGGAAAGAAGCTGGGGTTAAGGGATGCGTTCTTGGGCACATAACTACCACGAGTATGCAGCCAGGACTAGAAACCAGGTCTTCGGACCACAAACCCAGAGTGCCTTCCATGAGCCTTCCATAGGAGTATGGAAACCTCCTTCCCACTGGAACGTTCTCCTCTACAAAATCCCTGATAAGAGGCAGCCAGCCTCTAGTTAAAAATCTCCCCAGATGGGAAGCTCACAGCCTACTCCATCATTTGCCAGCTTTGATTATTAAGTTCTCCTTTATTTGGAGCCGAAATCTGTTTGCACATATCTGCCCTCCGCTGGTTTTAGTTCTGCCCTCACGAGCCACCTAGCACAAGTCTAGGACATTGTCTGTAAGTCTTATCCCTTCTCATCTTCTCTTTCCCACTGTTGCATCAGTGACCCTGTAGTGGGCTGCCCCAGCCCGCTCATTTCCTTCCTACAGCCTTCTCGGATCACCCCTTGTCTCCTCTCCCTGGGGGCCAGGGATGAACTCTTTCCCCATCCTACCCTTCTCTCCCTGCCACTTACAGCCTAATTGGAGGAGGGGTGAGGATGCTGACTTGCTACACAAGTGGCCGTTTGCCTGCCAAGAGAGACACAAAGATTTGCCCCTCTCCAAGGATGCGTCTTTCCTCTTCCTTGGTGCCCTCCCTCATCTCCCCTATGTTAACTCGGACGCATTCAGGGTGCTGGGGCAAGGTTGTTGTCCCGGAGATCTGGAGAGCCCTTGAAGGCATCTGTCTGAGTTCTGGTGTGTTCTGGTGTGTGATGGGAGACATGACTGGGAGAGAATCAGCTCTTCTCAAAGAAGACACAGCCAGCACCACCAGCTTCTTGGATCCACTTGACAAAGACAGATTCTCTATCTAGTTAAAACAGTTTAAAAAAAATCTTCTTGGTGGTGGTTGGTGGTGGGGAGGGTAGCAGGGAAAAGGAGACATTTGGGGAGGGGAGGGAGCAGGATGTAATTTCCTGGCTTCTTCTTAGGCTTGGCAGGATCAGGGAATTTCTGCAAAAATAAAAATGTCTGGGGAAGAAACGGTACATGACAATCAAGATTTGAGAATTTGATAAACAAGTAAAGCCTCTCCCTCCTCCCCATCTGGTCTTTACGGAGCTGGTTGGGGTGGGCTGTGAATAGAAGTAACGCAGGAAATCCTTTCCTTTCCTGTATGTAGTGTTGTGCAGTGCAAAGAATGCTGTCTCTGGAATCAGATGGCCTGAGCTTGAGTCCTAGCTCTGTTCTTTGCTATCAGTATGACCTTGGATAAGTCATTTAACCTCTTAGGGCCTCAGTTTCCTCATTTGTAAAATGGGTGGGACTTCCGGTTAAGATGGCGGCTTAGAGAAAGCTGAAGTTCAGATCTCCGGAAAACCCTTCCCGACCGATCTCAAACTAGAAGCTCCTAAGGCGCCGAAATTCAAAACGATCAACAGCACAGACCCTGGGAACCCTCCTCCTGGACCTGGACCCGGTTCAAAAGGTACGGCTCCCCTTAAAAGCCAGAACCCGAGATCCCTCGGACCTCAGGGGTAGGAGCGCAGAGTCCAAGGCTCCCGGAAGCGGCAGCCGCGCCGGGCTCAGAGAGCAGGGTCTGAGGAACAACAACCCTCAGGGTCTTCTACCCAAGTCCCAGTCCGGGTGAAAGTTACTGCCTGGGGCTTCCGCTGCAGAGGGTTGGTCCGGGTGAAAGTTACTGCCTGGGGCTTCCGCTGCAGAGAGCTGGTCAAAACAACAGCAACCCTCAGGGCGGGCAAGACAGCCTCACGGGCTGGATCCTGCTATCCAAGTCTCAGTGAAAGTCTGTGCTCTCGGAGCTTGGGGAAGCGGCAGCCCATCCCCCCGCAGGCCGACGAAACAGCCTCACGGCCAGCGATTCTGAAGGCAACTTCCGGAAATCGAGCCAGGGGGAGAGTGTGGCCTCGTGGTCCGACCCTTCCATTCCAGTTCCAGTGAGGCATATTCAGTTTAACCCAGGGAACGCTCATAGAACCAACATCTGCCCAGGACTAAAGCCTCGGATCACCAGACAAAGACAAGAAAAGCCAATCCTCCACGTTCAGAGATGACAAACTCTACAGAAGCACAGAAGCCCCAAAATACCAAGAAAAATAAGAAGAAAGGGGCGACTCTGGACACATTCTATGGAGCCAAAATACAAAATACAGAGCAGATAGAAGAAGATATACAAGAAAATTCTCCAAAATCTTCCAAAGGAAATAGAAACTCTCCACAAACACATGAAGAATTTGAATCAGAAAGGACCAAAAAGATGGAAGCCCTCTGGGAGGAAAAGTGGGAAATGATGCAAAAGAAATTCACGCATCTACAAAACCAGTTTGACCAAACTGTAAAAGAAAACCAGGCTTTAAAGCAAGAACTAATAAAGCAAAGCCAAAACACCAAGAAATTAGAAGAGAACATAAAATATCTCACCAACAAGGTGATAGATCTGGAAAACAGGGGGAGAAGAGAAAATTTAAGAATAATTGGACTCCCAGAAAAGCCAGAAATAAACACCAAACTGGACATGGTGATACAAGATATAATCAAAGAAAATTGCCCAGAGATTCTAGAACAAGGGGGCAATACAGCCACTGACAGAGCTCACAGAACACCTTCTACACTAAACCCCCAAAAGACAACTCCCAGGAATGTAATTGCCAAATTCCAAAGCTATCAAACAAAAGAAAAAATCCTACAGGAAGCCAGTAAAATGGGTGGAATTAACCAGATGATCCCAAAAGGTCTCTTCTACCTCGAAATCCTATGATTTAGGTACTAATCCTGGCTTAGATGCTTATTGCTGTGTGACCTTGGGATATTCACTTAAACCTCTCTTGGTTTGTCTTATTTATAAAAAGAGAAAGTTGAACCACAAGACCTCCAAGGGCCCTTCTATCTCATGATCTGTTTTAAAAGCATGAGAACTGGAAGAGAGCTTTCTTGTTGGTTAATGCTCAGGTCATATAGAGCAGTGGCCTAGACTCACATTGGCCACCATCCTAAATTTATAGCATTCATCTCTTAATTTTGT
Organism: Monodelphis domestica; assembly: GCF_027887165.1. Taxonomy (NCBI): domain Eukaryota; kingdom Metazoa; phylum Chordata; class Mammalia; order Didelphimorphia; family Didelphidae; genus Monodelphis; species Monodelphis domestica. The sequence goes on along the minus strand of NC_077233.1, from coordinate 140,225,487 downwards.
ATTGTTGTTGTTGTTGTTGTTGAATTTCCAGTCTTGTCCTCCTACCCTTTGTGACCCCTTTGGGGTTTTTGTGGGGGAGGGGCAAAGATACTGGAGTAGTTTTCAATGTCCTTCTCCAGATCATTTTACTGATGAGGAAACAGGGTTAAGTGACTTGCCCAAGGTTACACTGCTAATAAGTGTCTGAAGCAGGATTTGAACTCGGGTCTTCTTGACTCTGGACCCGGGGAGCCATCATTTTTTGTAGTTGTCATTATTTTTGCACAGCCACTACAATCCAAATCTTTTTTCCCCCTTTCACAAAGATTCATTAATGTAAATAAAAGTCCTCATGATATGCCTTGGGGAGTGTCAAGAAGCCCTGTGAGTTTGGACACAACCTAAATTTTTATCTCAGAACCCTGGGAAAGTCCTTCCTTATACTCCCCCCTCCTCAAAATTATATACATCATAGTTTCTAGGCTTTAGGAAGAGATCTTAGAGGGTTTCTAATCTGACCCATCATGTTATAGATGAGGAAACTGAGGCTCACAGATGTTAAGTGATCTGCCCAACAGACAGTAGATAAAAGACATTTTAATTTAGTCTTCTGATTCCAAATCTAATGTTCTTTCCACTGCTCAGGCACCATAAGCTAAAGGCTCTGAGCCCTCCTAGAAAGCTTCAATTGGAGGACAGGGAGTCAATATGGAGGCCAAAACCATTCCCAGTCAATGACCTCTGAGGGTAAGGCTGTCAGATCTTCTCTGCAGAGCAGGTTTTGACAGGGGGATGGAGATCACAAGTCAGTGGGCCAGAGCCTGGGAGAGGGGGTCCTGTCGAGGGGAAAGGGCATGGAAGACAGAAGCTGGGGGTCTTTCAAAGACCCCAGCCCTGCCTAGAAATCCAGAATGGTATTTGACTGTTTCTCTCCTCATCCTCCCTGGTTTCTATTCCCTCCCCAAGTGGCTGGTGGCCAAGCTTTCTTGTACTTTGAACCTATGCAAAGAAAGTCTCTTCTGCTCCTTGGCAGTCATGCAGATGGTGCCAAATTCAGTATGGGATATTTTCAATAGGGACACAGACACCAAGAGCCACAAATGAGGGTGAGGCCAGAAAGGGACTTGTCTTAATGACAAAATGACCAGCACTTTCCCACCCTCCCTCCCCATCAAATCCCACTGTTCTTTGTGCCTTTCCATTTGTTCAGATCCATTTTCTCTCTTCCGTGAAAAATGTGGCTTGTGTCAATTCTTGAAAGTGCCAGAATCTAATGTCCTCCTTAAGTAGATGTCAGCTTATTATTGGAGTCTGCTTCTCTAGTGGTGTTACTAATGCAATGAGTCCAGTCCACCGAAAATAAGATCAGATTTTAGCTTTCAAAGGATGCCCTCCCCATGGAGACCTGAGCTCTATCCACTTCCCTTGTGGTCCTTCCCTTTCCTTGGCTTCCAGGGGGCCTTTTGTCTTTCTATTCACTCACAAGTCTCCCCCTCTTCTCCAGACTAGGAGAGAGATAGCTGCAGGAGCCTAATGTGTGGGTGGGCCATTTGTCAGCCAATTCTCCATCTCCCTTCCTGGGCAGCCCCCTGGTCACTTCAGCCCCTGATGGTAATTTTGTTAGATTTCTCAGGGAGTGAGCCCAAATTCTCTACCCTACATTTTGAAGAATGGGATATCCAAATGCAGAGGAGTGGCCCTAGAAGTTGGGGGAAAGACATCTCAGCCAGCCTTTCATAGCGGAGATGGCTGAGCAAGGTCCACCTGTCTAAGACCTCCAGAGGTGGATGACTTAAACCTAACCCTTCCTTCTCTCTTAAATGATCACTCACAAGTGAAAGGGACCTCATGAAGATCCTCTCTTCCAATGCTCTCATTTTACTGAAAGGGAAAATGAGTCTCTGGAGGAGTGAATAAATTTACATTTTAATTTAATTAATTTAAAATTACATGTAGAGTAATTAACAGAGTCAATATTTGAACCCAAGTCCCCTGACTCCCCATCCAATGTTTTTCTTACTAGGAGAGCCGTTGTATTGTTTATGAATATTTTTCTTTGGACTCTGGGGTTAAGCCAGTGTTTGCTTCCTCTGATTTCTCAATGTGAAACTATCCAAAATTGTTTTGTGGCCCATTTAATATGGCATGTGAGGTGAGACAGGAGGGGGGAAGGGAGGGGAGACCCACCCCCACATAGAGGGGGCCCCTCCCATTGTTGCTTTTCATTTGTACTGTGGAGTCACCTTAGGAAGTACAGAGACCAGGACATCCTTCTCCGGGAGACATCTCCCTTGGTATTTTCCTAGGCCTGCTTGAAACATGGCCTGCTCCGTGTGTTAAGGAGCAAGGAATGTTTTAAGTCCTAATTTAGACTGTTTATCCCAAGAGTCTCTGAAGTCCCAAGTAGGAAGATACAGTGCAGTTCCTCATTCCCTCCCCCCAACCCCCCGACTCTGTAGCAGGGCTCTTTATAGCCATAATCAGCCCACACTCTGGAATGCTATCACCAGGCCCCTATCTGTGTTGGGTTATTTTGTCACTGGTGATCAGCTGCTCTGCCTTTTAAACATTCAATAAAACAATTGGTTAAGTGGAAAGGGGGGTAGGGGAAGCTTGGGGACAGGGAAGGATGGTTGACTTTCCACCGGGAAGTCTATCGCCATCAGAGCCCCACAGAGAGGGCAATGTGGAATTTCTTTAAAAATGGTCAAACGTTTCTGTCTGTGAGGCCTGCTGCAGTGCTTGCCTATTTCTGTGGCAGACCCCTTATTGTGAATCGGGTGACACCTTGAGAGATTAAATCTGAGCAAGCTGTCTTCCCCCACCTCCCTTCCAGAGACCTTTATTTGGAAAACGGGACCTGAAGTCTTCAGACAATCTTCAGGCTGAAATGAAAAGCAGGACTTGAGTTAGAACACAGTTTCCTGTTTGGGTTATAAGCCGTATAACTTTGAAGTTCCAGAGAATGGGGAATGTCAATGCCTTTAGAGTGCAAGGTGTTTATGGGTCCTCTGGCAGCACCCATCACTTGAGTTCCATTCTGAGTTTAACCTCCTCCCTTGGAGGGAAGAAGGAAAAAAAAAAGGAAAGGCAAGCCAGAAATGAGCCTGTGTGTGTGCCTGTGCGCTGGAATGAGAAAGAGAGTGATAGAAAGAAGACACAATAGAAGAAACAAAAAGAATGAAAGAGAAAATAGAGAAAAAGATTTCTAGAAAAATAGAATGAAGGAAAGGAGAAAGAGTTAGCAAGAAAGAGTAAAAGACCCAAAGGAAAAGAGCAGGGATCCAATAGAAATAGCAATAGAATGAGGGAAAGAGAGAGAGAAATATATTCAACAACAATAAAAATATTTAATCATCTACTTTCAGCAAAACTAGATGGCTGGAAAAGTCATCCAACAAAACAAAAGAAGGTCTCCTTCTGTAAAGTGTTAATGATCACCTTTAGATAAATGTTGTCTTTATGACTTTAGAAACATATATTTATTTTATTTTATATAATGGTTTGATTAAGTCTAAACTGGTTACCCAGTTGCTATAACAACATAATTCACTTGCCCCCATCAACCCTACCCCACCCCTGCCATTCCCCACTATGTCGTGTTCTGTCACATCATTGGAAAAAAAGAATTTATTATTTAGGAAGTTGGGCCTCTGGGACAACAGGATGCGCTCTGACTGAAGCCAGTTCACTTGATGCTCATTGCTTTTGGAAAAACCTCTCTCTCCTTCTCCCTCTCCCTCTCTCCCCTCTCCCCTCAGTCTCCCAATGGGGGCAGTCATTGGTGCAGGTAAAAGAAATACTAAAGAAAGAGATCCATGAATGGTTTGGGTAGATAGGCTTGCGTGGGAAAAGGCTCGACAAGAAAGATGCGGAGCCTGCCGGCTGGTGTAATTTCATGACAGAGATGCAGCGTTGAGGGTAATGTGGGGGTCACACCATCTCTCAGCTAATATCTTCACAAAGGGAACAGCCGTCTAACGAAAAAGGTTCCTGCCCGCAGCTCATTGTTTTTCCTAGCAGTGTTTAATATATTAAGAATAATAGAATCCTAGATGATAAGGCTGGACAGGACCTGAGGGGTCATCTGGTCCAGTTCTCTCTGGAAGCTAAGAGGCAGAGAAGGCACTCACCCAGCAAGTGAGAATGCACCCAGCGAGTCATTAAAAGAACTCAGGATAGAACCCAGAATTTCTGGCTTCCAGTTCAGGGCTTTTTCTCTGACACCATGTAGTTCAGGGCCCATTTCCGTGAGCATTCCTTCATGGGGGTCCTCTTATCCAATACTGACTACAACAGAAGTAATCAATACTCCAAGCCAGACAAGCATTTACACATACCTTTGGATTTCAGGGGGTAATTTCCACTTAATTGGAAGTTTCTGTGCTCGAGACATACACAGGACAAATTCCCTTAATGAAAGCCTAGTCAGTCAATAACAAAGCAGCTCAGTATTCAGTGGTTCTGAGGTCATTTCTAGGTCTGGACCATTCATAATTCTCTGGTTCCACCCATAACTTTAGGGGACCAAAAGTCTCATGACCAGGAAAATTGCAAATAAAATGATTTCCGAGTCTTAACCGGCAGCTTATTGTTTCCAGTGGTATTAGATCCACCAAGATTTTAATGTAACCTGAAGTGGAGGACAGTCTCCATGGGGTCTGTTACAAATAGATTTGGCCATCAGTAGCAATTCTTCGGGAGAAAAACCAAGACTAATTGGAGGGCTTCCCTGTCGCTGAGCAGAGGGTCCATTTGAGCTTGTAATTCATTTTCCCTGTGCCAAAGTAGTGGCCCAGGTGAGACTTCTACAAGGAAAGTCTCTCGATTGATTACAAACTGGACTAGGGTCCTAATCCAGTTGGAAAGTTTTCAGTTTCTGCTAAATCCTTCTTCCTGTGGAGTAAAGCCCCTTTCACATCCATTTACTTGGATTCCTCGTCTTTCTGTCTGAGCCAAGTTTCTCAGCTATGAGTTCAAGAAAGGAAGGGGGTTGGGGGAAACCATTTATTAAGCATCTATTGTATGCCAGGGACTGTGCTAAGTGATTCCCAATTATTATCTACTTTGATCCTCACAAATACCCTGATCAATAGATGCTATTATTCTTTTTATTTTACATGTAAGGAAAATGAGGCAGTTGACCTATGCCAGGTTCACCCGGCTATAAAGGATAGGAGGCTGGATTTGAACTTATGTCTTTCTGACTCCAGACTATTCAGTTGCTTCTGATAATTCTGTTCTCAGAGAATTCTTCAAATAGAGGTCTACCCACTTCCTGAGCTACATACAGCAAGCTGTCTCCTGTGTTATTTGAAGGACAACATATGAAGAAGATTAAGAAGGGAAAAAAGGAGAGGAAGGAGAGAAAGAAGGAAGGAGAGGGAGGGAGAGAAGGAATATTAATTATCTACCTTGTTCAAGGTGCCATGAAGGTGTTGGGGATAGGAAAGAAAAATAACTCAGTGGCTGCCCTTGAGGAACTTATAAATATGATGCAAAGTAGAACACGATGAGGACTAATGAAAATCAGGCAAAAAGCAGTGAGAAGGTTAAGAAGGAGAGATTTCTTTCACCTGGTAGGGGTAAGGTGGGCCAAGGTCAGGGAATTCCTCATGGAGAAAGTGGCATCGGAGTTGAACCTTAAGGAAAGGAGGTACTGCAACGAATGGAGCTGGATCAGGAGCTGAAAGTCCATTCTGAGCATGGAGGATGAAGTGAGAAGGGATTCAGGGTCGGGAGAGGAAAGGATGAAAATAGAGCACAGACTGAGGGAAGGATGAGCAGGTACACTGGAGGCAGATTGTGGAGGGGCTTAAATACTATCCTCAGGAATGGCATAGACTTTAAGAGCGTTGGTCAATGGAGAGTCACTTATTGAAAGTCTCTTAGGAATGACAAGATCACAGAGGTTCATTTTAGGAAAATTACATGAAAAAAGAGAACAGGAAAAGTGAAAGAAAAGTACTTCAGAAGGATAACTACATAGAAACTAAAGGAAATTAAATTGGAATTAAGAAAAGTGCTTCATGGGGTGGGAAGTGAAGGTAGGTCTAGGGAGACTTTTTCCAATAACTGAAAAGTAAATTTTTTTAACTGTCATAGAAAATTGAAGGAATCTAAAAGGCTGAATGACCAAATTCTGAGGTATCTACAGATTTGAAAAGCTATAATTTGCAATCTAGTAAGACAGAGGCAGTTGTGGCTCAATGGTAAGAACACTGAGTGTGAAATCAGAAGACATGAGTTCAAATCTAGCTTCATATACTTCCTTATCCTGTACTTAACCTCTGTGATTGCCTGACAAAAGGATTCCTGGGTCCAATGGAGAAGGAAATGGCAAACCACTCCAGGATCCTTGCCAAGAAAACCCCATGGATAGCCATGGCCCTGAGGTCACAAAGAATCGGACACAACTGCACAGCAATAAGACCCCAAAGGTGAATTGATAGAATAGCCGTTCTACCATGTCAGGTCTGTAAATGGCTTTCATAAATGGATTCGTTCTCTTCACTTTGTATATATTTTCTAATCAGGCCCAGGGAGCAGGAAAGCAGTTGAAGACTCAGCCCAGAGCTGAGGATGGGCTGGTTGGTGCAATGATTAATTGTGGGAGAATTGGGGAGTCTCAAACTGGGGGTGCATCAGAGAAAGAATTTTGAGAATTGTCAGAGTTGGAAGAGACTTCTTGACCTTGGAGTCCAAGTCTGTTGTTTTACAGGAGAGGAAATTGTGGTTCAGGAAGGAAAGGACTTACTGTGGGTCACTCAGCAAGTCAGAGTGGCAGAGATAGGACAAAGGTCTTGTGTTGCAAAAGTATGAGGATTTTAGTTTGCAGGAGTGGATTCCTCCTCCAACCCCCTTAACAAAAGAAAAAAATGCAGAAGCCTAGTGTATTCCTGACTGTGTTTTAGTTTCTACTCTTTTGTTCTATTAAAGTCTCAAGGGACTAATGATTTAATTAATCAATCAATATCTATTGATTAAATACCTGCTATTGGTTCTGGAGGGGGAAGAGTCAAAAAGAAGTCTTTGCCTTGCTTACAGGATTTAGCTCTAATTGAGGATATAAAGACATGCCCTCCCTCCACCTTACATCCCCCTGTTGAACACCTTCTCGTATTCAATGATCCAACTCAAATGCTCATATTTTTATTATTGTTATTTAAAACCTTTACTTTTCGTCTTGGAATCAATACTGTGTTTTGGTTCCAAGGTAGCAGAGCCATAAGGTTTAGGCAGTGGGAGTCAAGTGACTTGCCCAGGGTCACACAGCATATATACAAATACACATATAGTAGGTATACTCTGGATAAATAGTGATGGTGATCTCAGAAGCAAGACACTAGCATTAAAAGGGGACTCCTTGAAGAGGAAGATTTTTAGCTGAGACTTGAAGGAAGCTAAGAGGCAGAGATAACGGGAGAGAGAATTGCAGGCATGGAGACAGCTAGTGAAAATGAAGAGTCCAGAGGTGACATATCTTGGGCAAGAAACATCCAGGAGGCCAATGTCACTGAATTGTGCAGCACATGGAAGGGAGGAAAGTCTCAGAAGACCACAAAGGTAGGCAGGAGCTAGATAATCTAAAAAACTTTATATGAAATAAGAAACAATACTAGGCAGTCCATATTATATTCCAGAATGAGGGGTATGGACAGGCAGTGCTGTAGAAGTTTAGGAGGAGGAGGGAGAGCACTCTGTGGGCCAGCAGGGTGGCCAAGGAAGACTGTAGAGAAGGTGACACTGACTCGGGGTGTTGAAAGCTGAGCAGGATCCTTTTCAGACAAGGAGGAGTATATGGCCATCATTTCCAACTCACTCCATTAGCTTGGACTTTCCCACTACCTTTTCCCTGAAACATAATTTTTTATCCACTTAAAAAAAATTACCTTCTGTCTTAAAATCAATACTAAATATCAGTTCCAAGGCAGAAAAGCAGTAAAACTAGGTAATGGGGGTCAAATGACTTCCCCAGGATCACACAGCTAGAAAGTCCAGATTTGAGCTCAGTTTTTCCTAATTCTAGACCCAGCACTCTGTCTATTCTGCTACCAAATGCCTTCAGAGCCTTCAGGGGAGTGGAGGGTAGACAATATCATTGTCAGCATCTTCTATTGAAAAGCCTTTGAGCCTGGAACTTCATTTACCTGGGACTGAGGTTCTCTAATCACCTGATTGAAGATATCACAGTTGACAAGTCTGTCTATTGAACTCCTTGGCTTCTCATCTTCAAGCCTCGGGGGCTTTTGTTTATTTTTGAATGTCTGAGTTCTATGTGGCCCAGATGTGAACTGCAAGGTCTCAACTGCTGGGAAGAACAGACTTAATTCATTTTGTTTTTTCTCTTCCCATTTTAATATACTTCCCATCCCCCCCCCCAATTTTACCCCCTTGGGGCCAAGGCCAGAGAAAGACAGAGACGGAATGCCGAGCTTTAAAAATATCTCTCTGGGTACATGGGTGCTTCAAAAACATCAGAGTGCTTTTAGGCTCATGGAATGTCTCAGCTGGAAGGGATTCTGAAACCACGTGGACTGAGTCCCATTAGACAGGGAATAGGCAATCCTGAGCGCATTATACAGGTGAGGAAAGGGAAGCCCAGAGAAGGACCCTAATTTGTCTGAGTGAGTTCATAGCATAGACAGGGCTAGGATGTAGCCTCCTGATTTCTGCTCCAGTGCTTTTTTTTTTTTCTATATGTAAAAATGACTTAGGAAAGGGATGGATCGGTGTAGAGTTGAGGCTTCAAGGAAGACTTGCCAAAATGAAATAGGGAAGACATGCTGGGCTCTGGAAGGAACAAGAGAGGAAAACCTGCAGCAGTTAAAGCAGGACCAGCATTGACCCTGGGGAGGGGATAAGGAGGGAATAAAACGGATCTATGTTCCTGAAACTTGAGGGCAAGAAAACTGTTTCATTGCAGAGATGGATAAGATTTGGCATCCATGAAAAAATGACGTAGGGGGTAGCTGGGTGGCTCAGTGGATTGAGATGAGAGGTCTTGGGTTCAAGACTGGTCTCAGACACTTTCCAGCTATGTGACCCTGGGCAAGTCACTTAACCCCCATTGCCTAGCCCTTACCACTCTTCTGCCTTGGAACCCATACACAGTATTATTGGTTCTTAGACAGAAGGTAAGGATTTAAAAAATAAAAATAAGGAAATTAAGAAATGACAGATAGTGATGATACTTGGCAGTGTGTAGTAACTGCTATAGGAGGAGTGCAAGGTGCTGTTGGGGTGAAGGGCTCATTTTTAGTTGGGGTATCAATCAGTCAGACAATAATCATGTATTAATCAGCTATTATTGCCAGGTTCTGTACTAAGGATCAGAGAATGAGAGAGCATGAATCAGGTGCAATTTGAGTGGGACTTTGAAAGGGATTAGGATTTCAATAGATGGAGCTAGGGAAGATGATATTCCAAGTACTGTACAGAGGAAAGTGTAAGCAAAAGAACAGGAGAGGGTAGGAAGAGAAGATGGCAACAAGACCAGTTTGGCTAGAACATGGAGTGGGCAGAGGGAGCTCATGTGAGGGAAAGAGGTTTGTGGAGGGCATTCAGTTTTGAGCTGGGGATGCTAGACTTTCTGTTGTATGAAACAGGTCACCATTGCATAATCCCTTAACTGTGGGTATACCTCAAGGTTATTTTCTAGATCCTTTTCTCTGTAGTCTCACTCCAGATGACCCAGTCAACTCCCATGGGTTTAATTATCACTTTTGTGCAGATGATTCCCATGTCTATATCCAGCCTTGGTTTCTCCTCCAAGCTCCTATCCTACATCACCAACTGTCTGGTGGGCATTTTGAACTAGATATTCTATAGGCATTTCTAACTTAACATTTCAAAAATGCATCTTCTTATTCCTGCCAAAACCTAAGAGCATCGCCATGATTTCAGTTATCCATTTACTGCTTCTACGTCATCCTCAGATGCTCATTCTCCTTCACCTCAAATGTCCAACCAATTGCCATCTTATCAGTTTTTCCCTTTGCCATATCTAGAATCTCCGTCATCTTCATGGCTCCCCTCCTAGTGTGAGCACTCACCACTTCTCTCCTGGAGCAATGAAATAGGATCGATCTCTGTCTCAAGACTTTTCCTTCTCTAATACAGGTGTTCAGGGAGGACTAGCGCCTCTGGTGGGAGGGCTTGCTGAGTCCTTTTCAGGGCTATTCATCCACTTTTGGAGACCTTCTCTCATCCAACTCTTCTTATCTGTGGCTTCAAGAATCTGTATCAGTCACCATCCAGTAAAACAGTCTTTGCAAATGAACTAAAAAGGCATCATTGAGTTAGGGGAATATCTACCCCAAGCATGTGAAGTCTCTCCCACCCCAACCCTAATGAAATGGGTGGATGAGAACAGTTTTCTCCAAAAGCCATGAAGGCAACTCTGTGCAATGCTTAGCATTGGGTCAGACACAAAGACACAAAGGCCATCCATTTCATCCTGGGCCATCTTCAGTCATCCTGACTTTTGTTTTGTGCTGGACTTCAATGACTCTGGAAGAGAAAGTGATGCTAAGGACTCTGTGCAGCTCTGCCTCGATTAATCTAATTCATGCTCAAGTCAAGACATCATCCAGTGATATCATTGGGCCTCTGGAAATCAGAGATGAATCTCCACAACCACAAACATAACAAGCTCCATAGAGCTGCCAAAGTGATACTCCTAGAATACCATTCTGACTTTGCCTTGCTCAGTAAACTCGAAGGGTTCCCCATGACCTCTAGGGTCAAATAGAAACTCCTCCATGAAGGACTTTCAGAACCCTTCACAACTTGGGTCCGACCTACCTTTCTGTGCCTCCTTTCACACAGTCTACAGTCCAAATAAACTTGTCTTCATGTGCTCCTTACACAAGGCAATCAGTCCTATCCCCTTGCCTTTGTATGGGCAATTCCCCCTGTGTGGAATGTACTTCCTCATCCCCTAGTGTCCTTCAAAACTCAACTTAAAGTCTATCTCCTTCATTGATCTCTCCCAGCTGCTAATGCCATTCCCTCAAAATTAGCATATATCTTCACACATACATATATGTATACATACATACATTTATATATATATATATATATATGTATATTTTCTCCCATGATAGTGAAGCCCTTGAGAGCACAGACTATTTCATTTGGTGTTGATATGCCCTGTGACCAGCACAGTGTCTGACACATAACTAACACTTAAATGCCTGTGAATGAATTAATCCATTTTAGACCTTTTGCTCAACATTCACTAGAGGTAAGAGCTTATTTCATTTTGAGTATGTTGAGTATGAGCAGGTCTGAGATACCTAGATTTTCTAGGATGGAGAGAAGTGGATCAAGGGGAAGAAACACCTCTAACTAAAGGCCTAAAATGACCATCCCTGGAAAAGTCAAGTTTGTTGGGAAAATCTCATTCTCATCTGCCAGGCCTGTTCACCAAATTGTTCCAAAGGTCTTAGGAGAAAGGGGATGGTGGCAGTTGGGTGCAGTTGGAATCTTCTTTGCTCTGGTGCTGCAAAGATGGGAAAATGCAAATAATGAGGATATAATTCCTCCTAAGAACTGAGACTGAGGATTGCTAAAGTGTATCCATCTTCCTAAGAGGATTCCTCTAAAAAACCTTCATTATAGATAGCTAAGTGACACAGTGGATAGAGTGATAGCATTGGGACCATAAAGAAGAGTTGAGTTCAAGTCCTACTTCAGACATTTACTTACCCGTGTTGCCCTGGAGGAAATCACTTAACCTGTCAGCCTCAGTTTCCTCATCTTTAAAATGGGGCAAATAAAACACCTACCTCATAGAGTTGTAAGGATCAAGTGAAATAGTGTGGAAGTAGTGTGTTGCTGCTTTAAAGTGCCGTATAACTGCTATTGTTATTATTATGATTATTTAAAAACATTTAGAACAATAGTCAAGAAGCCTTTGTTAAATCTAGTGTTTCCAAAAACTCACAGTGTGATCTTGAGCAAATTATCTCTTCCTCTTGCCCTCACTAAGGGCCTCAATTTCTTCATCTTGCACACTGAAGGGGTTAGACAAAACAATCTCTGGACTCCTTTCCATCTTTGACATCCTGTGGTGTGACAGAGGCATTTTAATTTCCTTTTTGGCTTAGTCTTCATGTTTTTAAAAGCTGATGTTTTTCCCTCTCAAACAGCTAATGTCCCTTATCCTTTTTCTCTAGTCATTTCTAGACATAATTTAAAGAAAAATTCTTTCTATACTATTTTTTCAGTTGAGCTTTGGAGGGTCACATGAAATTAAAGGGAAATGAAGGGGGGAAATAAGAGAGAATGGATGGAAGAGGAAGGATGCTGGGGATTTGTGGTAGGATATAGATGTTGGTACCTGAACTTTGAAACCCAGTGGCAGAATCTGGAGTATGCTTCTGTCTCTGACAGTGATACATGAATGGATCTAATCTATCCCAAGAAATTCATTCTCTTTCCTCTCGTGAAGCTCACAGGGAATTCCTGAAAGTTTGCCTAATGGCATATTGCTTCCTTCCACTTCACTTCTGTCTCATCTTGCCACAAATTGGTTTCTGACAGTCAGAAAATGGGCAGGGAGGGAGAGATGGGGAGAGAATGAGGAGAGGGAGAGAGAGAATGGAGTAAAAGGGAAAGGAAAAAAGAAGGGGGGAGAAGGTGAGAGAAAGAGAGAAGTAAATGGAGAGGAGTTGAGAAGAAAAAAGAAAAAGGGAAGAGAGGGAAAAGAGAGAAGATGGAGAGGGTAAGGGAGGGATGCAGAGGGAGGGACAAATAAGGAAAGAGGAAGAGAAGGGAGGGAGGGGAGAGAGAAAGAGAGAAAGAGAGAGAGAGAGAGAGAGAGAGAGAGAGAGAGAGAGAGAGAGAGAGAGAAGAAAAGAGGGAAAGGAAAGGAGAGAGAAACTGCACAGTAGCTACACAATACCAGATAAATAACAGGGTAGATTGTTCTAGGATCTAGATACTCCAGGGAAGAATTTTAACTGGACCTCCTCTCTTATTAAGAAACAAAAGCAAAAGGTCTTTGCCACACCTTGGATTTTGCATCTCTAGATCCCCCACATAGTGGTGAGGTGAGTAGCATCTTAGCTTTTAGAATTCTGTGAAATCCTTAGATAGGTGAAGTCTTATAACTAACATTTACTTCCTCTGGATCTTTACATTAATGGACAGGTCAAATTGTTTCATAGCCTCTTCTCTTCTGTACATTGAATAGAAACCTGCCTTCCCATATAGCTTCCATATCTAGGTCCCAGTTCTTTCCTCCTTTCTTTGTCATGGTCTTTCACCATCTGGTTGTAGCCCAGGCTGTTTCCACACCACTCCCCATCCCATACTATATTCCAGCCAAACTACTAGCTATACATGACATTTCATCATCCTGCCTTTATAACTAGACACAAACTATCCATCATGCCTAAAATACTTTTTTTCCTCATCTATAGTTCTTGAAATTCCCAGCTCCCTTCAAGGCTCATTGCAAACACCACTCTGCAATAAGGCCCTTTTCCTGATTCCTGTAGCTGTATTGTATTTATTTGTGAACTAAACTATAAGCTCCTTGAGGGCAAGGACTTTTGTTTTTGTCTTTATTTTGTCTTGCATAGTCTTACCACCCTGAGTCAGTCAAGTATCATTTTGGGGGCATCTACTATGTGCTAGATATAGAGAGAAGCTCTGGAAATATAAGGAAAAGCTTTGGATAGTCCCTGTTCTCAAGGAGCTTACAACCAAATGACCACATAGTAGGCATTTAACAAATTGCTTGTTGAATTGAATTATCCAATTGATTTGAAAAATTGGAAAATCTAAGATGAAGCAGCACAAACCTTATCTCTAGTTCCTTCAACCACTTTGTAACATGATTTTGAGTTTCCTCTCACCACGTTTGCCTTCCTCCTCTGGACATATTCTTTGCCAATGTCCCTGCTATAATGTGGCACCAGAACCAGGTCTGATATGTTCCAGATCTGAGCCAGGTTGGGGACAGTGGGAATCAGTGTACATCATTCCAAACACTAGATAGCTTATTCATTCAGCCTCTGATACCTTCATGTCTTGTGGCTACCATCTCCCTTCATGAGCTTATATGGAACTTATGGATACCCAGTCCCACTAGTCAAATACTTCCTAGCCTCAAGAGCACACTGAGCATAAAGCCCTTCATTAAAGAGTGTATGAGTACAGGAAGAGAGAACATATAAAGGTAAGGAATAGAGAGGATTGGGGGAGGGGGGTCCTGAATGTAGAGAAGCCAACCTGGCCCATTTGCTTGGGAGTCAGGTAAGCTAGAAGGCAGAGCTAGGATTCAGACCTCAGTATCCACTTTTTTTTTCCTCTGCTCAGCATCCGTGTCAAAGAAATGGAGCACCATGATTGCTCGGAGCAAATCTGATAGAGTCTAATTTAGTCTGAGCGCTTGAGAGTATCAAACTGCAGTAATAAAGATTGCCGGGAACAGCACTGTGATCTGTGGAGTGGGGGCAAAGGGAGGTGGGGAGTGGGGAGGGATACAACCAAAGAGTCCCTTCTAGTTGATTAGTCACTACTCTCCTTGAAGCCATTAATGACTTCCAGGTGACTGAACACCAGCTACCACAAGGCCAACAGAGCTAGTGTGAAGGGGGAAGATGTCCAAAATGGCCCTAGGCTACTACTGAATACAGCATTACATTGCACTGTGGATATTAGCTTCTCTGGTGATGCTAAGGGGTGACACGGCATATTCTAGGAGCTCTGTTCCCTGACACATAATCATAGCAGTAAAATCCAATTGTCAGGGAAGAGTGAAAACCTATCCGAAATTGCCAACTTGTTGCTTCTTCTTGGCGTGGGTGGAAGCAGAAGCCCTCCGAGGCCATTCCTAGCAAGGTGATCTGCCTATATCAAGTGTATAATTGCAGCTGGAGGCTAAGATGAGGGAGGGATGAGAGACAGAGAATGAGAGAATAAGAACTATGTAGTGCAAAGGTCTGGCTAAATCCCACTACTGATGCTTACTATCTGTATGACCCTGAACAAATTACTCTCCCTGAAACTCAGTTTCCTCATTTGTAATATGAAGGACAGCCTCTGAAGTCTCTTCCAATTCTAGACCCAAGAGACAAATAGGAGAAGTTAGGAAGACCTGAATTCAAATCCAGCCTTAGAGCCTTGATATTTATGTGGCCCTCGGCAAGTCACTTAACCTCTGTCTGCCTCTATTTCTTCATTTGTAAAATGGGAAGAAAGTAGCATCGACTTCCCAGGATTTTGTTGTGTGGATCAACTGAGATAACATTTGTAAAGTACTTAGCATAGTGCTTGGCATGTTGTAGATGCTTAATAAATATTTGTTTCCTTCCTTCCTTCCTTCCTTCCTTCCTTCCTTCCTTCCTTCCTTCCTTCCTTCCTTCCTTCCTTCCTTCCTTCCTTCTTCCTCATGTGCCTATGACTTAAGATGGAAATTATTAGCTTAGACACCAGAAAATTCACCCCATATTAAATAATAGGTCACAAGATTTAGAACTGAAAGACTCCTTCAAGATGAATGAGTACAGTGGTTTCCTTGATTTCTCACATGTGAATACCCCTTTTCAATAATAAAAAAAAAATTCATCAAGCCCCTCATGATAGTAGTTCCATATTGGTATCTGCTGATTCAGAAAAGTACATGATGAAAGAAGCTAATAGGAATTCAATCATGATTTAAAATTATTTTATATTTTATTAACCATAGTAGCATCTGCATAAGTTTGAAGTAATAGATATCTTTAGCTATGGAAGACATCATTCAATAGATAGAGGATAGGTTTGCTTATTTAAGGATTCTTTTATGGGGAGGGTTAAAGGAAGGGTTCAAACTATATATGTGAAGTAATAGTTTATTTATCTAAAGGGAGAAAGGGAAAAGGGATCAGGGAATAGATAATATAACCCACTTAGAGATTAAACCCCTTATACTTATAAACTATTCTAAACTAAATCTCTAAAGTAATACTTAAGGTTAAGGGGGTTTTGTTGGAAACAGGGCCTAGGGACAAATGGGCCAAAGATTCTCACAACACCAGAGTCCTCCTTTGGGTCAAGCAGCAATCCCAGTTACAGCTCAGATGAAATCTTCTCCACAGCAGTAGCATCAGCTCCTGTAGCAAGAACAGGCAGGAAACCGGGAAACCCAAAGGAAAAGGGACCACTGGCTCTCTGGGTCCACCCCAGAAATAACCAGATAGCACTCCTGGAATCTCTAGACTGCTAGAGGAAAGCTGCCTCACTCTTCCAAAGTTAACCAACCACTTTCTGCAACCAACCACTGCTCTGTCTCCAGTCCTGGTTTCTGGGAATTCTGTGTGGAATGTTGGTCTGCAGGGTCTCATGATGTCAGCTAGCCCTTGTATGCCCTGCTAGAAATCCTTTACTACAGTTCATAGGCTCAAGCTATAACTCCATGCCTTCCATCTTAGGTGTGTGTAAACCACAGTTTGGTAACTACCAATGCAGCTCCATATCATCATTTTGCTGCTCAGAAAGCAGGCTCAGAAACAAAAAGTGACTTGCATGAGTCTATACAGGTGGTAAAGAGCAGAGACTGGCATTAGACACAGGCTTTCTGGCTCCAAACCAAGTTTGTTTGTTTGTTTGTTTTTCCACTAATATGGAGCTGCTTCTCTTTTGAAGAAAAATTGCTGTTGTTGTTCAGGAGTTTCAGTTGTATCCGACTCTTTGTGACCTCATTGGGGTTTTCTTGGCAAAGATAATGGAGTGGTTTGCCATTTCCTTCTCCAGCTCACTTTACAAATGAGAAAACTGAGGCAGACAGAGTTAAGTGACTTGGCCCAGATTACACACAAATAGTAAGTGTCTGAAGCCAGATTTGAACTCAGTCTTCCTGACTCCAGCCTTGCCACTGTTTACTATACCACCTAGCTACCCTTTAGGGAAATGAGTGAATGCAACAAAAGGGTAGCTTACCACTGTACAACTTTGTGCACAGAAATAGAATGGAAGGGACCTCATGAGCCATACCCAAAAAAGAATCACTCCTAGAGCACATTGACAAATGATCACCCAAGTCTAGACTTGGAGTCATCCAGAGAGGAGGAACCCATCACCTCCCTAGGCAGTCAGCTAAGTAGCACGTAGATAGAGTGCTAGGCCTGGAGTGAAAAAAATTCACCTTCCTGAGTTCAAATCTAGCTTTAGACACTCATGTGACTCAGAGTAAGTCACTTAACCATGTCTGCCTCAGTTTCCTCATTCGTAAAATGAGCTGGAAAAGGAAATGGTAAACCATTCTAGTATCTTTGTCAAAGAAACCCCAAATGGGGACACAAAGAGTAAGCCTTGAATGAAACAACTGAATTGTTCAGAAGTTTTTTTTTTTCCTGACATCAACCCTAAATTTGCCTTTTTGCAACTTCTACCTAGATCTTCCCTCTGTGGCCAAAAAAAAAAAGCTATTCCCTCTTGCACTGACAGCCCTCAAATATCTGAACGCAGCAATTTCCTCCCTTTTATCCCATGAGATGAGTCTTCTCTTCTCCAGGCTAAGCATACCTAGCTCCTTCAATGGGATGTGAACTCAAGGCCCTTCACCATCCAGTTGCTATCCTCTGGAGGCCCTCCAGCTTATAAACATTCTTTGGGGATTCCCAGAAATGAGCACAATCCTCCAGATGTGTCTGACAAGTAGAATACAGAGAGACTATCGTCTCCTTATTCCTGGAATTCATACCTCATTTAATGCAGGCCAAGATGGCGTTAGCTTTTTT
The DNA here is from genome assembly GCF_027887165.1 of Monodelphis domestica. Lineage (NCBI taxonomy): Eukaryota > Metazoa > Chordata > Mammalia > Didelphimorphia > Didelphidae > Monodelphis > Monodelphis domestica. Next base: position 140,207,773 of record NC_077233.1, on the reverse strand, counting down.
GGCTGCCATGTCACATTGCTAACTCATGTAGAGCCTGAAGTGCACTGGAACACCTCAAACAAACCACTAACTAACTGTGCCTCCCCCATCCTGAACTGATGGAGTTGGGGATTTTTTACCCAACTATAAGACTTTTACATTATCTCTATTGATTTTCGTACTTTTCAAAGCTCTATCACATCCATCACTTCGTATGAGATGGCATTATTATCCTCTGTTAGAGATGGGGAAACCCAAACACAAGTCAGGAAGTCACTTCCAGCTAGCTAAGTTGAACCCCCAAATCTAGGTACCCAAATCCCTGGACCACTGCTATTTGTATTATTCTATACTATCTCCCAGAGGGCTGAACAAAGCAGAGAGCTGGGAGGTTGGTAGGGTTTCCGACCAACTGGTGGATTCCAATTCTGATGACTGTGATTCTGGAAAGATTCCAAGGGCCAAAGAGAGGGGTGCCCACCTCTAACTTACCAGGCCAGGCTTATCACTTTTCTGGAGGATATCTTGGAAAGTACTATACAAAGAGATAACAGATGAGGGGAGAGGGGTATAGGGAGGGATCCAACTGTAAATCTTGAAATTTCTCAGACTTGTGAATGTTAAAAATTTCCACATTGGGGAATTCTCCATTGGAACAATTCCCTACTGGGAACATTCCCCATTTTGACAGTGAGAACTCACCAGGATCAGAAATGGGAGGACCTCTACTCCACCTGTACTTAAGACTGCTTTAGGGGAGAAAACTCCTTGCTAAACAATGAAAGTACTTTAACCCATACTTACAATGAGGCAAAAAGTTCTTTAAGTCATGCCTATTTTTAGAATTAATACAATGGGGTGCTAAGTACCTATTAAAGGTCAGGCAACTTGTAAACTTGCCAGGAGCAAAGAGGTGAAAACTTATTCAGAAGTTTTTTTTCTGGTTCAAACATACTAAAGGGATTATTTGACCCAGCAGTGTTTTTTCTGGTACAAACTTACTAAAGGATTAGTCAACCCAGCAGTTTTTTTAGAATGGGCAGTCCTTTGGAAAACGTCTACTGTGATTGGTAGATGTAAGGACTTAGGGGAGGTGACATAGGAGAAAACCCCCTATATAAGAAAAAGCAGAATCTCTTATGATGGATCACTTGAGGAGAATCCTTTTGGAGGATCCTTTTGAGGAAGATCTCTAAGGAGGCTCTGGAGAAGGGAACTCTTGGAGGACAATCTCTAAGGAGGTCTCGCTGGAGGGGACTCTGCCCCTCTGGAGGCTCTTGAGAGAGGCCCTTTGAAACAGTCTCTGGCTGGAAGGCTCTTTGAGGAGGACTCTGGCTAGAACTCTCTCTGAGGAGACTCTCACTAGAATCCTTGCTTAGACAGACCTTGTGGTGAGTGATAAAAGATTGACTGACTGATCTCTCTCTCTTAAGACTCAGGTCTAGGCCATGTTGGCTTAAGGACCTTCATACTTATTTCCTTTTTCTCTCTTTCTCTCTTTTCTTTAATTCCTCATTATATTATTAATTAAATTCTCTATAAAACCCAGTTGACTTGGGTATATTCATAATTGGGAATATTTCCCTGGCGACCACCTTATATTTGATTTAAAACCAAGACACTGTAGTGAAACATATTTTCTGCGGTCACAAATTTACTTGCCCACTCTTATATCTTCCACTATTTAATCACTACAGTTTATGACTCCAACTCTTTTAACTGCCACACAACCAAATAAAACTCAGATCTTTTCCCATGTGATGTGTGCCATCTTCCTTGTTCCATGCCTAAGAAGCTGGCTTCCCATTGCTACTAAAACCAAATATTTCTTAAGCAAAGATGGCATTTTGAGGGTGAATTCAGTAGTAAGAGTAATAATAGCCCATGTTACTCTTAACACTTTTATGATTTACAAAGTTCTTCACCTTAATAGGCAGATAGTTCAGAGATTACAATTTCCATATTGCAGATAAGCAAACAAAACAAGGTCCCAAGAAAAATAGCATGCTCTAGGTTATACAGCTTGGAACTCAGGCCTTCAGGCTTGCATTTTCCTTTATAATATTGTATCACTAAAAATCAAAGGGTCCCAAAACCTGTTTTGGAGAAAATGACTTCATGGGCTGCTTTTTTTTTTCTTTAAGAACAAAACAAAACCTTCCCCAAATATATTACTATTCATTTTTCCTTTCTTTTTTATTAAACATAAATAAGTTAGCAAGCTGAAGCTGGTATGTATCTTCTCAGTGGCATGGAAGCAGCAGGTCTGGTTCACAGATGATCAAATGAATACTTCCTGAGTTAGAAAGAATATTAGAGGTCATCTAGTCATTGAACCATAGGATCATAGATGCAGAACTGGAAGGGGCCTTATAGACCATTGGATCCAACCCTTCACATTTCACAGATGAGTAGACTGAGACCCAGAGAGATTAACTGGCTTGTCCAAGGTCACAAGAATAGTATGTGACAAATCCATCATTTGTATCCATGTTCCCTTGTTGATGGGACAGTTAGGTGATACAGTGAATAGAGTGCTGGTCCTAAAGTAAGGAAGACTCATCATCCTGAGTTCAAATCTGGCCTCAGATACTTTTCTGACAGGGTGACCCTGGACAAGACACTTAACTCTGTTTGTCTCAGTTTCCCCATCTGTAAAATGAGTTGGAGAAGGAAATGGCAAACTACTCTAGTGTCTTTGCCAAAAAAGTCTCTAAAAATGAGGTCATGAAGAGTTGGACATGACTGAACTGACTGAATAATAACCACCATCTCTGCTAACAAATGCAGCGCACTTTTCACTGTTACTCTGCTTCTCTTCCAGCTCCCTCATTTTTCCAGGTGAGGAAACTGAGGCCCAAATACAAGTAACTCACCCAAGGTCACACAATCAGCTAAAGTGACCTACCCCTTCCTGCCTCATAAGCAGCCCATCCAGAGTGCTGACCCTCCCTGGCTAGACAAGACTCTTCTCTCTTATTAGAAGGGAACTTCCTAGAAATGGGAATTGGTAACTCTCCAGAGTCCTTGTATGTTTTTCTATTGTGGCAAAGTATATTTAATTAGACTTTTGAGGACACAGGTATATGTTAAAGCTTCAGCTTTAAGTCATGAGTCAGAATTCAGTGCAATGCAAGGAAACCTTGGAGGCATCTGAACAGCAGGTAACTTGCTTACATACATTTTACACTGCATTTGCTCCTTAACTGGAGCACAGGGGATTCCCTAATTAAACTATTTATTATTAAAACAGATCCAGCCTTAACGCAAAGCGAATTTCCTGTCTGGTTGTAAGCTCAGGCCCGTGTGGTCATGGGAACACAGGTGTACTTGTGTTAGGATTTCCAGAGAGTAATTGGTGCCATCTTGGTGGCGGAATTATCAGGTAATTGTCTGGGCTTGCCTTTCTCTACACAGAAGGGTCAAATGCAATCCAACCCAACCCATCTGCTCAAATTGGGCAGGCAGGCTCGTAGTTGAATTCACTAATGCAATTTCCACTGTGCCCACCTACCTTAAAGGAGAATACTTGTTAAGCTTATTTATAACATAGAACTGGAAAATCCTGCCAGCAAAAGAGACTTTGGAGGTCATCAAGTCTCGCCTGAGACTCTGAAATCTTCTCTATAACGTCATTCCTTTAACATTGAACAGATGTTAAGTTGTCTCCTACTAGCTAGGTGCCCTTGGCACAGTGCTTGGCACTTAGCACTTAATAAATGATTTTTAAAAATTCAATGTCCACCAGCTTCAGCAAATTACCCACCAGACTCTTCTCAAAAACTTCACTTGATGATTTTCTGCTCCCTTCTGAGGCATCCACTCTTTCTTTTGCTGGACAGCTCTAATTGGTAGGAAGTTCCCCCTGAGGTTGAGCGGGAATGTGCTTTCCCATAGCTTGCCCATGTTGGTTCTCATTCTGGCTTCTCAGGTCAAATGGAAAAAGTCTAATGGTTCAACCATGTGGAAGATCATGAAGTGTTTGAAGACAAATATCTTTCTGCCTCCCCTGAATCTTCTCTTCTGTAGCCTTCAAATGATCCCCATGGGAGGATGAATTAGAGACAATATGCTTTTGTTTTTGTTTTTTTGGAAAGTATGTTCTATCTGGAGCCAGGAGAACTCTAGTCTTGAATCTCTACACTGATACTAACTAATTGTTATGTCTATGACATAATTCATGAAACTGCTTTGAGACTCAGTTTTCTTATCTGTATATTGGAATAATAATCCTGACACTACCTATCTCACAAGTTGCCAAGAGGAAAATTCTTTCTAAAACATAAAGTGCTATAGAAATGTGCCCTTTGGGGTAGTCTGGTTTCTAGTTCTTTTATCTTTTCTCTTCTCTGGATACATTTTTATTTGTTTATGCTCTTCTTAAAATATGGTATCAAGAACTTCTCTGGAGCAGCAGAGGGGCCCAGTGGATATAGAGTGCCAGATCTGGATTCAGAAGACCCCTCTATCTGATTTCAGACTTGGCCTTTGTCACTGTCGAGCTGTGTAACCCCAGAGAAGTCACTTAACCCTATTTGCCTAGCCCTTGCCCCTCTTCTGTCTTGAGTTGTTTCTAAGACAGAAAGTAAGAGGAAAAGGGGGAAAAAAACCTTACATTCCAGGAGGGAAAGACAAGATGTATAAGACAATTAGTGGCTAGCAAAAGGGTGTTTTAATCTTGGAAATCAGAGAGGTAAAGAAGGAAACATCAAAATGAGCCAAGTGAGTGACTCTGCCTTTCCAGAAGAAATGGTGGTTCTGATTTGATTACAGTTCTTAGAGCAAAAGGAGGAACGGAGGGGTAGACATGGATGACATGGACGGCATGATAGCTTGTTACTGACTGGTAGTAACCAAACCCAAGTTTCCATTAACTTTTTGGGGTGGGGTGAGAGGACGGAAGGAGGGTAGATTCTAAAATATGTGCAAAGGGGAGGTTCATGAGAAATTGTTCCAAAGGGCATATTTTCTTCTCTTTTTCACTAAGTCCAGTTCTCTTGGGATCTTAGCAGATTTCCCCAACTTCTTTAATAGAATGTAAACTCCTTGAGGGCAAAGACTATTTAATTTAAATGTTTCATTTTTATTTCTCTAGTATCCAGCACAGTGCTTATTGCCTAGTAGACACTTAATAAATAGTTACTGGCTAATAGACTGATTTTTGTGCCTTTCCCTAACTGTTCCCCATACTTAGAATTCTCTCCCTCATCATCTCTGTTCACCAGATTCCTTCAGGTCCCAGTTAAAATCTAATCTTCTGCAAGAAAGTTTTCCCCAGCCGCCTTAATGCTAGTGCCTGCCTTCTGTGGATTATCTCCAATTTATCATGTCTGTATTTTATTAATACATTAATACTATTTTCATGTCATCTCTCCCATTAGACTGGGAGCTATTTGAGGGCAGGGACAGTCTTATGCCTTGGTTAGTGCCTGTATCAGTGAGAAAGTCACTAGTCTTCAGTGTCCCTTTCTGGAAAATGGGAATGGAATGCCTAGCTTGCTCAAATGAATATTGCATGGATCAAAGGAGCTGATACATCTAAAAATAATATGTTATAGTCATAAAGCACTATATAACACACTGTTAGTCTCTAAATAGCAACATCAACTCACATCTCTATGTTGCTTATTAACGTTTATAATGATTTTGATGCAATAACTCAAGGTAAGTAAGAAAAATGTTATTTATCTTCATTTTACTTGGGTAGAAATTAAGGCTCAGAGGATAAGTGACTGGTCAAGGACCATATAGGTAGCATATGTCTGAGATTAAGATTTAAACCCTATTCTCCTAACTCACTCATTAAACATTTATTAAGCACATACTGAATGCCAGGCTTTATATTAAGTACTGAGTATACAAAGAAAGGTAAATGACAGTCCCTGCTCTCAAGAAACTCATATTCTAAAGGGCAAAATGCTACTTTCATTAAACTGTTAACACCTCCCAATAAATTGTTGTTATTCAGCCCTGTCCAGCTCTTCGTGATTCTATTTGGGATTTTCTTTACAAAGATACCAGAGTGGTTTGCCATTTCCTTCTCTAGCTCATTTTATACATGAGGAAACTGAGGCAAATAGGGTGAAATGACTTGCTCAGGGTCACATAGCTTATAGGTGTCTCAGGTCAGATTTGAATTCAGGAAGATGAGTCTTCCTGACTCCAAGCCCAAAACTCTATCCAGTATGCTACCTCCCAAAAAATACTGATTGGTCCCAATACATTCTGATTAATCTGATTTTTGATTGAAGTTCTGAATCCATGGTCCAATCTTTTGGGAGGATGTGGGGGGAAAGGAGGGGCTATATATATTTAGAGTCACAAGATTGAGCTCTGAATCCCATTTGTAACCTGGGGCACAAGTCTCTGAGACTAGGTTTTTTCACTTGTAAAACAAGGCACTTGTACTGATAATTTCCAAATGTCTTTCTAGCTCTAAATTCTATAATCTTATAGTCCATTCGCTTTTCCCTCCCTTTCCCTGGAGGAGGGGGAAAATATTAAACTAAATTCCAGACCTGTTTGGATTGGATTTAATTCAAGTTTAAGGGAAAATTCAGCTTTGATCCCTGTGCATGTTGAATTCCCCACCCTACGGAACCTACTCCCATTACCCCCAGCTATGGATACTGGATGCTAATTTCCCTGCCTTTTGCAACTTTCATTGCCTATTGTGATCCAGAAAGGGGCCACCAGTATAACATTCTACCCAACAGAAAGAGAAAACTCAGCTCAACTTGTCTCCATCCCAAATAGGCCTGGAGTGACCCTGCCTGCAGGGTTGGGCAGATTCCTGGACTGGGGCAGTGGTAACTGCAAAAGCTTTGACCTTTATTGGGTGCAGGGAAAACTAAATCCATCTTCTGCTCCAGCAATATCAACCTGGCCTCCTTGTTTCTAAGGAACCCTTTGAGAACTGGTACCCAGTGGACCCTTTGGTCCTTGATTGGGACCAAGGGTCCCTTGAATGTTGGCTGTAAGCTGAAGGGAAAACTAGGAGATGGAGGAAGCCCCCTTAAATTTCTTTCCTTCTGGCATATGCTGTTCCATTTTTTAAATAATTCTATCCTTCCCAACAGAGAGATCAAAGCAGAGAGAAAATAAGTACATGCTAATATCCACATGGATGAGGCATAATTGACATTTGTGGGTCTGCCTCCTTTGAGACACACAAGTTTAAGCTTTGCTCTGCGGCGTACTAATTAGCCATTATTTTGTCTTTTCGGGGAGGGAACTAAAATATACTCTCTTTCTGAAAATGTCATCTGATTGATTCCACTCTTCTTAGCATTCGGCTCTGCGATCTCCCACCAGGAAAGGGGGAATATGGTCCCCATGGAGAAGTACAGACATATTCTGCTTATTGAGGCAGCATCATTTCAGAGGGGGCTGGTCCAGTTATAGAGAGCTGCTGGGCAGTCTGGACTAGAACACCCACAGATCCACTCAACCCCAGGAAGGGATTGAGAAAGAAGGCAGAATGCCTTCTCTCTGTATGTGGAGAGGGCTCCTATGGGAAATGCAGACTCTTGGGCGAGAACTGTGATATAATAGAAGGATCACTGGACTACGCATTTTTTCTAGGAACCCCGACCTGTCTTTGCCTTGATCTTAGGTAAATGTGATCACAGTTTGGTGCAGTGGAAAAGGCATTTAAATATGAAGTAGAAAAACCTAGGTTTAAACAGTAGTACTTCTTGGGCAAACCATAGCCTCTCAATGGATTCCTAGGTTAGTTATCTATAAAATGAGAGATGAGACTAGAAAAGTTCTAAGATCGTATGTCCTAAACCTTATGAGACTTTGACCTCTCTGGATCTCTTAGTTTCTTCATCTGCAAAATGGGGATAATAACTCATTCCTGCCTTCCTGTCACTACTGTATTTAATGACTTTCTGACCCCATCTCACAAAGTTCTATAGAAATGTGAGTTGTTTTTATTTTATTTTTTAAATTTTATTTAATTGATTAATTTAGAGCATTTTTCCAGGATTACAAAAATCATGTTCTTTCCCTCCCCTCACCCAAACCCCCTCCCATATCCGATGCATAATTTCACTGGGTTTTACATATGCCTTTGGTCAAGACCTATTTCCATATTATTGATATTTGCACCAGGGTGATCATTTAGGGTTTATAACCCCAGTCATATCCCCACTGACACATGTGATCAAGCAGTTATTTTTCTTCTGTGTTTCTACTCCCATAGATTTTCCTCTGAATGTGGATAGTTGTTTTTAAATGGAAATGGATTCTTTAATGAGCTCTGATCCAAGCCTAGTCCTGAATCTTTACAGGGAGAGAAAGGGTCCAAAATCTTTCATCATCCCAAATTTAAAGCCCTAAGTGGTTAAACTTCAGAGCTTCAATACAACCCCTTTTCTTTTCAAACAAGACAGGGGCCCAGAAAGAGAAAGGGGGAAGGTACTTTAGCTTTATGGAATGGAAAGAATGCTAATTCAGAATCAAAGGACTTAAATATGAATCCTAATTCTGCCTCTTACTGCATGGATGAATGTGGGCAAGTCAGGAAAGTTCACTCTGCCTTAGTTTCCTTTTCTGTAAAATGAAGAATTTGATGACTTTGAAGTCCCTTCTCACTTTGGATCTATGATCTGAAGTTCCTACAAAGTCCAGAGTCTTCCCATGCCACCATCAGAAGAAAGACCGAGGTACCAGCCTTATACTTGCAAATCAGATAAATATAAAAAAGTAAAAGAAATATAAAATAAAATATAAAATATAAAATAAAAATAATAGAGATGCATCTATATATTTATAGTAAATATTTGTAAAAATAAATAATACAAATATAAAGTAAACCAGAAGGGAGAATGGATATTTTTATGTTGTTGTTTAGTCCTTCAATTATATCTGACTCTTCATGATCCCATGGACCATACTTATCTATAGGGTTTTCTTGGCTAGGATTTTGGAGTTGTTTGCCATTTCCTTCTCCGGTGGATCCAATGGAAACTTTTGTCAGACAATCAGGTAAATAGGGATTTACTCAAAGTCACATAGCTAGAAAATGCTAACCACCTTCTTTTAAATTTCAACTCCAAAAAATAACTAAATGTCTACTCCATCTCTACCTGTTGAATTCCAATTCAATCTTCTAGATGTAGTTATAGCTCCACTTCCTCCATTAACATTCCCTAATCACCCTCTCCCTCTATCCTAATCAGAACTGCTCTTTGCCTGATTGAGCACCTTCTCACTCTCTTATCCTGTATTCTGTACAATTTTGTATGATATTTACCTGGCTCTGTGGCTGATCTCCCCATTAGGCCATTTATTGAAGCCTCGAGGGTCCTGGTTCTTTTTCATGTGTCAATCTTTTTTGGATGGAATTTGCCAAGAGGTATATTTCAGCTCATTGTAAGGCAAAACTTCCTTATGAGTCAAACTATACCAAAGAATAATGGGCTTACCCAGGAGGTAGGACTTTTTAGAGGGTCTTTCACTAAAGCCTCAATGACCATTGGTGGTTGTTATAGACTGGATTTCTAATCAAATCTGGGTTGGACAAATGGCCTCTGAGATACCTTCCATTGCAAAGATTCTGTCATTCTGTGTCCCCAGCATCCAACATGGACTCCTGCACATAGTAGGTAGGGGAGAAATACTGGGTGACTTGAATTACATCAAAAAACAAAGTCCTCTTAGTTTGATTAGATGCTTGTTGGCAACATTTTGACCATTTAATTTGGTCAACTATTTAACCCAACAATATACCTTCTCCAGTTCTCCATGCACTTGTCAGAATCATCTTCCTAAAGTACATGTCTAATTATGTCAGTCCACTATTCAACAATCTCCACCATCTCCCTATTCTCTTTAGGATTAAATGAAAACCTCTGCTTGGCACCTAGATCTGGGACCAGACTACCTCCCTTGGCTTATTATTTCTCTTTATATAACCTGCCTTCCATATAATCTGAGGTAGACTGCATGCTGTTCTCTGAACTTGCAAATGCATCTACCACCTCTGTGACTTTGCACAGACTGTCATGCCTGGAATGTACTCTCTCCTCACCTGTCCCACTCTTTTTTGGTTCTGTCTCATCTGACTCTTCTTCAACTCATTTGGGGTTTTCTTAACAGATACTGGAGTGGTTTTCCATTTCCTTCTTCAGCCCATTTGACAGATGAGGAAACTGAGGCAAACAGGGTGAAGCAACTTACCCAGGGTCACACAGCTACTAAGTGTCTGAGACCAGATTTGAACTCAGATATTTCTTAACTCCAGGCCCAATATTCTATCATTGCATCATCCAAATGTTTAAAAGATTATAAAACCAAGCCTTAAGGACTTGAATACATGTAAATTACAAAAGGGAAGGCTCCAGGAAAGATATACTAGTTGTTGTCAATTTTTTGAAGGGTTTCCTTGTAGAAAGAAAAAAAAAAACGGACTTAGTCTGTTTGGTCCTGGAGGGCAGATTAGGAAAAATGGATGGAAATTACAAAGTGATAGATTTAGACTTGAAGAAGGTAAAAAAAAAATCCTTAATAATTGGAACTATCTAAATGTAGAATGAGTTATCTTAGGAGATTATGAGAGATATATATGTCTTCTAGGAAAAATTCTGTGACCACTGGTTGGGTATATTACAGAGGAATCTTTTTTTGTCTAGGTATAGGTTAGGCTAATGAGAATACTGCTTCCTCAAGAAGCTCTCTTGGGTCCTTTTCAACTCTGAGGCTCTGATTCTGTAATGGCTCAAGGCCACATACACAAGTGTGTGACCTGCTATGATGAGAAGAGGAAAATTAGCACCCTTGGTGGTCTAGTAACAAAGTTGTCAAAGAATGGATGCGTGGATCTAGTTCTTTAGAGGCAGATAAAGAGTGGATAGCTAGATGATGTCAGGAAGAGCTGAGCTGAAATTCAGCATCAGATGTTTACTAGCTGGGCAACTCTGTAAGAGTCCTCTGTCTGACTCAGTTTCCTCAAATCTAAAGTGAAAATAATAATAGCACTTACTTCCTAGATTATTGTAAAGATTAAATGAGATATTTGCACAGTGCCTGGTTTGTAATAGGTGTTTAATAAGCACCTCTTTATTTCCTTTTTTTCAGTTTTTAATCACAAATATCATGCACATACTTCTTTAACAGGATGAAGATGGGGAGAAACTTGGTATAAGCTCACCTCTTCCAGGATCTCACAGATTATATTTCTTCTTGTACTGATTCTTTTTCTAACCCTTACCTTCTGTCTTGGAGGCAGAAGAGCAGTAAGGACTAGGCAATGGGGGTCAAGTGACTTGCCCAAAGTCACACTACTAGGAAGTGTCTGAGTCCAGATTTGAACCCAGGTTCTCCTGACTCCAGGCCTGGCAAGTTACCCAATGAGCCATCTAGATGCTCCTCTTCTTGTACTTCTAAAAAGAACAAAGATTTCATTTCATGCTGGAGATGTGTCCCAGTACCACTCAAGAATAATATTTACAACTCATGTTTGTACAGTATTCAACAACACTTTTTGAGATTGATGGTATAAATATCATTATCTCTATTTAATAGACAAGAAAATGGAGGTTCAAAGAGCCATACCCTCAAACAAGCAAGGAGACCAGAACTCAAACCCTGCAATTGTTCCCCTACAATTCAATGTAGCTAACTTCTCATTGAACCAACATGCTGGGGAGGGAGGCTGAAGAGAACACCAGGCTATGGTGGGGATGGATGCAAGTTTCCAGGCACATGTTAGCACTGGCACGGGTTGATTCACCAGAGGGCCAGAGCCTGCTTGAAATGAAACCCAATGAGTTTATTTAGTGGGCTTTGGCTGAAGCCCAAATTTGAAGGTGTGAAGTTGACTTCACAGATGGCTACCCAAAGACCTCAGAAAGACGACCACATCTAGAACTGTGCCAGAACTCCTTGTAGGTTTGATCCTAATGAAACCAATGGCTTCTATTTGGCATATTTAACGACTATGTTTCTTCCTATCTTCCCCATGACTCCCAATCCTTCTTTCTTTAATGAAGAATCTCTCCTTTGGGATTTAGGAATTTAGGAACTTAGGGAGACATGCATTCTGCTTTGTGGTGGACTGGAAAGATTCTTGTTGGCATAAGCAGTGTGAGGGAGACTCTGCTGTGCACATTGTTCATATAAACTATAGGGGATAAGCATAATTCAAACCAGAGGCATGAAAACTTCAAGCCCAAAAGAGGAGGTTTTATAGCTAACTCCCAAATCAATGCTCTTTCTCCAACTGGGGCTGTAATCTTGGTGTTCTCCTGGACGCCTTACTTTCCCTCACTCCATGCATTCCATCAGTTGCCAAATCTTACTATTTCTCCCTTGTGATATCTCTCAGAGGTACTGAGCTTTCTGACTCCTCTCCACTCAGTTTAGTTCAGACTTGCATCCCCTCTCACTTAGGTCATTACAATATCCTCCTTCTTGGTTTCCCTATCATAGTCTCTCCTTGCTCCAATTCATCCTTCACAAAGTAATTTTCCTTTAGCCTAGATCTGTCCACGTCTCTCTCCTACCCAACCAACTTCATATTGTCTTTGCCAGCATCTACTTTCCCCCACTGCTAGTGCCTTCCCTCTGAGATTACCCATTATTTCCATTTTTGGGGTCTTGTATGTATAGTTATTTGCATGCTGCCTCCTCTATTAGAATGTAAGCTCCTTGAAGGCCAGGTGCAGAGGTATTTTCTTTATATCCTTGGTGCGTAGCCTAGGGACTGACACCATAAATGTTCCAGGAATTCTTCTTGACTAGCTTGTCTAGGATAAAGTATAAATTCCAATATTTAGTTTTTAGAACCCTACATAATCCGATCCCAACCTATTTTTTGTACTCACTGAGTGTGCTACCCTCCATCCTTCATTCCATGATCCAGCCGAAATCGCCTTCTCTGTTACTCACATATGGCATTCCATGTCCCCTCTCCAAAGACTTTATGATAGCTATCCTCCATCCTGAATCTCCCTCCTTATCTATTCCTGATAACGTCCATCACTTCCTTAAAGACGCTGTTCTAGTACTACCTTTTATAGCATCTGTAATCTTTTTCTGATGATCATAATTGCTAGTACCCTCCCTTCCAGTTACTTTTTAGTGAACTTTCTACTTTGTTTGCATTTGCATCTGTTAACCGTAAGCATGCATGTACATCATCATATATTTTATATATTTTTGTCTCTTCCATTCTGTGAGTAGGGATTGTTTCATTCTTTATAAAAAAAAAAAAAAACTCTTACCTTCTATCTTAGAATCAATACTGAGTATTGCTTCCAAGGTAGAGGAGTGCTAAGGACTAAGCAACTGGTGTTAGGTGACTTGCCCAGGGTCACATAGCTAGGAAGTATCTAAGATCATATTTGAACCCATGTCCTCCTGACTCCAGACCTGGTGCTCTATCCACTGTGCTACCCTTGTTCCATCCTTTGTACAGTTATTCCTAGTACCTAGCAGTGTCTGGCATAGAGCATGAACTTTATAAGTACTTGTCGATTGTCTACTTGCTACACCAGGGTCCTGTTCTGAGTGGTTCCTGTTTTATAGATGTGAGACCTCTCTTCCTAGCCCTAGAATGAGCTCTCTGAGGGTTCTACTCTGTCTCTGATTCTCTTTACTCAAGCCACCAAGGTCAGGACTCAGTCCTGTTCCCTTCTGTCTCTCCCACCAACACTATATAGTCAAATGCATGGTTGGACACAGTGCAGGGCTCAGTAGGGACTTATTTCCATGAATAGTATGGAGAAATCACTAGAAGAAAGCATGGAACCTTCAGCCAGAAGGCCTGTGATGGTCCACTGTGTCACTGGCCTCAAAGTTATTGCAGTTCTTAATGGGAATCCCATTCACCTTATGACCCTAATCATCTCATTTCATTTCAATTAGCTGGTATGTAGATCATTACAACTGAACAGTTTTATTTCTAAATGATTTTTGTTATTATTCACCATAATTAATCACATTCTTATGATGCTTTTTATTATTTTAAGAAGCAATCAAAAAACATTTGATCAACACAGTGTCTTTGAGAGGCAGGGAGAAAAAGTGTTGAGATCTCATTTTTAGAGAATGGATAAACTGAAGAAAATGAAATTTGTAACCTGCTTCTGGGATCATAGGAAGAGCCCCAGCCTGCCTGGGCACCAGGAGATCTAGATTCTAGTCCCAGTTTTGCTATGTGTGCCCATGGGTAAGTCATTTCCCTCTCTGGGCTTCAGTGTTTCCATCTATAAAATAAGGAGGTGATCTCTAAAGTTCCTTTTGGCTATGACACTCATTTTTCCTGGGGTTACACCATTGGTGGCTCAGTTGGGATCAGACCTGGTTTTCTTGAATCCTGATCCTCTGTTCTTTTCTAAAACTGACAGAGTTGTAGAGAAAACAGACTATAAGGATCAGTTTTGTCACCCAAAGCAATACTAACAAAACAAAAAGGACTGAGATGATAGTACCTGGAGAAAAGGAGGATCAGGATAGAGCTAGAAGAGACCTTTGAGGATATCCAGGCTCAACTATATGGTGGGTCACAAGGAGAGAAGTTGGATTATTTGTTGTGGTTGTTGGGTTGGGGAGTCTTTTCCTAATGCCCTTTTATCTCCCACGGTGAAAGACAAAAAGGCCTGAGGAGAGGCAGAGGGATGAACCAAATGAGCTTCCATTCCCATAACACTATGAGCTTCCATTCCCATAACACTGGCAAGCTGTGGGTGTAAAAAAGAGACCCCAAAGACACAGGAAGAGAGGGAGAGACAGAGACAGACAGAGACAGACAGACAGATAGACACACCACACACACACACACACACACACACACACACAGAAAGACAGAGACACAGAGGGAGAGAGAAAGGGATGGTCATACCCTCTGGGAGATGCTATATTCTAAAAAGCCTGGAATGCGGGAAGTTCGAACAATCCTTCTGGTGCAGCCAAGTATAATTTTAGCCTATCCACACAGACTTCAAGGGTGTGCCATGCCTAAAAATGCCTCCTCTTATTTATTTATTTTTATTTCTTTTAAAAAGAGCAAAACAGGGAGAAATGATTCCAAACATCTGTGGAGAGTCCCCAGAGCCCAGCTCCTGCTAATACAAATGCCATGAGTGGTACTAAAAATTGAGAATGTTTTTCAGCTACAGAGTCAAATAAAGCCCCTGCAATGATTTGGAATGAACATCCTTTCATTAGGCTCTTTCCTTCTGTGCCTGTTTCCACTCCAGGCCTCCCTTCCTATTAGCTCTGGCCTGGGGAAAAGGTTCTGCAATATTCATTACCTGGCAAGCCATGGAGCCATAAGCCCCTCTCTTTCAGCCCCCAAGACCCAAGGGGAACTTTTTCAGCAGAACTTGTCTGGGTGCAATCAACCGAGCATCCAAAGGGAGCTAAGACCCCAAAGAGACATAGGGGTGAGGGGAAAGGATGGGGAGGGGAAGGGATAGCTGTGGCTGACATGGGGGAGAAAGGATATTAGAATGAAAAGCTTTTGCCATTTTAGTCATGGTTTAAAAAATGAGTCTTCCATTCACTTCATGAAAATCCTTTGTTCTGTTTTCCTTTTGCATAAATTTCTAAGAATTAGCGGTCTGGCATAATGGATGGTGTTATTAAAGGTATTGATTGAGAGTCGGGTTAAAGTGGTGCCCTGGCAGTGTCTGCTTTGAATGATTGCCATCAACCTGCTCAGGTTCCCCCAGGATTTCCAACAGTCAATGCAAGATGGTGGTACCACTGATTTTCTAGGATGTTGAACTTCCACGATACCTGATCCACAAATTATGATTTGGGGGGACTTACTTAATCATAATGTTGTAGAAAAGGGAAGGGAAGGAGCAGGAGAGAACAAGCTGTTCCCCATTCATCTCCCAGATTCTAACTTGGAACCTCTGAGTTGGAAGGAACTGTGGGGTCATCTAGTACAATATCCTAACCCACACAAAAACCATCCCCTCTCCACTATCTCTGACAGGTAATTTATCAAGCCTTTATGGGTCTTCCGCTTCATACCTGTATTCTTGGAGAAGTTAGGTAACCTCTCTAGTTTCTCAGTTTCTCCATTTTTTTTAAATGACAGGATTGGACTAGATCTAGATCTACATAGAATCTATGATTCTATGAAACTCCTTAATGTGAGAGAAATCACTAATTCCCAAAGCAATCCACTCTATTTTCGAACATTTTTAGTTATTAGAAAGTTGTTTAATATTGAACCCAAACTCTTTGTTGTTTTTTCAATCATGTCCCACTCTTCATGACCCCATTTGAGTTTCCTTGGCAAAGATATTGGAGTGGTTTTCCATTTCTTTCTCCAGATCATTAGAGACAAGGAAACTGAGGCAAACAAGGTTAAGTGACTTGCCCAGGGTCACACAGCTATTAAGTGTCTGAGGCCAAATTTGAACTCAGGTATTCCTGACCCCAGACCCAGCACTCTATCCACTGCACCACCTAGCTGCCCAACCAAAATTTGCTTCCCTGTAATTTCTACCCATTCTATACCTAGGTCTACCACCCTCTGGAGCAAGACTAGACAAATATATTTTCTTCACTGACATATCTGAATCCATAAATTATGTCTCCTTAGGTCTTTTCTTCAGACAAAAGAATCAAGAGATGTCCTTTTCTTTCTGCCTTGTTTCCTAATCCTCAGCTTTGATGGATTTGAAAGGCTTGTAGCCACTGAAGGTCAAAGTTGTTGAGGAAAAGTTTAATTAAATCTAGTCATTTGTATGGGGGTAGAAGCCTTGAGACAACAGGCAAGGTCACTGATTCAAGAATGTAAGTCAGTGAAGGCAGTGGGAAGGAAGAGCCAGCATGGTGTGGTTGAACTTGAGTCAGAAAGACGTGCATTCGAGTCCAGCTTCAGACATTTACTTGCTAGGCTACCTTGGGCAAATAACTGCTCTGAACCTCAGTTTCCTCCTGTGTAAAATGAGAGGGTTGGTCTCGATGACCTTAAGGTGTTCCCTTCCACTTCTAAATATATGATCTTGTGTTTCAACCCCCCAACTAGAAAAGTGGGCAATTCACCCAACCTGCTTTTTAAGGGGAGTGGCAATACTTACATGGTACACAAACAAAATGAGTTTAGTTACATGGTCTCTGCATCAGTTATATTTGGGCAACCTTGATTTTCTTCTCTGCAGGAAATTTGTTGACTCGAAAGCCCTGAGTAATTTAGATTCATTTCAGGAATCAAAGCCAAGTGGATTTGAGCCTTGTGTGAATACTTGGTCTTACCTAAGGGAATGGTTTCTTAATTCGTTGTGAATTCATTAGAGGGGGGAAGGGAGAGTGAGGATCAATGGTTGGGGGGGGGGTTTGTGTGTGTCTTTGTAGGCCTTTTGCATGTAACATCACTTTCTGTGGGTAAATATATAGTAGATTTAGGAAAATAGTCACTCTGAGAATAGTTGAGCAGCAGGGATGTTAGCTGTCACAGGCTCTCTCCTTTTCCTTACCAAAGAGGATGCTAAAGCCCAAAGAGAGAGAAATAGAGAGAGAGAGAGAGAGAGAGAGAGAGAGAGAGAGAGAGAGAGAGAGAGAGAGAGAGAAATTTGCTTGCCGTGTCCATTTGGCATTTGCTAAGGACTGTTTCTTTTTCTTGCTCTACTAAATTTTTGTCTTTATGGACAAGGGTTAAGTTTACAATAAAAAAGAAGAAACATGAATCCTGTTATTGGGGAAGTTCATATTCTAGGGATCTGGGGAGGGATGGGATAAAGAAAGAGGATCTAAACTTACCCATAAAAAACAACCATGCTCCTCTCAATGGGCAGCCCCTCTAACCTCATCCTGAGTGTCTAGACCTCTTCTTAAGTCTTATCTATCAAAAATAATACTTTGCTTATAAGATGTTAGAATATTGAATCCAGAGCTGGCAACCATCTATGAGGTCACTCAGACCAAGCCTCTCATTTTACACAGGAGGAAACTGAGTTACAGATTAAATGACATAAACCTATGATTTCATTGGTTTGCAGAATTCTTCCTACCAATTTAGGTCAACATCTCTACAAAGTCTTCGTGAGTTGACTGGTACACTGAATGTTTCAGTGACATAAACAGCATGTCAGAGGAAGGATTTGAACATAAGCCTTCCAGACTCCAAATTCAACTATACATGCATTCGTTCTGCTTTGTTGCATCTCATTACCTCTGTGACCTTGGGAAAATTATTTGAATTTATGTGGCCTCAGTTTCCTCATCTGTAAAATTCTATATCTAAATCTATAATCCTGATATTGAGTACAGAACTTGGGAAAGAAGACTAACTGGAGGTAGCTAGTGGAATCCATAGCATCATCTTCTCCAGTGATCTCTAGGAGTAAGACAGACAGTTTTTTTGTTTTTTGTTTTTTGTTTTGCCTAAGATGTACCAGTGCCCATGGACACTGGCCTGGAGGCAAGGTGAGGTGAGTGGGGAGGATGAGGTAACTTCTCCTTCATTGTTCTATTTTGTAGAACTGGAGTCAAGTATATTTTTATTCAGGGGAATTTTCATGAGTAGATCATTCAGGGCTTTGATGCAGTATAGTTTTATTGAGGGGCTGAGCTGAAAATCCCTTTCATTTGCAATCAAGGTTGCTAATTGCCTGGCATCCTTGAGGGCAGCCATGGATCCCCAGTACCAAGCAGGGAGCCTGGCACACAACAGATGCTTTAAAAAATGCTTGTCAAGTGAAGTTATAACTTTCTGAGTAATTCTCAGTCTTGTGTTATTCAGCCATTGCCAGAGGTTCCTACAAATAGCATAAAATGTTGGAGGGAAAAGAAATCAAATGGAAGTAATATTTGTAGTAATCTGCCTCACAGATAAGGAAAGTATTTTGTAACCTTGTGGTGTACAGTGGACAAGACCTTGAACCTGGGGTCTAAGGACCTCACTTCAAATCCTGATTTTTCTCTTACCTCCTTTCTGACCCAATACAATTCCTTTTATCACTCTGGGTCTAATTTTCACCAATTATAAAATGAGCCAGAGGTAGTCCCTCTCTGATCTAAATTTTGTTTTGTTTTTGTTCAATTGTTTCAATTCTGTCTAACTCAGTGGCTCCATTTTGGGAGAGAGCTTTGGCAAAGATATTGGAGTACCTGCCATTTTCTTCTCCAGCTTATTTTACAGATAAAGAAACGGAGGCAAAAAGAATTAAGTGACGTGCCCAGAGTCACACAGCTAGTAAGTGTCTGAGGCAAGATTTGAACTCCTGATTCCAGGCCTAGCATTCCAGCCATCATGCCACCCAGCCGCCCTCCCTGGTCTGAATAGCTTATCCTTATACATGGAAGACTGACAAGGGAGGAGAGAGCAGAAGCTAGATGCCCAGCCCTGCCTCTGCCCCTCAATCGACCCAGGCACTGCATCATCATTGAGCACTTGATACCTGGGTGGCCTCCACCAACCTTCTCTTCATGTATGACTCCCTTCTCCTGCTTAATGAGAATCTAAATGCGATACTTTTGACTTCTTTGCAAATTTGATGGTATAATAGCTCAGCTGGGTTCTTATCACATGAGCCTAAAGTATTTCAATCCATTAAACAAAAATAATGTGTCATTTGAAATATTTGTACTGGCACAGCTCTTACTGTACACGTTGAAAGCACCGTGGCACAAAGCGCTAATTAGCACCTGATTGAAAACTGGAATCACTTGATTGAACGTCTTGTAAAATCCAAACACTTTTTCCTCCTCCTTTTTCTCAAGTTGAATGTTTTTCATGCTGAGAAACAACTGCTAACGTTGTTGAGAGAGTCGGCGGGTCGCCATTCTGCCTTGGAGACAAGGAAGATGCCCCCATCTTTCTCCTCTGTCTCTCAGCCAACACAAGCCAGCCTGACCAACCTATGGACTTCTGGCCCCTCTCAGAGGAAGCTGGGCACTCTCAGCTTGGGACCTTTGCAGCATTCATGGTTCTCTTCTTAGTTTATGATTTCTCTCCAGAAGAGCCAGGAACTCAACGGCCCATTCTTTACTGTATTTGGTTTGTTGTTCAGTCACTCAGTCACTCTTCATGACCCTGTACTTGCCATTGGGAGACCTTGGGTTCAACAACTAGGTCTTCTACTTACTAACTCTATTTTGTCATGGGCAAGTTACTTTACTGTTCTAAAGATCAGTTTCCTCATCTGTAGAGTGGGGATAATTATATACTATCTAGATAATTATACACTATCAAAAGCTGTTGTGAGGAAACCTTATAGGGGAAGAAAAAAAAAGTCATTTATGGTTACAATAAGTAATTCTTGTCTGTGAGCTTGTTTTCTTTTGCCTTTTTTCTCCCATAGTTATTAGAATAGTCCCTAAAAAAACCCACAACACTGTCAGTCTTCGGGCAAAATAAAGGGGGGAGAGAAGGATCTGGTAACCATATCAGTCCTGGTGTGACCTAGTGCTAGATGGTAGGAAATCAACCAGAGTTGTGGGATCCTAGATTTAGAGCTGAGAGGGATCCTAGACATGGACAAGTCCAGCTTCTTTATTTTTTAAAAGAAGAAACTGAGGCATATGTAAGTTAAGTGACTCCTTCAAGGTCACATAGCTAATAAGAACCTGAGACAGGATTTGAATTTGGGTCTTCCTCCCTCCCCAGTCCAACAGCTACCCACCTTTCCTGATTTCTAGACCTATGTTCCCCACCCCCCAAAGCATGTCCCATTTAAGCTTAGAGGTAGAAGAAAATTGCATTTAGTTGCTTCATATGTGGCTTTTTAGAATGTGAGGGTGAATGGTGAGAATCGGATGCACGACCTGACCATGGATGCTGAGTCAAAACTGCCCCCTCAAAAAACAAACAAAAACAAATGTATTGGAATTTTAAAAAGAGAAATCTGACTTAAGGGAAAGCATCATGCCTCAGAGATCAGCCTTTGTTTCAGCTAGTCAGTGCCACCAATATTTCTTTAAGCCCATCGCCCTATGTTAAGAACTATAGGCATGATGGGGAAAGAAGCAGAGCCCGTCCTTGTTTTGTAGGAGCCCATTGATGTTGGAGCAAATAGAGGAAGGAGCACTCATGCCCCATCTACCATGACCTTGCCATCTTGGAGAGAGAGAGAAGCGGATGTGGTCTCCATCCTCCAAGATCTCAGTCTGAAGACACAGATAGAGGCAGAACAGAGCCAGGCTGGCTCTCCCGGGACTTGGAAGAATGGGCAAGCTAATGAACCCTGATCAAGGCCAGGTGTCCTCCATCTATGTATGAGACCCCGTGAGGGGAGAAGACCTGGACTTGGTCTCCCACCTCCTAGGCCAAGGCTTCCTTTTCATACTACATTGAAGGATAAGCTTTATTAACCTCCCAGGATGACCTAGGATTAGTCATGTGTTTAGCTACTACCTGCACCCCTAAATTCATCCCTGCGTTGTGGGTTTCTGGAGAAAGTCTTATGTTCTGGGCTGTGCTTAGAGCAACTTGAGATCTTGAGCAAAAATGATGCTGAGCTTTTTGGTCCCAAGGTTCATCCTTGACAACACCTCCTGAGTCTTTCCCCAGTGTCTGGACTTGTCTGGACCACAGTGCATAGGACCCTGCAATCAAAGGTTGGGGGACCCTCCAAAGATTTTCTGCTTGTCAAATTCCCCATGGAAAATGTCATTCACTGGATACAAACAGCATGTACCAGGGTAGAGTAGAGTGGGACTTACCCTTCTCTCTCCCTGAACACCATTTTTCTTTGAAAATAAATTAATCTAAGAGTACATTCATTTTAGGGCTTTTTTTGTTGTTTTTTTTTAATTGCCTCATCAGGTTGCCACGGCTTCAGCCAGGGATTGGGGGATTCATCAGAGCCTCCATAAGGGTTTCCACCAAGTTTGAGTGCATGTGATGTAATGCAATTGCTTCCAGCTTCTGTTCCTACCAGGGGTGTTTTGCACATAGAAGATCCTTAATAATGGCATGTTGAGCAAATGAATAATTCACGTGCAATTTGCATGCAGCCTGCATCAATCTTCTTAGACTTTGTTGTCTAGGCTTGTGCAACTTCTATGTGAAATGTTTCTGCACCTGCAAAGGGGGCCCTGTCATAATTTGCACTGACATATTCTTGCCTATTCCCCCAATGTGGGGCCAGGTCCCCAGTTCCTGAAGCTAGGAAGGGAGGTCACTGGGGATGCTGCAGACTCCCCCTCAAATCTCTGCCAGACCTATCATGCCCAAGAATCATAGTCTGGGCAACACTGAGCCATGATTTCTTCATGTTAGTGTGGTTTTATTTCCTTTCTCCAGCACCCAAATCTACTCTTAGGTCTAGATTGCATCCAGGATGGTCTTGGGGTTCCTGCTTTTGTTGTCTTCTCTCTCATCTCTTCACAACCACCGAACCACACCTTCAAATGAAAATTGGTGGACTTCATTATATATGGGGTTTTTGGAGCCCATCTATTCCCTTGACATGATGGGGTAAAAGAACAAGAGAGAAAAAGGAGACCTGCTCTTTATATGCTCACAGTCTCAATAGAGAAGGAACAGACCTAGACCATGGTCAGAGGGAAGTTCATAGTCTCGTGGGAAACAGGAGTAGACTAAATTTCTGCTTTGAGAGAACTTACAGTCTAGAGTAGGAGTTTTCATCCTTTTTTGGGTGTCTTGGGTGCATTTGGCAGGCTGGTGAAGCCTGGGGACTACTTCTCAGAATTATGTTTTGAAATACATAAAATAAAATTCATAGAATTACAAAGGAAATTAATTACATTGAAATAGAGTCATCACAATATTTTTTCTTAAAACCTTATTTTTTGATCCAGGCCTAGAGACGGGATGTCCTGGGTTCAAATCTGGCATCAGACATTTCCCAGATGTGTTACCCTGGGCAAGTCACTTGACCCCCATTGCCTAGCCCTTACCACTCTTCTGCCTTGGAGCCAATACACAGTATTGATTCCAAGACAGAAGGTAAGGGTTTTATTTAAAAATAAAATTTAAAAAAGTATTTGTAATATCATTTATGGATTCCCAGAAACCTTTCTGTGCATGGGAATCTGTGGACCCCAGGTTAAAAACCCACTGGTATAAGGGAAGCAAGAGGATCAGCAGACTAGACCATATGGAGTTTACAGTTTGACTGGAGAGGACAAAACAAGACAATGCTCAGTGAATTTCAGGAGTTGGAACATTAACCAATTCAATAAATATTTGTTTAGTTCTTCTTATGCTCAAGATACTACAACGAGTGCTGTGGGAAGAAATCTGCTTCCTGCCCTCAGGGGACTTACAGTCTATCTGGAGAAACAAGATATGGACACAAATGAATAGACTTTAAAATAAGAACATGCTAAATGCATAAGAAAGAAGATGCTCTAAGCAGTCTGGAAGGTGTCCTGGAGGATGAGGGCCTTGAACTTGCCCTTGAAGAATTGGACTGGATAGGTAGGAGAAGGGAGGCACTCTAGATGGAGGGGTTCCATGAACAAACACTAAAAGATGAGAATTAGCCTTGATTATACTAGAGAGTGAGAAGATAGGCCTGAGCAGAGCAGAAGATGGGACTAGCGAGGTAGAAAGGACCTTTAGTGTGAGGCTGAGTCGTCTATAACAGAGTCCCTCCTCAAATATCAATATCTGTCTAAGAAAGTATAAATGTCTTTTGGCAGCACTCAAAGCCTTAGACTGAGAACTACTCCAGACTTGTCTCCCACTGCTCACTTCCTCATGTTATGCATTCCAGCCAAACTGAATTATTCTGCTTCCTGTTCTCATTCCAACTCCTGAGTCTCTGAGTCTCTGTTCAGGTCAGTCTCCCTGCTTAGAACAGATTATTTGCATCTCTTGAAGTTCCTCCAATGCTTCAAGGCCTACTTTCTTCATGAAAGCTTGCCTTATCTCCAATCCCCTGGCTAAATTTTCCAGTCTTCTTATGTTTCCCTTCTCTTCATATATTCTAAGACCTAGCCACACTTATCTACTTGCTGTCTCCCAATCAAGATAATCCATCTCCTGATACTGAGTGTGGAATGCTCTCACTCCTCACCTTGCTTCTCTCCAAGACTGCTCACATCTCATCTTCCAGAGAAAGCCTATCCCTCTCCCTCGTGTCTACCCATTGCCTTCCCTCTGAGATTTCCCTCCATTTAGAGCATATCTATCTTGTATGTACCCAGTTATTTCCCCATTGTCTCTCCCATGAAAATGTGAACTCCTTCAGAGAGTAGAGACCATCCTATCTTAGCACAGTGACTGGCACAAAGAGTGAGGGCACTTGTAACAAGTGCTTGTTGACTAACTCCCTGAAAGTGGGCTCATCTTCAAATTTCCCATGCTACTTTACTCCATCCCTTTCCTAGGATCTCATCCAATTCTAATTTGAATTTTACATAGTGCATAAGGTCCTATTTTCCCTATCAGCCTATACATTTTTCAAGGTCAGAAAACCTTTCTTCCTTGTATCCTCAAAGATTACATTACCTGGAGGTACTGAGAAATTTAATAGTTAACTTAGTAGAAATTTAATAGTTAACTTTGCTGAAATTGAATTGAATTGGAGGACAGCTAGGTAGCGCAGGGGCCTGAAGACTTGGGAGGGCCTGGGTTCAAATGTGGACTCAGATACTTCCTGGCCTTGTTACCCTGGGCAAGTCACTTAAACCCAATTGCCTAGCCCCTACCACTTTTCTGCATTGGAAAGGATACTTAGTATAGATTCCAAGAGGAAAGGTAAAGGTAAAAGGTAAAAGAAAAAAATGAATTGAGATGAAGTAATTCAGGAAACTTCATGTTTTTAAGAGTGTACTTGCTTTCATTTTCTTTACAAACATGTCCCCATAAAATATTTGTAGTTCTTGGGGACCAGATAGATCACCCACCTCCTTGAGAGCATTTCATTGCTCAGTACCTCCAGGTTTCCAAAGCAGAACTTTCCCTGTGTCATAACACCAAAAGCTAGATGGCCCACCACCATCCTCTTATCATTGCTACTTGAGATAAATGAAACATTATTTATGTTTGAGATTGTCAGTGAGCACATCCAGCTGGGAGGAGAGAGACTACTAGGCTTATGAACTCAGTCCTGCTGCAGCCCAGAGAATAGTTGGATACTTGCATTCAGCTGTCTCCTGTCCCATCCCCAGAAACTCCAAGAAACTGTATTGAAGTTAAACTCTTATCTAGCCCGACGGTCAGAATTACCCTGAACTTTATTAAAAACAATAACAAGGAGTCCCTTTGGAGAACAAGTCCCTCCGACGAGTATATAAATATCAAGACCATCTTTAAGAGGAAAGAAGAGAAGAAGGCCAGATGTAGAAATGGGCCTGAATTTGTTAGGAGAAATTCCCAAGGACTTCACTCCATTCTTGTACCTTCCACAAGAAATGGAGGAGGCCCCAGGCTAGAGCAGAAAGAGGTTACTCTCTCCAAAGATGTATAACATTGGGAAGTTAACTAGGAGTTCAGCCAATTTGACTTTTAAATCAAATTTGGAGGGTCCATGCCACTCTTTTTAAATATCACAGCTATTAATAGGCCTTGTTGGAGAAGAAAGGACAGAGGCAGAAATTTGGAGGCTCTGGTATTCTGTCTTCTCAGTGCCAGCAAAACCTTTTTATTAGTCCAGTGGAATGTGTTTAGAGGGAGAAGGAGTATGTGGAGTCTCCATTTATAGGAAGGAGAATTAGAGTAGCCCCAAAAGCTTTCCAAATTTGCCAGGTCCTTTTGGGTTAAAGAGGGGCAGCATGGTTTAGGAGGAAGGGCAGTGATCTTTTGTGGTCAGACATCTGAGATGATTTCCACCCTTGTCTCTGCACCTTAGCCTGTGTGACCTTGAGGAAATGGCTCGCCTTCTTGGGCTTCTTAACACTCAATCTGTAAAATAAAAGAGATTATGTTAAGTGTCTTCTAAGGTCCCTTGCTGTTCTAAGTCTGATGATGAAAACTTAACCATGAGAATGGTTCCCTCAGCTCTTTCCTATGATTGTCAGTTTCCCATCTAATCCACTAAGGGTGATGATTACCCACAGTGACACCATCAATGCTGTAAGAGGCTGGAATCTCCATACCTCCACCTCTCCTTGCCAAGATCATACTCATATTTCCAAACTCATCCAAACTCATGTTATTTCCTCCACGAAGCCCTCCATGCTTCTTCCACGTCAATATTTCTCTCTCTCTCTCTCTCTTTCTCTTCTCTCTCTCTCTCTCTCTCTCTCTCTCTCTCTCTCTCTCTCTCTCTCTCTCTCTCTCATTCTCTCTCTTTCTCTCTCACTTTCTCTCTTTCTCTCTCTCTTTCTTTCTCTCTTTCTCACTCTCTCTCTTTCTCTCTCTCTCTCTCAACACCATGTGTCTATCTCCTTTGGTAGATCTCCTATTCTGTTCTGCATTATACTATTTCTTATTATCTTTATATTTCCATCTACCTCAGGGCTAAGCACCTAGTAGGTGCTTAAAAAGTATTTGCTGGATTAAACTTGTATGGTAAGCAATCAAGTGCCATAATGGCAGCTTCCCCAGTCTTCTCCCCCATTTCTTCTTCCAGGATCCTGAATGTAGTAGGCATTTGATTCATGTTTGCTGATCTGAATTACAGTGAAGTTAGATTGGTATGAAGTAGGGGGTGAAGGTCAATTTGCTGTGCACAAAACTCTTTGCAGCCTTATTTTGTGATACTATTTCCCACATACTCTGCCCTCCAGTGGTATGGTTCTACCCTTCTATCCCCCAAAGGTGTCATGTGCCTTCCCCCCTTCATACCTTTGTTCATGCTGTATTCTATACCTTAAATCTCCCCCTCCTCTTTTTAGGTTTACTTTTTACTACCCTTTGAAGCCCATCTCAAAGGTCTCCTCCTCCAGGAAGTTGTCTCTGATACTCCAGTAGGTAGGGACATTTCCTGATAAGTCTCACCTCTGTGCTTCCCAACTCCTTAATGAGCTGAATGCCCTCTTCTGCACACTTAAAAATAACAACAACAAAAACAAACATTTGCACAACTTTAAGATTTGCAAAACATTTTACTTATATTCTCTCCTTTGATCTTGACAGCACCTTGGTGAGGCAAGTGGCATTATTCTGATTTTACAGATGAGGAAACTAAGGCTCAGAAAGTTTAAGTGAATTTCCTAGGGTCACAGAGCTAGGAAATGTCTGAGGTAGGATTTGATCCCAAGTATCCTGATTCCAAATATAACCCAATTAAACACACTATACTGATTCACTTCAAGGCAGTTAAGTGGCACAGTGGATAGAATCCTGGACCTGAAGTTAGGAAGAACTGAGTTCAAATTCAGTATCATATATTTATTAGTTAGGTGACCCTGGGCAAGTCACCTAACTCTGTGTTTGCCTCAGTTACCTAATCTCTAAAATGAGCTGGAGAAAAAAATGTCAAACCCACTCCATTATCTTTGCCAAGAAACCCCAAATGGGATCACTAAGTCACAACTGAAACTACTAAACAATAACAATTGACTTGGTAATTAGAAAATGAATAACTTTGATACAAGGTGGTAGATCTAAATCAAAGGTGTCAAATTCAAATAGAAAGAGGGACCACTAACTTGTAAGTAAGGATCCCTGTGGACTGAATATTGACTCAGAAAAATCACATTAACATTACCTGTGCTTTATTATATTTTATTCCTTTTGTTAACTATTTCCCAACTACATTTTAATCTGGTTTGGAGTGTTGGGCACCTGTTGGCTACCTCAGATTTAGATGATTTCTAAGGTCTCTTTCAGTAAAGGGATTTTATAAATTCTGCAATACAGAGATGCCACTGAGCAGTGTATAAAAATGGCTAAGCACAGACTCTTCATGCTGTGGCAATTCAGAGGCAAAGAAGCCCTGTGGAAGCCCAGTCCTCAGAGGCTTCCCAGAAGCAAACCACCTCACTCCATAAACAGGCAGAAGAGCTTTTTCTTGGGAGACTGAAAAGGAACAGGGGGCAAGAAAAAGGCAACCCACCCTGGGGCCTCTCCACATCAGCCCGAATGATCTGGGAGCCCCTAGTCTCAGCACTCTGCCAGCCCTTTCTTCTGTGCCATGGTGTCTGCTAGTCCTGTCTGTGGCAGTGATAGAGAAGGCAGCTGATTAATTCCACACTTCTACAAAGTGAAGATTGTGGGACTCTGCAATTCTGTCTCTGAAGGGATCACATATCAACTTTGCTTAGCTTATAAATCGGAAGATAATTTCCCCAACCACCA
This sequence comes from Monodelphis domestica, assembly GCF_027887165.1. NCBI lineage: Eukaryota > Metazoa > Chordata > Mammalia > Didelphimorphia > Didelphidae > Monodelphis > Monodelphis domestica. The sequence continues at coordinate 140,179,668 of NC_077233.1, read as the reverse complement.
CTAGCACCGCTGATTGAACCCCAAATGAAGAAGAGCAGCTGTATTCTTACGTGCTCCCTTATATGATTATTGGTAATAAATAAATAAAATCTTCCATGATGGAAGAATAGAAATGATGACTTTGTTGACAAGCAGAATCTAGCCACATTGCTTAGCTACATTGACTCCTGAAGGATTCCAAAGGGGTGGTTGGTAATGTGTCTAGGGAAGTCAAAGTAACAACCACTAGAAGGGTAGGAGAAATCTTTTGTTGTAGTTCATTTGTGTCCAACTCTTCGTGTCCCCATTTTTAGTTTTCTTAGCAAATATATTAGAGTTGTTTTCCTTTTCCTTCTTCAATGAGACAACCAGGATTAAGTGACTTGCATAGGGTCATACAGCTATTAAATGTTTGAGACAAGATTTGAATTCAGGAAGATGAATCTTCTTGACCCCAGACCTGGAACTCCATCCAGCTGCCCCAGGAAAAAAATTCATCCTACAGATATTATCTGTGATCAGCAATAAATAAGACTTTTTTCTGTCTTCATCTTTCTGTTTTTAAAAGCTCATACTATTAGTAAGATACGGATAAGAGTGAAAACATAGTATCATAGAATCATTTGTCTAGAGTGAGAAGGGTCCTCAAAAGCCATATAGGTTTGTCCATCCCTGAACAAAAGTTCCTTCTCTGAAAGTCCAATAAGTGATCATCTAATCCCCACTTGAAGAAATCCAATGATATCTTCTGAGGTGGCCCATACCACTAGTTACTTGGATGTTTTCCTTTGCATTGAATCTAAATCTTCCTCTTTGTATCTTCTAGCCATTGCTCCTCTGGAGTCAAGAAGAACAAGTGTTATCTCCTCAGGTACTCACAGATAGCTGTCATATTCTCCCACGTTTTCTCTTTTCTAGCCTAAATATACCTAGTTCTTTTCCTAGATCTTTGTGTATCCTGAGCTCTAGTCCTCTCATCATCCTGGCCCTCTTTCTGTAGAAGCTCTGCAGCTTGTTGGTATCCTTTCTAAAATGTAGATCCCAGAGGTGAACATGATGTTCTAGATGTAGTCTCATCAAGAAAAAGGACAATAGGACTATTGGCTCCCATATTTTGGAAATAGTCTAAGATCATCATAGCTTTTATGGCTATTTTGCCATATTGGCTCATATTGAGATTTCCATTCACTAAAAACCTCAGGTATTTTCCATATAAACTGTTTTTTCTATCTCTACCTCTTCTCTCTCCTATACTTGTGATGTTGGTTTTATTTTGGACTCAGGTGCATTGCTTAACATATATTCCTTATAAACTTTATATTGCATTCAGGCAGTTGAAAGTTCAGAATGGGATGGGGTGAAGAGGAAGGTAGATCTGGCCTCAGTTGTCCAACATCCTAGATGGGAATTTTGAAGTGTTATTAGCTGTCCAAAAAATAGAAGAGACTGAATGCATTCCACCTTTACTGATTTTATAAATAGCATCTGTAATTTGGGTAATGGTTAAATCATGTAACCTCTTAAGCATTTTCAAATTCTTAGGTCTATGATTCTACTGAAATTTGGCCCAAGAAAAGTTGAAGAAATAAATACATGAATTTCCTCTTTTCACACTTGTGCATCTGGAAATTTGCTCAGAAAAATTAGTCCTGTATTCACCTTGTAAATAGAAAAGTTAAAAAATATATATTAGGTATTGCTGAGTAGTTAAGTGACTTTTGCTTCCAAATGTTCTTAGATTTCTATCACCAGAAAGATTATCAATCAAACATTCAATTTGATTATGACTGAGATTATCAGCAATCTTATTCAGTAGTTTAGAGTCAAATGAAAACCTGAGACACACCATGACCATCACAGCATCACAAACTCTCATAACTGCAAGGTACCTCAGAAATTATCTATTATAACCCATACTTAAGCAGGAACATTGTCTATACTATCTTTGACAAATGGTCATCCAGCCTCCATTTGAAGACTTCCAATAAGGAGGAATCCAACATTAAACTTTTGGACAGTTCTTATTATTATTAGAAAAATGATCCTTACACTAAACCAAAATCTGCCTTTCTGCTAATTTCAACTGTTGCTACTAGTCCTTCCCATTGGGGCCAAGTAGAACAAGTCTAATCTCTCTTTGAAGTATATAAAAAAAAAATCTAGCATATGTCTCTCTTGAGACCTTTTCTCTCCAGGCTAAATATCCCCAATTTCTTCAACTAATTTTCATGACATGATCTCAAGATCCATCACTATCCTGAACCACTCTCTAGTTTATATCTGTATTTCCTAAAATGTGACATCCCAAACTGAACACAATGTTCTAGAAGTCTGTCTAGGACAGAGTAAAGGGCTATCATTCCCCTTTTCTTGGACACTAGTCCTCTCTTAATGTAGCCAAAAGATTATTTCAGTGGCAGCATTTCATTTTGATGAAATGCTATCTAGGCATGCCTACTCTAATTTATTCTTATTGTATTGGTCTTCTGGACCCATGTATAAGACTTATCACTACTACATTTTACCTTATGAGATGCAGCCCCAAGTTCTAGTCTGCCAACATCTTTCCAGATCATGCCATCCAGTGTAGTAGCTATTCTTCCTAGCTCAATGTTATCTATGAGTCATATAAGCATGGCCCCAATGTCTTTATCTGTCATTGACAAAACTATTTTAACTTCCTACTGAACCAAAGACAGTTCCATAGAAAGCTCTACTAGAGTCTCCTGGAGTTGACTCCTCTCTTGATCCAGCCTTTCTACCAATTCAGAATGTTCCTACCTACAATATTACCTTGCTTACATATCATCCACAAGAATTGCATAACTCTCTTAAATCTTCCCTTAAGAAAGATGTAATCACAATCTTTTGTAGTTGGAAAGCTAACACGTGGAAGAGAAATGAGACTTGTTTTGTTTGGCCTCCAACATAGAAGTGGCTCACCCAAATGTGGGACTTTTCAACTTATTTTAAGGGATATCCCTTTCCAGCAGTATGAGAGGCATCTTCATCAGAGACTGATTTTCCTATCCCTTTAAGTCTTCAAGAGCCTCTGTAACCTTTTGTTGAGGATTTGTGGCTTGAGAAATAAGGTTGATATTAATTTGAAGTTCAACGTTTTGGGCAAGCCCCTTCACACCTCTGAGTCTTAATTTCCTTATTTGTAAAATGAAGCAATTAAATTAGATGATGACAAAAACCCCTTCTAGTAAGGGCCATAGGTCTGCTCTAATTTTAATACACTGAGAGACTTAGGAAGGGTATGGTGAAGGGATAGGAGAAGGATAAAGAATTTCCTACTCACCAGCCAACCCTAGCCCTGGAACCCATTGCAGTAGGACAGAGATAAGTTCATTGACTGGACCCAAATGAAGTACTCAGAAATACTGAGTTCCTGGCCTAATCTAGTATACCAGCAGAGGAGAGAGAAGATTTCAGATTTAGCTTCAAGACAGAGCAGCTCCAGTAAACCAGCAGAGGGACTAGCTTATAGTCCACAGAGAAAAAAAAAGGTGGGGGGGGGGAGGAGAGAGAGAGAGAGAGAGAGAGAGAGAGAGAGAGAGAGAGAGAGAGAGAGAGAGAGAGAGAGAGAGAGAGAGAGAGAGAGAGAATGAGAAATATATTTCAGTTATACACACCTAGTACTCAGTCCTATCTGTCTATTTGCTTTCATTTTAAGAGAGTTCCTGTTTACTTCCAAGCTATATAGGTGATTTCATTGGCTTTGGACCACAACAGTTTGTAACTACAAAGGTTACCATCAGTTTGAGAACCATATTAATGAAGACATTGTCCTACCTCTGATGCTCAGGGGCTACTACCACAGAACCTTTGAAAAAGCCTGGCCTTTCTCTGAACAATGAATATTTTCTTTTAAAAATTAAGCTCTTTTAAATAATTATCAGTCATTTATTTTCCTCTCTCACCCATCCCCATAAAAGAAAAAGAAAAAAAAATACTTAAAACCAATATGCATAGTCAAGTAAAACAAATTCCCATATTTGAGGGGGAAATTTCCAAATTTTGGCCATGTACAAAAAAAAAAGTATATCTAATTCTGTTTATTGAGTTTATCACATCTCTGTCAGACAATGAGTATTGTTCTTCATTGGTACTGTGGAATTGTGATTGGTCATTGAATTGATTGAGTTCATGTCTTTTGTTGCCTATTGTAGTATAAATTTGAACTCTTGTTCATACACCACTTTTCAGGTTTGTTCAAGTCTTTCTAGTTTCTTCTAAACCATCTTATACTTTCTTAACAATATTAAATTATTATATTCATATGCCATAATTTATCCAGCTCCTCTCCAGTTGATGGACACTCCTTCAGCTTCCAGTTCTTCACTACAGAAAAAAAAAAGGGTTATAAATGTTTCTGTACATAGAAGGTCTTTTCCCCTTTCTTTTATCTCTTTGAAGTATAGGTCCAATAACTGGAGATTATCAAGTTTGGAGTACATGCTTCTTTTGAGACTTCTCTCTGCCAACATAGCAAAAATTATTTAAATAAATGGACACAGTTGTTCAACCTTTTATCATCACACATTATAACCAATTTCAGGGGAGAAGAGCTCACTTGGGGACATCAGATTGAATCAAGGACAGAAAGTGCTTTTCTATCAGGACTGGAATGAATGTCATTAATGATAGTGTGAAGAATACAGGCATCAAGTGAGAAATAATTTCACCCTCTATCCCCCAACATGACTGACCAAAACGGATGATCAGTTCCCAGTTCTCTTGATGAATACTCTCTAGACCGTGAAAGAAGAAAAGTTATGACTTTGGGAAATCAGCCTGCTAAAAACCTTGGGGGATGATGGGGAACTTGATAGACTCTGAAATGAGGCATCCCGGGTTCTAGTCCCAGCTCTATCCCTGACTCATTGTCCAATGACCCTGGGCAAATTATTCCTGTCACTGAATCTGTTCACTTTTCTGGACAAAATGATCTCTAAATTCCCTTCCAGCTCTAACAGTTATATAATTTTAACTGTTATTTAATCCCATCAAACAAGAATGCCTGATGTATCTGAAATTCAAATTCCCCAAAGGACAGAAAATAGATTAGGGATTAGGAAGATCTGGCTAGACAGATTAGTTTATCCAATAAATCTTTTGAGTATTGACTATGAGCCAGCCCAGTATTTGACCTTGTTAAGAAAGAGAAAAAAGGAGATCTGCTCCTCCTGACTCCCATGATCAGTTCCTTCCTTGATGCTACAGGAGTTGTCATCGACAGATACTACCTAGTATCCACAGGGATTTATCATTTTTCTGGATTGTGGACAGCAAATATTCCACCCCTTTTCCCCCACCCACAATTTTAATATTATCTGTTAAGTTCCTGTTAAGTTCCATAAGTACATGTGCTCCAAAGCCAAAAGTAGATGATCTCTATCCTTCTCTCAATTTGGGATTGTGCCATGCCCCGTGGATTTGAATAGACATCTATGAGATGGCTGTATTTGTATCTCTTAGAGTCATTAGGCTTATTATGTCTCTAGTTGGAGTAAACAAAGAAGTAAAATACACATCCATCTCATAGGCAGTCATTTATTGGGGAAAAAAGTCTTGCAATTGCCTAATGCAAGAGTTCTTAACCTTTTTAATGTCCTGGACTCCTTTGGAAGCTTGGCAAAGCCTATGGCTCTCTTCTCACAATAATGGATTTAAAAGCATAAAATAATATGCCTAAGATTACAAAGGGAATCAATTATATTTAAGTACGGCTATCAAAATATTTTAAAAGTTCACAGATCCCATTTAGGAGCTTCTAGCTGAAGGTCTTTTGTTAAGGTTAGCAAGCCAAGTGATCCTCCTGTTTCCTAGGATCATAGGCTTAGAGTTAGATAATAGCATTTGAGAGCATCTAGCCCAGCCACTCACCCAGTCACCATTCGATTTCAAGACTTCTCTTTGGCATGTAAAGCCCTCCACAGTCTGGCTTCAGCCTATCTTGCCAGATTTCCCTCCTTGTTCCCACCTATTTATTGTGTTCCATCCAAACAGGTCTCCTTGCTCCTTTCTCTTAGCTCTAGTATTCTGTGCTAGCCTTAAATCCCTGCACTTTTTGCTCACTTCTTGCCATACACTTCTGAACTGGGAGAGGTCTTCACATGCTTAGGATTGACATCTCCCTGAATCACCAAAGAAGTTCAGGCCTGTCTGTTCTCCTCATATCTTGGTTTCACCTGTCTGTGCTGCACATGACAGCTTCTTGGAGCCGCAGGTGAGAGTGGAGTGGCAGGTAAACACCAAAGGGAGATGAGTAGCCCTGAAAACAGCTTGGCGAGCCCTCCTGCCAGAAGGGCTGATCCTCCCTGTACACCTGGAATGAGTGGATGAGAACAATTTGTGGCAACAACCATGAAGGCGGCTGAAAGGGGCTCTGTGAAGCACATGGAGCTTGGGAGCTTGGTCAGATACGGAAGCTGCCAAGGTCATCCTCTGCATCCCAAGTCGTCCTGACTTTTGTCTCTCCACTGGACTTTGCTGACACTGAAAAAGAGAGTGAGGCTGATGACTTTGTGTAACTCTGCCTTGCTTAAATCCAATCCACTCACAAGTCATTGCCCACTGATGTCATTGGTCCTCTGGAAACAAAGGACAAAAGGCACCACTTCCTAGCATCCTGAACTCCTTGCATTGCTTAATTCTAGCGCCATTTTTCTAGGAGACTTTTCCTGATTTCCCCCAACTATTAGTGCACATCTTTTGTATTTACCTTGTGTAAACCTTGTAATTTACTCATTTGTATGCAAGTCTTTTCCCCTCTAGAATGCAAGGTCCTTGAGAGAAGGAACTATTTTTTATTTAAACCCTTTCTTTCTTAGAAACAATAAGTATTGATTCTAAGACAGAAGAGTAAGGGCTAGACAATGGAGTTTAAGTGACTCACCCAGGCTCATACTTCTAGGAAGTATCTGAGGCTAAATTTGAATCCAGGACCTGCACCTAACTTCCTCCAAACTGTATTTTTTAAAATATCTTTATATCCCTAGGGCCTAGCACAATGCCTACCACATAGTAGGTACAATATAAATAATTATTAATTACCAATTTGAGTGTCATAGACAAGATTTAGACCTTGCTCATCTGACTCCAAAATCCATAGCTCTTTACCTTAAATCCTGATGCCTCAAGAAGAGGAAAAAAACCCAGACTTAAGAGAAGGAAATAAACCCAGACACAGTACTGTAACTGTAATAGGAGAGACTGAAGGTGAATTGAGAGAACAGCATGAGGTCCAATTGCCATGGTTTAAAAGGTTTAGTCTTTGTAACAAAGACTAATGAGGGTAGTGGTGATGGGAGCACTCTAAATGAAGGGACATCAGAGAAAGCTGGGTGCCAGGAATGATGGAATACATAAGTTCTTGCAGAATAAAAGAATGCTCCAAATTCCATACTTTATCCTTTTTTTTTCAGTATCAGTTCTGGATGTCTTGTTCTTTTTGGTCTTATGGTCTCCACCTGTGACCCCTCCAGTACCACAGTGACTCAGGATGCCCCAGTCTTAGAGAATACTGGCAACTGTAGACACCCCCATCTACACCTCCTCCCCCACCAAGAATGCTACCATCATAAGGTCATAGTTTCATATATTCAGAGCTGAAAAGGCCCTTAGACACGGCATAGTTCCCCTACCATCCTTTCCTTTTCACAGCTGACAATAGTCTGGAGAGGTCAGGTGATGAGCTGACCAAGATCACGCACATAGATCCAAATCCAGTTTTGTTTCCAAAGAGAATCATAGAAGCCACTTCCCCGCAGCTTGGAGTAGCACAAAGAGAATCAGGCAGAAGGCAAACTCATGGCCTAGGGCAATGAGAGAAGGGAGGACAGGACTCAAGACTCAGATGATGGATGGCATTAAATAGGCTTAGGGGTGAGGACTGGGAGAACATCTGCTGGGCATAAGGAATGGTTTGAGCCAGGAAAAGGAGGTGACCAGTTGCAATGCCATTTCAACTACATAAGCTAGTTCTGGACAAGACCAAGTTCAGTAGTCAATTAGAGACTTACACAATGAAAAGAGGTCTGGAAAACACACACACACACACACACACACACACACACACACACACACACACACAAGCCACTTTGGCAAGTGTCCTTTGATGCTGTGATGCTGTGACATTTAAACGTGAAGTCAGGGAAGCCAGCCACTTGAAATCCAGCAGCTAATGGAGTTTGTGTTAATCTCTGCTGCATTAATTTTTAAAGTGTTTTCCAGGAGGCCTTTGGGAATTCCTGCCTGAGGCCAGCATTCATAGCCCTAGCTTATCTGATTCTTCTGTCACCTGAAGATGCCTTCCTACCCATTCATGCCTTTGAATCTTGAGATACCCCTCATTTGTACCCAAGTTAAACAAACTAACACTCTCTGTCTCTGTTTTTCTGTCTGTTTGTCTCTGTCTGTCTGTCTGTCTGTCTGTCTGTCTCTCCCTCTCCTGTTCTTGGAAGGAAGGAGGGGTCCCAGCATCACCTTGGCGATGTACTGAGCGCTAGCCAAAAAGAACCATTTCTTGCCTTTACCCCCACATCCTCCAGGACTTTGAGGTGTTCCCAATTAACTGTGGAACCCAGACTGAACATGCTGAGCTTGCTTCCTGGTGCAATAACAGCCACATGATAGCACTAAGGGGGGAAGCTGAAAGCTGTTTAGAGTTCAGAAATAATGAGGCCGAGGTCACAGGTTCTGTAACATGTGGACCAGTTAGCATTACTGTATTCTCTGGTCTCCAATTCTACCTATGGCCCTGAAGGAACCAGTGTATAAATATACAGCAAAGGTAACAAGGGAGGCTGGAGTAACGTGTGCATGGATCCATGTAGCCATTCCCAACATCTGGGAAAGTAATTTAAAACACGTGTCATCCTGAGACTGCTGGACATCGGAGATGTCCAAAGTGTGGATATCATGTATCCGAGGCTCTATGGAGCTTTATAGAATTTCTCATTTTTTGCATTCAGCGAAGTTTAAGCATCAGGGAAAGAAAATTTTTGTTTTGTTTTTTGTTTTGTTTTTCAGTCTATAGTTGTTGCCTTGTCAGAGTGGAATTGATCATTCAAAACACTCATTATACCTTCTGCCTCTCAAACAATTATCTTTGGTTGTGGGGTTGGGCTTTAGGAGGATGGTCTAAATGTTAGCGTTGGAAGGGACCACAGAGATCTCCAGCCTAACCTCCTTATCTTTCAGAGAGGAGGTGGCTTGTCCAAGCTCATACTTTCTTCCCCTCAAGTGTCAAAAGATCCAGATCTGATACTGTCATTGCTCTGCTCAAAAGCTTCCAGTGACTCCATCTCACCTCTAGGATTAAAATACAGATTCTCTAGCCCAGCTTTTCAAGCCCCCCATAGTCTAGAGCCAGCCTCTTTTTTGTTTTTATCTGACTTTAGTACTGTTCTTGTTCATGTGTTCCAACCATGCTGCACTACTAAATTAACATGTCACTTCTTTTCTCCATGCCTCGGCCAAGACACCTTTCACAGAATGCATTCATAACTCTCCTGTTCTTCAGAATTCTTATTTTTCTTCTAGTCTTAACTCAAGTGCCACCTCCTTGTTGACATCTCTCCTGATTCCTTTCCAAATTACCCCAGATTTGCTTATCTCTGTCTGTGTTGTACCCACTATAAAAAGTAAACTCTGTGAGGATATTTCATTTTTTGGTTTTAGTAAGATACTTTGCACATAGTGGGTGCTTAGGTGCACATAGTGGGATTTGTTGGAGTGAAAGAACCAAGAACTAATGTGCTACAGTGAGGAGGATTTTAGAATAAATAATGCTAGAGCTGGAAGACCATTAAAGTAGGATAGGATCTTAGAATGTAGAAGTATAAGAGCTGCTAGAGGTGTTAAAGATCATGTCTTTTTACAGATGAGGAAACTGAGGCATAAAGGTGTAAGAGTTCACATAGCTGGGAGTAGAATTTGAACCCAGATCTTCTGACTCAATCCTGAGTTAAGGTTTGGCTTCAGGTTTGGGTTAGAATTCAGCCTTTGACCAGAATTAGATTTAGAATCAGGGCATGGTTAGAATAAGGATTCATTCTAGGAACAACATTAAGTTTAGGATTGGGGGCAGAGTTAGTCAAAGAATGATCATTCCTCCCTGGTGACCCTTGAAAAAACTACTTTTGAACATCATTGCCCAAACTTTGACCAACCAAAAAGAAAAGCACATCTGACCCAACTTTGAAAATAGATGTTTCTACGAAGGCAGTTTGAAAGAATATATTTTAAAAGAAGAGACAAAATCTTTTTGTTCAAAAGCATGTTTTACTGGGGAGCATGAAATTGGTTGAGTGAACAGTGCTGGGATTTCTCTCAGGAGCCCCTTTTCCTAAGTCTTTCTTTCTTCATGTTTGTGTGTGTGTATATATTTTAATAAGCTTCTGTTGCTAAGCAACCATTGTAAGGAAGCAAGGGATTTACAGGGAAATTGCAAAGTGTTGAATTTCAGCACGTGGCTGCTATTCATTGGCAAGTATATTTATTTGTATTGAAGCTGTGTGTCTCCTTCCTGCTCACATGGGGAAAACTGTGGATTCATATGGGGAGACCAACACTAAACACAAATCAGGCTTAAGATGGACAAATGCCCCTGTGTTGCTTTATCCATGCACTTCACCCTTCACTGCCTAACTAGCAGTTTGGTGAGAGACAAAAGACTCCATCAACCTGTTCAGAGAGTACTTTAAAACCCTTAAAGCTTCCAGGAATTCAGCCTATTAGGAGTGGGCACAGATCCAGGCAGAAACCAGCCCTAACATTGATTGATAATGTCCTGGAGCTCATGGATGATTTGGAGGGGGGGAGGGAAGGGGTGCTCAGGTGGGAAGAATAAAGTGAGGGGGGGGGGAGGAAATCTATGAGTTTGTTTGGTTTCCTTTAGCTTTCTGGGATCTGAAATGAAGGAACTCATAGCTCATCCTTGAAGGGACCAGTGACCTACTGGGAAGCATGAATACACTTGTTCTGTTGGAGATGAATATGGGTAACTTGTAAATGAATGACTAGATCTTCTCTCATTTCCTCCCTCTATCAATCAGCAAACATTCTCTGAGCCCCACTGGGTACCCAGCTATGTGCTCAGCTATGCTGTGGGGTGGGAGAGAAGGAAGGGAGAGAGGGAGGAAGGAAGAAAGGGAGAAAAGAAGGAAGGGAGGGAGAAAGGAAAGAGGAAAGGAAGGAGGGAAAGAGGGAAGAAAAGAAGGAAGGAACAAAGGAAAGAAGGAAGGGAACAAGGAAGGAAGGAAGGAGGGAAAGAGGTAAGAAAGGAAGGAAGGAAGGAAGGAAGAAAGGAAGGGAACAAGGAAGGAAGGAAAAAAGGAAATAAGGAAGGAATTTTATCATAAATTCTAAGAACTGGAAAGGACCTTCGAGATTATGTTATTGGGGAAAACAAATGTGGCACCCAGAGAGGGAAAGTAATTTTCACAAAGCCACTCAGCCTAATTAGTATCAGAGCCAAAACTAGAGATGAAATTTCCTAGTTCTCAGTATAGTGAGCACTCTTCCTACTAGATTTCATTGTCTGACTAAGGAGACACACACACACACACACACACACACACACACACACACACACACACACACACACCTGTTAGGGAATTATAATGATAATAACTCAGGTTATCATTGTGTTTTAAGGTTTGCAAAAGATTTATTTCACTCTATCTTTGTGAAATATAGGCTCATTGTACAAATAAGGCCACTGAGGCTCAGAGAATAGAATCCTCACTGCTGAGACTGATTGGAGCCACTACTTGAATGCAAATTTTCTAAGTCTTGGTCTAATGTCTTTTCAACTATATCATATGTGCTGTCTCTTAAACTAAAGAAGTTTATCTTGAACATGGACTGTGTCCTTCTAAGAGTCATGCCTTCTCTGTGCCCTTCTCTCAATTCCTTTAGCAGGGTTGTGCACAAACCTATGTTGATTATTTTTGTTGATTTGCTGACTTGCTATCATATATGTATATGCATATATATAGGTACCTGTGTGTCTCTATATATGTATCTATAAGTATGAACTTAAGAATTCCATAAGATCTGAGACTGTTACTATTTTTCATCTTTCTCTCTCCAACTTGGACCAAAATGCCCTGTTCATAGTAAGTGCTTATTATGTAATTCTTGAATTGAATTTAGCTGTATATAATTAGCTAGGCTACATGAATATAATTAAATGTGTTGTATATGTGTTTGGATAATTAGGTATATTAGGGAAAGAAGAGCATCAAAGAAAGGACAGGGCCCACTCCCTGGAATGAACAAACAGTGAAAAGAGGACAGAGAGAAGACAAAAGCACTTAGCTTCCTTCTTTTTTCTCCTTTTTTTTTCTACCAAGGGGAATAACTTTTTAACTGAAAAAGACAGATTGGAAATGGCCAATATGAAACTGAAACATAACATAAGTATTAGGATACCAAGAAAATATCTAACTCCCCTTGATACAAACATAGACAAAATGTATCACGTACTCTGAGGGAACTGGAAAATGGGATGGCTAAGCTGCTGGATCAGTAATTTTTGAAAGACTGTGAAGAACAAGAGAGCTTCTAGAGAGCTAGAGAAGGATATGTGGTATCCAAGTTTTAAGGAAAAGAGTAGTCTTTTTTTAATGCTATCATTGTAGAAAAGGACAGTTACATGAAACTAGTTGAAAGGGCAAACCCAAAATGGTTATTAATGTTTTTTTGCCAATTTGGAAGTTTTCCAGTCTAGTGCCCCAGAGCAGTGCCCTGAAGTCTGTGCTTTAAAAAAAGACATTTTTATCAATAATTTGGATAGAAGCAGAGATGATGCACATATCCAACTTGCATATACGCCAGGAGGGATACCATTTTGGATAGTGGAATCCAGAGCCAAAAGAATCTTGACAAAGTAGAACATGAGGCTCCATTTAATAAGATGACATATAAAAAGGACAAATATAAAGTCTTGTACTTGGGTTAAAAAAGATCAACTTAACAAGAACAAGATGGCTGATGAGTATCTAGATAGCAATTTGTCTAAAAAGAAAAACATACTGAAAATACCGTAGGATTCAACTCATCTGAAATGGCAAACAAAAGAACAAATACAATCAACAGATTGTACCGTAAAGTAAGATGGCAAAGTGGCCAGGACTAGGGAAATGATGGTACCACTATATTCTGCTATGGTCAGGCCATATCTAGACTCTCAAATTCAATTCCAGTTGTCCATCTTAGGAAAGTCATTGCTTAGCTGGAGAGTGTCTACATAAGGGTGTTCCTACTTCAAGACTACATCATGTGAGAATCATTTGAAGCAAGTAGGGGGAGAGTAGAAAAGAAAAGGAAGAGGGCAACACCAAATCTGTTTACAAATATTTGAAATATGGAAGAGAAATTAGACTTGCTCTGTTACACCATAGGCTAGATTTGAGGATAATGAACAGACATCACAATATAAGGAAGAATTTCTCTAAAATTAAAACTTCCTAAGTAATAATAGGTAGCATTTATGCAATTTGTTAAACATTTTTAATTAGCATTTATGTAATTTATTTAAAGTTTACAATGTGCGTCACAAATATGGTCTCATTGGATTTTCGCAACAACCCTGCGAGATAGATTCTATTATGGTACCCTTTTTCATTTGAGCCAGACAGGAGTAAAATGATTTGCTAAGGCTCACACAGCTAGGACTTGTCTGAGACTGGATTGGAACTTGGGTCTTCCTGACTCAAGACCTGATGCTTTATCTGGTTTGCCACCTACCCGTCACATAGGAGTTTTTCAATTTCCCCTTAATGAAGGTTTTTGAGAAAAACCTGGATGACAACTAAATAAGGAAGCTATAGAGAAAAAGTTCTTAACTTGGCATTCTTGGGTCCTTAGTGGTTCTGTGGGAGAGATCTCATAGGGATCATGAACTTCAATAAGGAGGGAAAAAATCACATCTTTATTTCAGTGTGATTGATTATCTTTTTATTTTATGCACTTACAAACAAGATTCTAGGAAGGTAGTCTATAGGTTTCACTAGATTCTTAAGGCATCCTTCACACATACACACAAATTAAGAACCCACATTAGAGAGGGAAATACCATTCAGATATCAGTCATAGAATCAGAATTGGACTACTGGTCTCTGAGACCCCATCCATCTTTAAGATTGTGATTCTATGATCTAAATTCAGAATTTCTCAAAGCATGATTATTCCCATTTTACAGATAAATAAGTTGAGGCTCAGAGAGGTTGTATCTTGCTTGAGATCATGCAGCTAGTTTGTGACAGAGCCAGGATGTAACCCCAGATCTATCTCTTGATTCCAAACCTAGTGTGCCTTTGGTTTCACTGTAGCTGCTCCCTATGTTAGTTAATTTTTATATTTATATACATACCATACTTAATATTTAATATTATATATAATATGTGATATATAGTGGTAGTCTCTCAGTGACCGAGAATGACTAGTAATATATGATATGCATATAGTATATATGGGGTATATATAGTATATAATAATAAATATGCTTAATATTTAAAATATTTAAACTTTCTAAAGAAGACAAAATACAGTTTTTATAACATTGTCATAAAGCCCATCCATTATGTATGTGCATTGGTTAGAACAGTGGGCTTAGAATTAGAAAGACTCATCTTCCTGAGTTTAAATGCAACCTTAGATAATTAATTAGTAACTGTGTGACCCTGGGCAAGTCATTTTAACTCTGTTTGTCTCAATTTCCCCATTTGTAAAATGAGCTGGAAAAGGAAATGGAAAACCACTCCAGTTTTCCTAAGAAACACCCAAAGGAGGTCACACATGACTTGTAACCAAGGAAAAATATTCTAAATTGACTAATTAAATAACATTTTCAAAAATAAATAAAAAGACTGAATAATAAGCTGCATGACCCTAGATAAGTCACTTAATTTCTGTCTTCCTCCATTGTAAAATGGGAATAATATAGAATTTACCTCCCTGGATTGTCATGAGGATCCAGTGAGATAACATTTGAGCACAGTACCTGGCACCTGGGAGGTACTCTATAAATGCTATATTACTACTATTCTTCTTGTTGCCATTGTCGTTGTTATAATTAGGAGATTGTCTGGGCTGGCCTATTCAGAGATATAAGCTGCCAATATTGAAATATCAGCAGAATATGGATAGGAGAGGAGAGGGGAGAGAACCGTCAGATCAGAGACTCGGAAAGGAACCTGACAAAAATGGTGGTCTGAGGGAGGTAAGGAGTCTGGGGGCCGGATGGAGAACACGGTAGAGAGAAGAGGGGATTGGATATTCTCAGTGATGGAAGACCCTTGGAGGGAGGTTGGCAAATAGAATATATAATTAGGTTATCTGAGGCCTTTGTCTAGGCCCAACATAAGAGAAAACAAGACCTAAGATATCAAAATCTAGAAATTAGACATCCTAAATGGTTTTCATCCTCACACCTGACTCAGGGTTTTTTTTTTTCTTCGTTCTGAAAAGAGAAAGGCTATTGTGAACCCTTTCCTCTTCTTGCTGCTGGACGGCCTATCCTTGGAAAAGACAGTGTTTCTGGGGCCTAAATTGTTATCGTTTAGGCCTGGGTCACAAAGCAAATGCTCCAGATTGATCGTAAGGTCTTCGATGGGAGGCAGACATGGTTGAGACTTTTCTGTATTCCCCCTCAACCCTGTGCCAGTCAAGGAATCCGATTTTACGATGATCCCTTATAAATCTAACCAAAACAACCCTCAGCATTAAGGCTAACTCTTGACAACTTTGTGGCCTTTATCTAGGGCTCAGCCCTCTGCTTGCTGCATTGCAGAGGATTTAGGAGGAGAGGAAATTCGATTCAAGTCCTTTAAAAGCCCACAGAATGCCTGGGGAAGCAGAGGGCTAGACATTCTCCTTCTCTGGGGTTCTGTTTTTCCCAGCTATAAAATGAGGGAATTGGAATAGATGATCTCTGAGTCACTTCCATCTCTGACAGTCAATATTTGGGCCTCTGTGGTCTCTTGTGGGCCTGGCGTTCCATGTCCTAAGGTCTCCTTACCAGTGCCATTCTGGGTTCTAGAATGCAACGATAAAATCCACAAACATTTATGGAGCAAATAATTGGTACAAGGCCATATATTAGGCCAGCGGAGTCAAACTGGCAGCCTGCAAAAACTCGCAAATGCTGCTGGAACCAAAACAAAATGTAGTTGGGAAATATTTAACAAAATAAATAAAAATATGATACTATATAGATAATAGTAATTTGTGGTTTTCTGAGTCAATATGTAGCCTCAGGGGATGTGTTTCCATTTGAACTTGATACCACTGTGCTAGACCACATATCTTGTGTTCCACAACATATGACCTAAAAGCACATTTTGTTGTTCGGTTGTGTCTGACTGTTTTTAAATTTTTTTAAACATTTTTTTCCAGATTTATGTTGATCCAATTTTTAATATTCATTTCCTGTTGTTTTCCAGTCTGTGTTGTCTCCTTCCCTCCCCTACCTCCCACCTCTGTAAGAAAGCAGATAACATGAAATAGATCATACATATATTATCATATAATACATATTTCAGTGGTCATCATGTTGTAAAACATGATGGCATTGCTTACACTAGGGAAAAATTCCTGGAGAAAATAAAGTGAATAATTATATTTCAATCTGGGTTCAGACTGTTCTTTCAGGGGCAGTGGATGGTCTTTTTCAACCAAGTTCCTTGTCTTGTTGATAATAATTGTCTTTAATCATACATTATTGCTGTTACTGCATACAACATTTTCCTGGTTCTGCTTGCTTCACTTTGCATCACTTCATGTAAATCTTCCAGGGTGTTTTTTTTTTTTGTGCTCATCTTGTCTGTCATTTCTCATGGCACAGTAATATTCCATTATAAGCATATTCCACATGTACAGCCCTATTTGGGGTTTTCTTGGCAAAAATCCTAGAGTGTCATTTCCTTCTCCAGTCCATTTTACAGATGAAAAATTGAGGCAAACAGAATTAAGCAATTTGCCCAGGGTCACGCGGTTAGTAAGTGTCCAAAGCCAGATTTGAACTCAGAAGGATGGATCTTCTTGATTCTAGGCCCAGAAGTCTATGCGCTGCACCACTTAGCTGCTCTACAACATGGAACAGTGTATAATTAAAGGCTCCATTGTATGTTGCAGACAGTAAGGGCTATAGGAAGTCAGAAAAGGGAGAGCGTGGGCAGAAATACTCAGGATAAGCACCCTGGTGGGGAAATAGGACTTTTAGCTGAACCCTACAAATGGATAGGATTAGGAAAGACAGAAGGGAAAGGCACAGGAAGTTTAGCAGACATAAGTAAGCATCCTCAGGATGTTAATTGGGCTATTCTTAAATAAAGGACTAAAATGTAGTGGGTCTGACTTTTCCCCTTAGTGTAAACTGTTCTCTGGAGAACAGTAAGGCCCAAGCAATGTGAAGATGGTCTCTGTTTTCAGGCTCTTGATTTTCCATTTGGAAATGGCTGCTAAGGCTGAGTGGTACTCCAGAGACCTGAGAAAATTGCAAGCTGCAATTTTCAGCCACAAGGAGTGTCCAGCTCACTGAGATAACGGTGCCACATGGCTGTAGCTAGCCCATCTCTAGAATTTTCAAGCCACTTAGGCAATATGTAGCCTTACAAAAGACCTAGAGCCTAGGCATGGGACCAGAAGACCTAGATCCTAGTTCCAAATATTTCACTATTTGGTTTTGTAGATCCCTTCATATCTCTGGGACTCTGTTTCATTCATTGTCAAACTGGGTCTGAGGAGAATAGATTAAGTGAGCTTTGTGATCCCTTCTAGCTCCCTGGTCAATGATTCTTTATTCTATATATATCCATTCCCAAAAAAAAAAAAAAGATCAAATGAGCTTACTCATGCCGAAAGATGAATAAATGATAATATCTTAAGGTCTAAATTTCTGAAGGAATAAGGCTATGGGCTACGGAAAGGACTCGATGGAATGTTACGTTCCATCCAACAGGCCATGGAGGAGACTGTTTTGGAGTATGTCCAGTGATGTGCTGGTGGTCATTGTTTAATAGCCAGCTCTCCAAATAAAATGCACAAAGATCACATTTTTAAAAATCCATATTACTGACATTCTCCATCACTTAAGTCTAAATAGTCGGGCAATAAATAAAGCCCTTTTGGTAGCATTTGCAGATTTCTGAAGTACTGATACTTACACAGTGAAAATTTAACAGTCTGTTCGAGCAGTCTCCATCACACCCCTGTGTAGGTTCCTCCCATCTCACCAATTGGGCCCCTTCTTTGCTGCATCCCTCATATTCCACTTGTTAGCTCTTGCCTACTGTTTCATAGTGTGTGCCAGCAGGGTCAAATACCCTTGGAAAGCCTTTTTATGTGTTTGTTTCCCCCTTGGGCCCCAGTATCCTGGCTGAATTTGCAGCCTGTTCCTCCCTCTTTAATCCATTAGTCCCAAATAAAGCTTCTTGTTCTGAGATGGGGAGGACTACACATCTGACAAGGAAAACAGAAGGGATTTCTCTGTTCGTAGAACACAAAGCTAGGGTGTTAGGAGAAGCATCTGTAGGGACTGGAGAGCCCGGTAACTCAATTTGCCTGAGATGCAAGTCAAATATTGGAGTAATCCCATTTGACAACTATTTAGCCTGAAATTAATCCCTTCCTCCCCACCAGAAAGAGACCACTCTAGGTTCTCACTGTAAACAGCAGGCCAGGTTGCAAATGCCTCTGCAATTACATTAAGTCATTAACTTCAGACATCAGGCAGGGAATGCAAATTATTTCCAGTGGAGAGTTTTTTCCCTGAGAGCCAGAAAGTTTGGCCTCTTCATTTGCTCAGTTTTTAGGCTCAGATTTAGGGGTCATTTGAGAAAACATAGAACTGCTAAAATCTAGGTCCTGGAACAAGCAAATAGTGGCTTTGGTTCTGAACCCACTAAAGCAAGGATTCTCCTATTGCAGTTAGCAGGAAGGGGGCAACTAGGAAGTATAGGGGTAGAGCACCATGTCTGGACTCAGGAGGACCTAATTTAAAAGGTGGCCTCAGATACTCCCTCATTGTGTGATCCTGGACAAGTCACTTCATGCTGTTTGCCTCAATTCTTCAAATGTAAAATGAGCTGGAGAAGGAAATGACAAACCACTTGAAATAAATTCTAAATTCTCCTCCTTTCCTTTTAAAGCCAATTCATACTTTTCCCTTATCCCTTACTTGCATTCCTACACACTCCAATATCTTTGCCAAAAAAACCTAAGATGGGATCACAAAAGGTTGGAAATAACTGAACAACAAAGTCACCTGGAATCTGTTTAGCCCTCCCTTGAGTCCCCATCCTTGCCCATCACCATGTTGTCTGGCATTCAAGGCTCAACTCAAATGCTTTCTCCATCATGATACCTCACTCTGGAAATCATCTCTCCTTCCTCTGAACTCTCACAGTTCTTCGTTCATATCCCTCCAAGTCACAGAATATAGACTGTCACATGTGGGAGAAAGCAGATGACTGGAATCATCTCATGTAATTTCTTTCTGAAGTAAATAAATCCCTACATTCTCTTTTCTTTTTCTATGGCATTGTCCAGGTTTTCCTTCATGCCTGGAATCCCCAACTTCCTTCAAGTTCAGCTTCAACACTAAGCCTTCCCTAATATCGTCAGTAATGAGTGCTCTTTCCCTCCTGAAATTTTCTTGTATTTATTTTTCTCTGTACAAATTGGAACCTCACTATAGAATCTAAGTTTCTTGAGGGCCAGGGTTATTATGGGGGTGGGGGGGTTGGTTGTTTCAAGCACAAAACCTTATAGAAATATGCTTCGTTTGTTGAATTGAATTATCTCCAACAAACATTTGTCCAATCTCTGTTTAATATACTCCAGCAACAGCTCTCTTCCTCTTCCTGAGGTAGTTCTTTCCAAAGCTGAACAGTAGTCATCAGTAGAAATTTCTTCCCTATAATCAGCCTAAACATTTAGCCTTCTTACAACTTCCACCCATTGCTTATAATTCTGTCCTCTAGGTTTAAAAAGAATTGACTTAAATCTCTTCCAAATAACAAACTTTTTAGATATTTGAGGGCAGTGGCCATGACCTCCTTCCTAAGTCTCTTCTCCTCCAGACTAAGTACTCGTAGGTTCTTTTGATTGACTCACATGACATAGTTTCAAGTCCATTCAGCATGCTGATCACTTTTTTTAGACTTGCTCCAGCTTGTAAATAGCCTTCCTAAAATATGGCACCCAGAAATGAACTCAATACTCTGTCCAAATGTGGCTTGACCTGGGCAGAATAGAGTAAAACTGTGATGACTCTCATTCTGGTCTCTAGACTTGTATTAGTTCAGGGGGCATGGTTTTTCCTTTCCATACCATCACAGGCAAAACTGGTGCTAAGTTCTTCGTGATCTTTGTTTAATGATAATCGGCATCTCCCCATGGGAGAAATGGTTTGTTCTGGCAGCATCTCTCCCAAAGGAGGAAGTGATCTTCCAAGCCAAAGGATGGTGTTCTTCTCCAACAGATTGACTGATGGGAGAGGGGAGACTATGGAAATTTGCCCTGCTGAACTCAAATCCACTTTCCCATGGAGGAAAGGATCTTTCAAATCCCTTTGGGTCCTACTAATTCAGTAATTTGAGGATGGAGCTATTTCTGGCCACAGTGAATTCCTGCGAGCAGCAAGCACCCTGCAGCCCCTTCCACCTCGAGAGAGCCATCTGGCCAGTCTTGGGAAGAATGAACCAGAAACAGTAGAAAAGACTGGTCTTGGGGGCTGGAGAACTTGGAAAAAGGAAGGATTCTAGAACACATGAAGAGTACCTGTTGGTAGGCTTAAGTTTTATTAGTCAGTTCCACTAGACTGTTATCTGACTTTTCATTACTTTGCTTGCAATTAACCTAAGCTGCTAACAGGTCTAGGATGAATCATTAGTTATAGCTTTATGATTAAAGCAACCAGACTTCCTATAGGCATCATTAACTAAGACAGAAATTATCATTAGGAGAGACTTTGAGACAGTAGAACAAGCACAAGTTCTAGCATCAGAGGACCAGAGTTCAAAGACTTTGTTACTTACTATCTGTGTAGTGACCTTGGTCAAGTCACTTAACTCCCTGGGACCTCAGATTCAGCATTTGTAAAGTGAAAGTGTAGGACTACATACATCAGGGGTTATTAACCTGGGATCTATAAACGTAAAAAAAATTTTTTTGATGGCCATATTTCAGCATAACTCATTCCCTTTGTATTCCTATGTATTTTTGGACATTATTGTGAAAGGGGTTCCATTTTCAGAGGGGTCTATGTCACAAAAAAGTTAAAGAATTCCTGTACTACACAGTTTTCAAAGTTCTTTCAAACTGTAGATCTCTGATTCAATGAGATTCTACTTGATTATGCTTTTATATTTTACATAGTATTAATTATTCAAAAAGCTAAGAAGATAAACATTACTTAGCATTACTAATTGATCTATCTTTTTTCATTACATATACAATTAAAGCAAGTTTTAAGGAAATAGAATTATGTGCACAGTGCCTTTGACATTTCCAAAATGCCTTTAGGTCTATTATCTTATTTGATCCTCTGTGTTCAAATCCAGCATCAGACACATATTAGCTGTGTGACTCTAAGCAAGTCACTTAACCTCTGTCTACCTCTTCTAACTCTGTTTTCTAAACTGTAAGATGGGGATAATAACAGCACTTACTTCCTAAAATTGTTGTGAGGATCAAATGAAATAATATTTATAAGAAGTTTAGTATAGTGCAATGTCCTTCCTTCCTTCTTTCCTTCCTTTCTTCCTTCTTTCCTTCCTTCCTTCCTTTTTCAAAACTCATGCAGTAGATAGGACTAAGAAAATGTGTGAGTAACTATCATCATTTGCAGATAGCTCATATACTCAAAGGTTAAGTAATATGCCTTAAAAGAAAACCGTGTGTAACTCCAAAAGAAAGGAGACTATGATGTTGGCATTTCAGTTAATATTCTAGGAAAGTGTCAGGGTTATATTTCAAGATGGTAGTACTAATTGGTATTCTTCACATCATCCTATGGGCATCCCTTCATATAATACCTGTGGGTCAGTTGGCTTTCCGATTGTCAATTGTCTTATAGACATCAGAACTGTAAAAATAAATGGTTGAGACTTTTAAAATTAATATAGGCAATGGATTTGATTATTGATTATCAACTGATTTCAATACTCTGCTTGCTGTGCTAACAAAGTATCTTCAGTTTATATCAGTAAAGCAAAGCTCATAAATGAACTTCTCTTCAGGGCCAGGCACAAGGAAGCTAAAGAGACTCTTGTTATGAAAAATAAAATATTTATTGAAATATATAAGTATAAAAAAGGATTTCTAACTCTAAGATATTCTAACTCCACCCAAATAAAACTTCCTGGTTCCACAAGGAGCCGCTTCTCTTGTTTTTCACAGGCTACACTAATCCTTCCTGATCTGACTAACCCAAATTTTCCCTATTCTACAATAAACTACATTATTATCCTTATAATTCTTAACTTTGCCTCCAAGTTATAAAAATAGCAAAGGGTAGCTGGTTGAGTCTCAAAAAGAATCAAGTTAGGACTCTGAGCCTTAGCAGACTCAGAGTCCAAACTAAAGACCAAGTCTTTCTTTGGTCTTCTCAGAGTTAAACAATCTATAAAGACAGTAATAGGTAGTCAATAGTGTTTCCTAAGTTGGAAAAAGAAAACACTTAACTCCTTCAGGTCTTTACCTCAGACAGTGAGAGAGAGAGAGAGAGAGAGAGAGAGAGAGAGAGAGAGAGAGAGAGAGAGAGAGAGGCAAAGATGGTACCTCCTCAAAGCCCCCAGAGCCAGAGTCTCTGTATGTGACTGGCAACTGCCACAGACCAACTACCACACAGAAAAAACCATTAGACTTGAAACTGACACTCTCACTCAGCTCTGTTTGAAACTCCAATTATTTCTCAAGCCAGCTTCTCTACTTCTTATTTCTAAACTAATATATAACAAGACCCAATTTCTAATATCATTCTTATAGTTTTCCCCCCTTTGAGTATATGGAGAGACATATGCTTGCTATTTTATATAATTCTAAAGCTATATCTAACTTTATTATTATTATTATTATTATTATACTTCCCAAAAAAATAGTCTTAATCTTATGCTTATCTTATCCTATTCTTAATGCTACACATTATCTATGCTAACCTGTACTGGGGATATAAATCAAAGAAAAGAAAATTTCAATGAAAACAAATAATCAATGAAAATATACTTGCACAAATGCAAGTGCAAAACATACAATTACAGAAATTCAAAATGCAAACTTTTGAAAACTTTTGAAACAATAAAATACAGTTACAAAAGGGCCTAAAAGTGACCTTAGAGATTATTACAAACTCATCTTTTATGCTAGGGAGGAGCCTGAGACCTAGAGAAAGGATGTGACTTGTTCAAGAATTTTGATGTCTCTACTCCTAGTTTGCTGTTCTTTCCACTACAATACATTCCTTGTTGAAAGCATACTAGCCCACAGAGCCCAGATGATGATCAGTTAGTCCAGCTTGAACAGGCCCAAAACAATGTCATAAACCAATGGTGTCATTATATACATTTTTGATCCTGTTGACAGGTTGAAATGATTATCCAGGAAGATATCAAAAGCCTTTTAAACTGATACAAGATAGAATAAAAGGTTTAGCAGCCATTTGGAGGAATCTCTGTATTATCAGATGTTTCAGTCTGTACCTAATCTGTATTTTTCCCCTTGTTTTTTTTTTTAATAGATGGGATAATGAAAAGACTGTCCTTAACCTAAAAACACATTAGCTATCTTAAAGAAATGCAGGTCTGCCAGTAAATAGAGTTTCACATTTAGGAAAAGCTGTTAAAGAGAGAACAGGCTGGACCTTCTTTGACTAAGTCTATGTAGGGCCCCACAGGCAGTCCTCAGACAGCTGGACCACAGATTTATTCCAGGGAATATAATGGCCAGGGAAGAGACCCCAGTGCATCACAATCTTAGCATTATAGTCCAGATGCTCTGTGGTCTTGTTCAAACTCCCAAGGGCCCATGGCAAAACCCACAAGCAAATTGGCTGATTTCTAGGTCATCTCAGCTAAGGGCAAGTCCAGGAAAGGAGCCTGATTGTAACTCATTCTCTCTTGACTGGAACCTAGGGGCAGGGAAGATGTTGTGTGACAGCCGATACTTAGAAGGGGATTCATACATTGTTGGTCCTTTGAGTTCCTACTGGGACATGCAGTTCCAGATTTGACCAATTTTATCTTAAATTGGATTTTCTATGATCTTATAGTGGGGGAGAGCAAAGAGATCAGCAGAATAGAGGAACCCGCCTAACCCAAATGGAAAAACAAATTACATTTGCAGAGGCATTATGCTGATTTGAAGACCCTATCAAGCAAGACATTTTATGGAGCATTAGTTTACTCTCTATAGGATTAGCCCATCAGCAATTCAAGCAGGAAACATTACTGAGGGTCTTCCATGTACAAGGACCCATTCCAGATCCTGAATTCAAGAGCTGGAAAAGAAATGAATGAAATAAAAACCATCCTCATTCTCAAGAAGTTCACTGTCATTTACTAGTACTTTGACCATAGGCCATTTAACCTTCTTAATCCTCAGTTTCTTCATATTTAAGTGGGATTGGAGGAGATGTGTTTAGTCATTTTCAGTTGTGTTCAATTCTTCATGACTCCATTTGGGGTTTCCTTAGCAGAGATATTGGAATGGTTTGCCATTTTCTTCTCCAAGTCAAGAAAACTGAGGCAAACAAGGGAAAGTGACTTGTTTAAGGTCATACACCTTGTATCAGAGGCTGGATTTGAATTCAAGATGATGAATCTTCTTGACTCTAAGTCTAGAGCTCTATATCCACTGTGCCATCTAGCTGCCTTGGGATTGGGGAAACAATACTGTCAAATACTTATACTGCCTACCTGGCTTGAATCAGAATAAGAGAATAGTCATATGGAAGAGGTGACTTAAGTTTTGAGGGATGGTTGGGCTTTAAGTAGGAAAAGGAAAGAATTTAAAGAGTTGGAGGGCAAAGAATAGCATGAGAGGCCACAAGAAGCAGGAAATCTATAACAATGGGATAATATGTTTGGTGGCATCTCTAGTGGCAACTGAGTTTTGTGTCATCACCCCATATCACAGAATTAATAGAGGTGAACCAGAGACTTCCTCACCTCTTCTCTGTAAATGTCAGATCAGCTAGTGAGACTGACATGGGGTGAAGACTTGAATACAGATTCTGTGCCTGCATTAAACACCCCTACATTCATCAAAATGATGGGTGCCCTTTCCCAAGATTATTCCTGTCCCAAAGGATCACCTTAGGAGTCCTATCATATTTTGACACAATACCTTCCAGATCAGGGCTGTTTTTTTTAGAATTTTTTAGCCAGCTCTGCTTTATTGCTCTCCTAGTTCTGTTACACAGTACAAAATCTTTTCTTATGTACTTACTCCAGAGTCAGATGTATTTGATGAATAGAAGAGGCACTAGGAGTAAAATTAGGGGGAGCTCACAGTTTTGTGGGGAGGAAGAAGAGACAGAATAAGGTGCTTTCTTCAAGGCACTCTCAGACTGGGGAAGAGAGAAGAGTGGATCTGATCTCTTTTGGAGATTGGAGGAGATAAAATAGGAATGGGCCCACATCCTGTCTTCAAGAAGCTCAGTTTGGGGAGTCCAAGATGGAGCAAAAACAATTTTTACCATGGTAAAATACAATAGAAGGTTGGAGGTCTGAGGTTAGGAAGGGAGAGTTAAAGAAGTCTGATGTACATCAGAGGTGTCAACACTTCCAATGCTACCCAAACCAGATTAAAATGTAATTGGGAAATATTTATGAAAACAAGTAAAAATACAATAAAACAAAGAGTGTTCATGTTTGGTTTTCTAAAATACATAGTGGCCCCATTTCTTTTTGAATTTAACACCACTGGTATAGACCATAAGTGAGTTAAAATATTCAGAGAAATATCCTCTAGGAGACAGGATTCTGCTAAACATTGAGGAATAGGTAAGATTTGGCCAGAAAGACTATATGGATTAGAACCTTAGAATTAGAAAGTCCATTAGAAGTGGTATAGTCTAATCTCATTTTATAAATGAATAAACTAAATCCCAGAGAAGGTAAGTGGCTTTTTCATGGCTAAGCACCTATAACGAGGAGCAGAGTGGCTACCCTGAATAGGAATTAAAAATCAGCATTCCATGGGTTCTGATCAATTGGTCACTTATTAAGTACATGGTATTTGCCAAGTGCTGTGCTAGGAATTAGGAGTACAACTTAAGTCAATGAAACAATTCCTACAACCAAGGAATTTACAATATAGCTTCAGGAGACGTCTGTACTGATCAGTGTAAGAGAGGGATTTGGAATCTTTGCATCAAGGCTGATTACACATGTGAGTGTGTATATATATATAATTATATATAAATGCATATATACACACAATTCACATGTGTGTATAATTACATAAAAACACATGCACACATCACAATCAATATTTATACAGACATATATTTATTCATGTGTGTGTATGTACCATATGTGCAAGGTAACTTTGAGGGGCAGGCACTAGAAGCTGAGGAGAATAAGAGAATCATAGGTTATATAAAAGATGACACAAGTCTTGGATATTCCAAGATTTGGAGGAGAATAGAGAGTACATTTCATGCAGGTGAATAGATAGCCAAGTCAAAGACATAGAAACTAGAGAGTGATCCTATCTATATATGGGGAACAGTAAAGACAGTTTTGCTGAACCATAATTTTTGTGAAGAGGAGTAACATATAAGAAAGCCAGAAATATAGGTTGAGGCTAGGTTATGAAGGGCTTCGAAGCCTAAACAGGAGAGCTTCCATTTGATCTTTGAGCCATTAGGGAGCCATTGGAGTGCATTGAGTAGAGGACTTGGGTGACCAGGTCTACAATTTAAGAATATCACTTTGGCAAATGTTTGGAGGATAGATTGGAGAGAAGAAAGAGACTTGAGAAAGGGAATCCAATAAAGAGCCCAATATTGCAGAAGCCTAGGTACGAGGTGGCTGACAAGGGCATGGACCAACCTGCGGTCCTCACATGCCACCATGCATATGGCGGAGATATGTACAAAAATTGAAGGAGGTAAGATCCCGTTGGCATGCACACTCACACTTTCGCACCTTTCCCTCCCTGTTCTGGTCAGGGTAGCATTAGAGAGGAAAGTTGAGTTTCTCAGGTAAGCATCTGGGTGTTTTCCTATCGCGTTGGGATGAAGGAGACCAGAGGATGCTAGGGGCCATTCCTGGTGGTGCCTCCTCGCCATAGAGGCTGACTGTGTGCCCTGGTCCCAATGGGGAGTGGAGCGGCCCCTCATCTCCCTCGCCCAGAGACACAGATGGGATCTGCCAGGGTTAGAACAATACTGAGTCCCAAATTAGCTCTATAATTACAGCCAAGTGAAAAAGTCAGGGGAGAGGAAGGTGGGGGAACATTTGTATAATGATATCATTCTCTACATGATAATTTAAAACCGATCTGTTTCATCTCAAATTAAAACTCGTGGGCCCAGAGTTGGGTTGAGGAGAGGAGGGGGGGGACCATGTTAGCACGCTGCAGGGCCGGGTGAATACCGCTGGCAGCAATCAGGGGAGAGCAGGACAAAGCGTTCCTCCGGTGACCTCACATGCTTAGGGCCCTCTCTCCTTTAAATACTGAGTCATTTATTTGACACCCCCCCTTCCAGACCCAAGGCCCCACTTTACCAGATATCCACAGACCTCACTTTTGAGAGTCTAGCTCTGTGTTTAGCAGCACCTGGAGAGAGATGGGGGGGGGGGTCTACCAGAAATAACAAAATATGGCCCCTGCTCTTCCTAGAACTCTGTCTGGCTGGGGAGTCAGTGTGTGTGTGTGGGGGGGAGTTCAGTAATTGCGTAAGACAATGCAAGAGATCACAGAATTATAGCTCGGCAGAATGGCAAAGCTGGGAAGCAAAACTTAGAGACCATTTAGTCTAAACTGAAGCCCAGAGAGTCAAAGTCGTTTTTAATGGTTTTTCTTTTTTTTTCTTTGTAATGAATAAATTTTGTTTTAACACAGCAAACAGAAACAGAAACCCAAACAAACCACAAAGTATATTTCTCCCAAAACCAGTTAAGAAAAATCATACAAAAGAGTGATCTGCATCTGTTCACTTGTGCAATTTAGTGTTTGTTAAAAAAATAATAAAAGTAAAAAGTACATGTTTTAATAGGGCCATTTAATGTTGACTTCACTGATGTAGCTATAGTGTGTTTATTGTTCTTTTTTACTCGGCTTTCTTCATCCTGTATTATTTCAAACACCATATTTCTTTGAATTCTCCATACTCATAATTCCTTGTGGCACAATAACATTCCATTATGTTCATATGCTGCAATTTATTCAACCATTTCCCCAATCACTGGACTCATATTTGCTTCCCAACTTTTTGCTATTATAAGGAGTGCAGCTCTGAATATTTTTGTACATATAGGCCTTTTATTTCTGTCCATAACTTTCGGAGGGGCATAAAGCTAGGAGGAATAACATTATCGGTCAAAGGCTATGAATTTATAACGTTTCTGGTACAATTCTCCATGGAGTTGCACTGCTTTCTTCTAAAGAACTAATTCATAGCTCCTCCAACATTGAATTAAGTTGCCTGTTTCTCCATAGCTCTGCCAACATTTTCCATCTTTCCTATTTTGATGGCTGCGAGGTATCATGAGATCCTGTCTCAGAGCTGCTTTAATTTGCATTTCTTTGATTATTGGTGACTTTTGCAAAGTGAAGTGGATTTCTCCAAGGTCAAGCAGGGTCCTGTCAGCAGAACTAAGGCATCCTCACGCACTCAGCCCATGTCTCTGTCCGCTAGATTGCCTGTCTCTTTATTCAATTCCTTTATTTTGGGGAAGAATTCGAACCCTAAGTCTGTAGTACCTCCATGGTTATGAAGAACCTATTTGGATAACGTGGAAGATAAATCATAACCAGGCATTATGCAGTGAGCTAGGTTCAGCTTTGCTTTGGGGACAAGGGCAGCAGTAATGTGGGCACTGCCCTTAGGATATTCATAGTCTGGGGGAGACAGAGAAGCAGCAGACCCCAACCTTATATTTGGGGAGGAGGCAGGGAAGTAATAGATTCTGGTCCAGGACTTGAGGGAAGTTCTCTGCCAGTCTGAAAAAATGATAGAGAAAGCAGGTGGAGCCATATCCCAGCAAATTCACAGCCACTGGGGGAGAGAGGACCCTCCCACCCAGAACAGAGAATAATACGAGACAGAATATAATAAAATGATCAGCTGTAGCAGAGACAATGAGGGCTGCTGGAGTCAGAAGAGGAAGAGCTGAGTGTGGGCTGACATAGTCATGGAAGATTTCCTAGAGGAGGTGGGACTTGGGCTGTCCCAAGAAGAATTTGGGAGAAGGAGAGAGGATCAAGGACAGGACAATCCCAGCATTCCCAAAGTCCTGAAGTAGCTTGGGGTATGGTGGGAGAAGCAATAAAGAAATGATCCCGA
Source organism: Monodelphis domestica (assembly GCF_027887165.1). Lineage (NCBI taxonomy): Eukaryota > Metazoa > Chordata > Mammalia > Didelphimorphia > Didelphidae > Monodelphis > Monodelphis domestica. The sequence continues at coordinate 140,150,156 of NC_077233.1, read as the reverse complement.
CTGGACCCTCCATAGGGAGCCATCAGTGTTTTTGCATCTATTGGCTATCACTCATGTAAGATATCCACAAGTGCATGTCTCTGCCTTTTCAGGCACTTTTTAAAACCCTTAACTTCTGTCTTAGAATCAATACTGTTATTAGTTCCAAGGCAGAAGAGCAGTAAGGCTAGGCAATGGGAGTTAAGTGACTTGCCCAGGGTCACACAGCTAGGAAGTGCCTGCGGCTAGATTTGAACCCAGGACCTCCTATTTCTGGGCCTGGCTCACAATCCTCTGAGCCACCCAGCTGCCTCAACTTTCAGGCATTTTAAAAATCCCTTACCTTCTGTTCTAGAATCATTGATTCAAAGACAGAGGAGCTTTAAGGTTAGGCAATTGGGGTTAAGGGACTTACCCAGGGTCACACAGCTAGGAGATATCCAGAGATCAGATTTGAACCCAAGTCCTGCTGACTCCAGGTCTGAATCTCTGCCTATTATGGCAATTAACTGCCCATTTTTCAGTCATTCTTGTAAGATGCTTTCCAATTCAGAGAAGAAAGACAAATATGCAATACTTACCGTGTACCAAGGACTATGCTAAGCACTTTTTATAAATATTATCTCATTTCATCCCCACAATGATCCTTTGAGGTAGGTATTATTTATCAGTATTTTTACAGTTGATAAAACTCAGGAAAATAGAGGTTAAATGACTTGCCTAAAATCACACAGTCAGTCAGTGACTGAGGTCATATTTCAACTCAGGTCTTCCTGATTCCATATCCAAAACTGTCCATTTCACTTGGAAACAAAGTGATTGGCCTTCTCTTTAACCCTTCCAAGATGTCGACCTGCCACGGTAGCCCATTTAGAATAGAAAATTGACTCCTTCAGCCCTGGCTGCTGCAGGAAGGAGAGAGAAAAAGAAAAAGGCAGAAAAATCCAATCTAAACTGCTTGTGTGTCTTTCTGGTTAATAGCATGGGATGGAGGAAAGAGAGTGACTTCCTTTCAGTTAGAAAATTAGAGTCTTAAAAAAAAATAAAAGAAAAAAGAAAATTAGAGTCTTAGAGCTTTAAGGGACCTCAGAGATCATGTACTCTAACTTTCCTTAATTTATAAAAAAGAAACGAAAGGCCAAAGAGTGAAGGATCTTTCCAAGATTACACAGAAACGTAATGACACAGCTGATCTTAAAAGTCTAGGGCTCCTTTCCCCCATGAGGTGGGAGAGTCAACATTTTTATAGGTTTGCAATTATTTGGTGGTTAATGAATCAGAGAAACCTAGACTGTCAGAGCTACCTTGGACTTTAGCAATCATTTAGTCCAGCTCCTTCATTTTACAGAAAGAGAAACTGAGGCCCACATTAAGGAAATTACTTTCCCAAGGTCATACAATGTGTTTATGATTAGAAAGAAAGTAGAACCTCAGTTTATAATGTTTTTTCCTTTGGCTTCTAGTTCCAGGCCTAAAAGGAACTTAGTATATAGCCTTGGCAAACTGATTTTACCTTCCTAAACCTCAATTTCCTTACCTAAGAAGTAGAAATAATAGGAGCATCTAGGCTGCACAGTGGAGAGAGTACCAGACCTGGAGTTGTGAGGACCTGGGTTCAAATCTGGACTTAGATAATTCTTAGCTGTGTTATCCTGGGCAAGTCACTTAACCCCATTTGCCTAGTTCTTGACCTCTCTTAGAGTTGTTACTAAGACAGAAAATTGGAATTTTAAAATATAAAATAAAATTAGGCATAATAATTGCTCACCCTACCTCTTTCTCTGGACTATTCTAATATTCAAATGAGGTGAGAGGCATAAAAATATTTTATAACCTTAAAGTACTATTTAAATTTAACTTGTAATTATTGTAATTGTTATCATGACCTATAAAACCTCATAATTATTGTAACTTTTAATTATAGTGAATATAATAAGAAGTAACTCAGATGACATGTATGATATATGAATGTAAATACATATTATTTTTTATATCGGATATTTTTTAGTGAGTTTCTCTGTTCATTGGGAAGGGAGACAGTGGGGAAGACCTGCCCTCAGAATTCATAGGTCAGTAGGACAAGAGGATGAGAGGGGGCTTTAGACAGCATCTATTCCAATCTCCTCATTTTACAATTGAGGAACCAGAACCAGAAAGACAAGGCGACATGTTTACAAGGGCCACATAGGTAAGAGCTATGGTGAGACTCATATCTGAACCCAGATTTAGTGGGATGACAAAACTTCCACAGGGAACACCAAGAGCTTAGTAGAAACAATGATTAAAGGCAGAGTAGAAACAAATATGAAACTGACTGACTCCGAATACAGTAAGTCACAGACGGTATGCTGGGGCAGGCAGTCAAGGAAGGAGTCATGGGTCCGAGCCTTGAGATGTACCTTGAAGGATGGCAGGATTTGGATTTTAAACAAAGTAAGGAAAGGCACCCGTTGGTTAGATTTCTGTGTTTCTGTTCGTAATAGCTTGAGGTCGGTGCCCTAGTGCCAGCCTAGTTTCTATTTGGGGACTGAGTTGTTTCTACCATTGCACTGTGCCTATATTCTTGTACACAAGCAGAAAATAATGGTTGATGATGGCAAATGAAAGCAAAGGCTACCAATCCTTGAGATAAGAGCTCCTTTGATAGCCTCTAAATAATTCTCACTCCTTAGCCTCCTCCAGCCCCCACTTAGAACTGATCTCTCTCTTTAAATCCCCAGGCAAAGTCTATTCTATTGGAACATTCTCATAAATATTGATTCCACCTTGTATCATAATTATTTATGTCTCAATCCCACCTCATAGACTGTAGTTCCTTGAGAGCAGAGACTATGTCCTGGCACTGAGCACAATACATAATGTAACTGTATTGCTGAATTAGAGCACAGTGGTCTGAAGAGAAGAGGCTGCTAGGTGGCTCAGTGGATAGAGTGCTGGACCTCGAGGCAGTTAGAGCTGACTTTAAATAGTTAAATGACGCTGGGCAAATCATTTAGGCTCTGTGCGACTCATCCATGAGATAAGGAAATGGCAAACCCCTCCGGCATCTGTTTTAAGAGATATGTAGGGCCACAAATAGTTGGACATGACTGAATAATAACAGAAGTCCGAAGAGGGAAGCACGAAGGGTACCTTCTGTAAAAGTGTTCCATTTCCAGCATGTGGACCCAATTTCACAGAAGCAAAGATGATGAGCCTTAGGGAGATGTGTGTGTATATGTAATAACAATAATTCTAATTTATGTAGAACTTGAAAGTTCTTCCAAACACCACTGTCTCCTAATTCTCCTCTTGCCTACCAGACCATTTCTTCTCAGTCCTTTGCTACATCCTCTTTCAGAACACACCCTCTAATTATAGGTGACCAATGGAGTTCATTCTACATATACTTATTTCCCTTAGTGATTGCATCAGTTCCATGGATTTAATTAAGCAGATGATTCTCAGATTTACCTGTCCTGCCCCAACCTCCCTGCTAACCTCCAATCTCTTACCTCCAAATGTCTTTCAGACATCTCAAACTGGATATCCAATAGACATCTTTCACTCAACATGTTCAAAATGGAAGTCATTATCTGTCACTAAGTCCTCTCCTACTTTTCCTATGATAGTAGAAGGCAACGCAGTCCTCCCAGTCTCTCAGGTTCACAACCAAGGAGTCATGCAGGATTCTACACTATCCCATATCCAATCCATTACCAAGACCTGTCGATTTTACCTTTGTCACATCTCTATGTGATATCCCCTTTCTCTTCGGTGACACAGCCACCACTCTGGGGCAGGCCCTCATCACCTCGTGTCTGGACAATTTCATTAACTGGAGGATCTCCTTGTCTTGAGTTTCTGCCCACTTCAATCTAGCCCCCATTCAACCATTAAAGTGATTTTCCTAAAATACAAGTACAACTATGCCACTCCCCTGCTCAATAAACTCCAGTGATTCCCTAATGCCTCCAGAGTCAAATAAAATCCCCTTCTTGGTGTTCAACGCCCTTCTACCTTTCCAGCCTTCCCACACCTTCCTCTCTGCTTTATCACACTAGCCTCCTTGCAGATCCATAAACAAGACATTCCATCTCTCAGGTTGGGCATTATCTCTGGCTGTCCCCTGTGCCTAGAATGTCCTTCTCCTCATCTATACCTCTTGGTTTTCCTGGCTTCCTTTACGTCCTAAGTAAAATTCCCTTTCCCAACCTCTCTTCATTCTAATGCTTTCCCTCTGTTAATTATTTTCCATTTATCCTATATATGGCATTTTTGTATATATTTGTTTATTGTCTCTCCCATTAGACTGGGGTCTCCTTGAGGGCAGAAATTATCTTTCCCTCTTTTTGTATCCCTATTATTTAGCACAGTACCTGGCACATAGTAAGTGCTTAATAAATGTTTATTGATTGATTAAACTAAACTGAATCAATTTCTTTATCAGGAAACTAAGATCCAAAGAAGAATGATGATTTCTCCATAGTCATGGAGCCAAAGCTACATCTCTTGTCTCCTAAATCCTAGTTGCAATATACTATCCAGCTCATCAGCCCATACCAATATCCTTTAGTTTTTTCCTCCAGAAAATGCTTTTCACAACAAAGCTTTCCCCTATTCCCTAATTTTAAGGTTTGGGACTCAAAGATGAGAACTTGGGAAATAATGCTTTGCTGAAAGTAATGGTATCATGGGTTAGAGAAGAAAAGAAGAGCCTTTTTATGTCCATGTCTGCCATATTTTTCATAAGAGCTATAAGCTATAGTAGAAAACTACTAGAGGGGCAGCTAGGTAGCTTAGTGGATAGAATGTCAAGCCTGGAGACAGGAGGTCCTGGGTTCAAATCTGGCCTCAAACACTTATTATGTATGTGATCCTGGACAAGTCACTTAACCCCAATTGCCTAGCCCTTACCTCTTGTTCTGCCTTGAAACTGATATTTATTATCAAGTCAGAGAGAGAAGGTATGGATTCAGAATATGAAAAGGAAAAAAGAAAGAATACTGGATTTGGAGTCAAGATATGTGTGCTGTAATTACAACTCTACTACATAGAAACTGTGGGACTTGGAATGAATCACTCCCTTTCTGAGTCTTTTCATCCCAGTATCAGAGAGAATCATCTATGTTCTACCTGTCAAAAGGGCTTTGGTGAAGATCAAAGGGCACAATGGATGTGAAAGCAATTGGTAAACTGTTTAAGTTCTGTAGGGGTGCTAACTGCTTGAATTAGTTGTTGGTCTTGCCACTGGTTCCTAAAGTATGGAAACGGGCATCTTTTCCAGGTAGGGAATCGTTTCATCCCTGAAAGGACTTTCCTGTTAGCAGCAATCCTGGCCCAAGGCAGGTACCAATTATATAGGCCACCTTTCCACCCTTATCTCCTACTCCTTCCCTTCATGTACTTGACGTTCCAACTGAAATAAACTGCTCTTGTCCTCTCCCCAGTTCTCATCCTACCTTCTCACACTGCTTTGCCCCATGTGCCTAGAATACCTTCTCAATCCAGTCTCTGCCTTTTGAAATCTTCTCTTGTCTTTCAAAGCCCAGTTGCAGTAGGATCTCCTACATTCAGCCTGCTCCTTCCTCCCAACTAAAGGCAAGCTCTCCTTTTTATAATCTCCTCCTGTTTATTTTTTATGTGGGGGCTTATCTCCATTAGACTATAAACTCCCTAAATCTTGGTTCTCAAGCTTTTCCCCCAGGGCACAGAATTATTCTTTGCCAGGAGGGAGATCATACACAGGGTATGCACTCTTGTGGGATTTGGGGTGTTAAGTTTCATGTAATTATGGGGTACACCTAGCCAAAACTGAAGCAGATGCTAGGGCACACCCTTTGAGAAGCACTCTGGGGGGCAGGTTCTTTCCTCTCCCATCCTTCGTCTTCCTTAGACTGAAGCCCCGACTCCAGGAATGGTATGTAGTTTCTATTTGAATTCCAGGTACCTTATGTGGAGTGATACTTCATAACTGTTTGTTGGACCGAATTGAATCTTCCAGAACCTCAGGAAGTAAAATCAGATCTGAGATATGGATTTTGAGGCTTGGATCAGAGCACAAAGAAGTACCAGGCTACAGGAGTTCACCTGTCAGCCAACTCTACAGGTGTGGAAGGAAATGGGGTACCTGATACCCATATTCAGAGCCAGTTTCTCCTTTGGAATACTGCAGGCAGGCAGCTACATTACGTGACCATGAAAAGAGCTACAATACTTTAAACCTACTACTGGGATTTTATGAGACAAAGAACCTTCCATTGCCAAGTGTTATAGTTATTGCTTCAGGGCACTAATGCTCACAGTAAAAATAACACAGGTATGTAGGGAAGTGGTTTGTAGAGGGGGAGGGAGATGATTTTTCAACATCTTATCCTCCTCCCTCCCACAGACACCTCCCACCAAGGAGTTGTGCTTTCCAAGGTCCTGATATGTTTAAGAGAATTTTCTGCTTAGGAGGGAAGAGGTGGTCTGTGGCCCCAGGAACATCCCCCATATTCCCCTGGCTAACCTCAGAGTCTTTGCCAACTTTGCTATTCCAGAAGCATACACCCAGGCTGAGTTGAAAACAAACATCCTCTCTTCCCCAAAGGTTTGCATCCCAAATGAAGAATTAGTCACTAAGGTCCTCAGATGGAGAAAAGAGATTTTTCAAGTGGAGCTGAATTTAGCTGCAGTTACCCTGGTTCAAATCACTTCAGTTCAATCAGATCCAATTCAATTCAGGCAGGTTTATAGTGTAATTCAGTTTATTTCCAATCAAAGCAGATTCTAGCACTGCCCTTGAAGAACCCCTTATCTCCAAGAGGGAAGAAGGAAAAAGGAACCTGGTGGCATTGTCTTCAGGAACCTCACAGTTTGAAAGGAGGCAGAGGAGCAAGGCTAGGCATTGTATAGAGAAGGAGAGCAGTCATATCCTCCCTGCCTTCAGAGAGTTCACAGTCAGAAGAGCCCAGAAATAAAATGGGGAAAAGGAGACTTTGCCCTCAGGGTGCTCCTAGCCCTTGGGAGAAGCATACTCTCTAGTTTTCAAGAAAATGTTAAAGAACTACAGGCAATATGATTAAATGAAAAACTGAATAGTTGAGACAGGGAATTAAGTTACAGAGCACGTGTTCTTAACCTGGGGTCTGTGGGCAGATTCCAGGGAGTCTATAAATTTGGATGAGGGAAAACATCCATATTTCAATTTATGTATTTATTGTTGTACACTAAAAAAAAAATGATTCTGAGAATCCACAGGATTGCCCAGATTACTAATGGAGTCCAGGAAGTCATATAATACAGCACCACAGGAGAGTTTACTGCCTTAAAGGAGGGAAGGGGGAGGACTAGAGAACACTTCAAGAGAGAAGGTTGGGACTTGAGTGGTTCCTAAAGGAAACTGGAACAGAGAGAGAAGGGGGAAGGCATCCCAGGCAATACAACTGATTTGAGCAAAGATTTGGAAGCAAGACTGAGTCTGGCATGTCTGAGAAGACTGGAGCAGAGAGTTTTATTTTTTAAAAGAGTGAATTAGGGACAACCAAATGTAACAGACTGCTACTAAAAGCAATGCAATGATCCAGGACAACTCTGAGGGACTTATGAGAAGGAATGCTATCCACATCTGGAGAATGAACTGTTGGAGTAGAAATCCAGAAGAAAACATGATTTATCACTTGTTTATATGGGTATAGGATTTGGGGTTTTGGTTTTAGATGATTATTATAAAAATGAATAATATGGAAATAGGATTTGAGTGATAATACATGTATAACCCAGTGGAATTGCGTCACCTCCAGGAATGGGGAGGGAAGAGGGGAGGGAGACAACAAGAATCACATAACCTTGGGGAAATTTTTTTAAAAGAAAAAAAAGAAAAAGGCAAACTGAAGTAACTGAAAAGAGCCATTGAGAGAGAGAGAGAGAGAGAGAGAGAGAGAGAGAGAGAGAGAGAGAGTGAATTAAGGTTGGAGGTCTCTGCCTAGCCTCTGTATCCAGAGACCCAAAGGATATGAATTATTTCTCTCCTGCGTTCCCTGAGCTGTCATCTCCATCTTGCTGTTCCTTCTGCCTTGTCTTAGTTGTGCTGCTGTGGATTCCTCTCTCTGTCCTTTTGTGTGTGTGTTGCCATGGGATAAGCTGACTTGGTGGCCTCAGAAGATCTCTGGAGTACCTGGCAAGGAGACTAAGTCTATTATTTGCTGATAAGGACTAGGGCCTTTGTCTGAACATGGCCCAGCCTCCCCCTTCTTCCTACTCTTCCATTCTCCTTATCTTCCTGGTATTTTGAAATAATTTCAGAGAACATCAGAGCAGGGAGGTGTATTGTTCCGTGTCTCTCTGCTTGACAACCCCTGCCATCTCCCAGCCCCTGGGAGATGGCCTCATTATGCAGTGTTGAGCTAGGACTTGCAGACCCAAGGAATGAAAACCCTGGAAAGGCAATATTCAATATTTAGTAAGGAAAGGAGAACTCCATTTCAACCCCTCAGAAAACATTTAGTGGAGTGGCTTCCAGTCATTTTGGTCCTGGGGCTACCTTTTTAATATCAATTAATTTTGAGGGTCCCCATATATTGGTAGTTACCCTATTTGTCATAATCAACATTTCAGTGTTTGACACGTATAACCCAGACTGGATTGCTTGCTACCACCAGAAGGGAAGGAGAGAAGAAGGGAGAGAGATAATTTGGATCATATAACTTCAGAAAACATAGGTAGAAATTTGCTGATACATGTAATTGGTTATGTGTGTGTGTGTGTGATTAAATCAAAATAACAGTGTTTGGGGTACTTAGAGATTTGTGGGTCCTACAAATCTGAGGACTGCAACTTGGGGAAACCATTGGAATATACTCTTCTACTCATTTTTTGATGAAACAGCTAAAGTCCAGAAAGGGGGAGGGACTTGAACCATTGCTCCACAGCTGGCAAGATTAGAATCCAGGTGTTCTTGACAATATTGACCAAATTAGCCACAGTAAGGGTTCAAGCTTTTCTCCCTGAGGGCAATATATCGTCAAATCTATGTATATTTCAGTCCAGTCCAAATCACCAAATGTTCACTAAATGACTTCTACACAGAGAGATGAACAGTAGGAGGAAAAAGGGAGGGAGAAGGAGGAGAATCAGAGCTTTCCCCAAAGTAGCTCATGACTGGCCTTAAGAGGCTTCTGTGTGGAGCAGTTAGAGCATGATGTAAGATACATGGAAGTATAATCAATACCTCATTATGTAGGAAAGTCTAGGAGCTCATTGAAGGATTAGCATAGTATGCATTGGGATGGTCAGGAAAGGCTTCCCAAAAGAGGAGTGACCTGAGCTAGACCCTAAAGGATGGGTAGCCTTTAGATGATATAAAAGAAGTGTGGGAAAAGGAGGGCATCCAGGGAGAGGGAATGATATAAGCAAAATTACAAAGACAAAACCAAGCTGGATATGTGCAAGAAGGGGACTGGTAGTCTGGAGCACAGCCTATATATGTATTGGAAGAAGGGGGTGGAAAGATAAGGTTTGGGAAAATATGATGTTCTTCCAATAGAACCATTTCCATAGTGGAGGGGGAGAGTCTGGTCAGCTTTCTACTCCAATCCCTTCACTTTGGGGTTTTGAAGCTGAGGGAGAATGGGACTTCAGCCAGTTGAGTTCACAAGAGAACTGTGTATTCCATTTCTCCTGCAGAGCAGGGATGAGAAGAGGGGTCACTCAGAAGACAGAATCAGAGTGGAGCAGTAATTAAAGCAGCTAATCCTAGTGCCCCCATACATCACTCTCTAAGCTAGAAACTCACTCTTTTGTTGGCATCCCACCATCAGGATTCAACCCAAGGACCCTAGTTGTCAAATTCCCTTTGTCATCTTAGGGTCCTTTCTCAAAAGAGGAAGGAAAAAAGGTACCCATAGAGAGGGCTGACAGAGATGAATTTTCTTCCAAAAGGAACTTCATTTGGGCAGCCTTGGGCAAACATATCTTCCCATCCACCCTCTTTCTCCATGCCAGCATAATACAGCTCACAGACCTGCTCAAAATAAGTTCTGGTAAATGTGCATTTAATGGGATTGGATTGGGTTTTATGCAGTTCAAAGTAGTGGAGAAAACCTGGGAGGCAGAAGACTTAGCTGTTAGGCAGACCAAACTCAGTCACTAGGTTAGCCACTAACTGGCTATATGATTTTGGACAAGTCTCTTTCCTTCAAAAAGTCTCAATTGGTTCTATTAAAAAATGAATAGGTTGAATCTGCTAGTTTGTAAGCTTCCTTTTAGCTTTGGGCTTCTAGGATTCTCCCAAGTATAGCAATTGAACATTCAGCTATTCCAGGAAAGGTTTGCTGGGTGAGACCCCTAGGTCTAGAGACCTAGAACTAAAATCCTTCAGACTCATGATGAATTGAGAAATAATACCTAGGGGCCACAAGAGTTTTAAAATTATTCATTTCTCAAAATTTGGGAAGAGAATTCTATGATGGAGGTTACCCAAATCAAGGTGATGCTATTGAAAAGAAAATAGAATCTACAGAGTGAGGTCAACTTATTTCCATCACCCTGTCTCCAGGCCATATTTTATTCAAATTATCTCAGAGAACCAGTTGCCTAGAAATTATTCCTAGAAATAGCTGGCGATTATGGCCACATATAGAGTCACATAACCATCTCAGGTAGGAAGACAAAATGGTGCCCTAATATTTAGAACGAAGGTCAAAAAAGGAGCACTCTGGGTTATCTACCCCCAGGCACCTTTAAGCAACCCAAAAAATAAATTAGGCTAAAGCTACCCTCATTGGATGGTTGGTTTGGGCATCTGTTACAAATAACCATTCTTTCCCTGGCTTCTGCTGAAAGAAATTCATGTGTGGAAAGTAGTAATAACTAAACAGAGGACAAGATCCCTTCTGAAAACTCTTGTCATTGAAGGGTGTTGTCCACATGCTCTTTGAGCTTAGAAGGCTTTCCAACTATGTCTCAAAAAGTAGCAGAATTTTGGAGTATGCAGGCCAAATCATACACTAGGTTCTAAAAGGAATAGTCTTTTTTTTCCTTTCAGGCAAGTCCCTCAATCTCTCTTAGTCTCAGTTTCCATAACTGAAGAATGAAGAGGTGAGAGGAAATTACATCTAAGGTTCCTTCCAGAACTAGGTCTATGATACTAAGTTGGAGCCTAAATATTTTACTGATATTCCTTAAACATCACTATTGCTTCTTCAATACCTCACATACACATGTAATATTTACATGCATGGAGCAAACATTCCCCCTTCTTCATAACAAATACAACAAAGCAAAACAAATGAACACATTGGCCAAGTCTGACAAAATATTCTTTTTCTGGTTTGTTTTAAACCCTTACCTTCCATCTTCAAATCAATACTAAGTGTTAGTTCAAAGGCAGAAGAGCATGAAAGGCTAGGAAACTGTGGTTAAGTGACTTGCCCAGGGTCACATAGCTAGAAATGACAACGTATTACTAATTCTATACCAACTGTACTGAGAGATAAGAAGCCTGTTTCACTGTGAGTCATTTGATCCAGGTTTAGAATTCTTCCTGGGATATCCTCTTTTATATTATTGCCCAAGTAATTGCCCAAGTCTTTCTCTGGATTCTGCTAGCTTTTGAGCTACATAAGTTCATATAAGTCATCCCACTTTTCCCTCAATTCTTCATATTCTCCATTTCTTAAGGCTCAGTGGCATTATTCCATTACATTCCTAAAGTATGATTCCTCTATTCAGCCATTCTTGAAGAGAGGGGCAAAACTTTCTTTCCAGTTCTTTGATGGCACAAATTGAGCTTGTATATATGGGGGAGTTTTTCCTTTGTCTTTCTTCTCCGTGAGAAAGAGATACCTCCTGGGGTAGAGAAGAGGGGGAATATCACCGATCACAAGGTTTGTACAGTTTTAGTGACTTTTCTAATTTAATTCTAAATTGTTTCCAGAACTGGTGGCTCAATTAACAATGGAGCTCTCCTTTTAAAGAGCTTTTATCATCTGCAATCTCATAGTGCCATCATAGCACTCCTGTAAAACAGGCTGAATATGGCTATTATTCAAGTTTTCCAGATAAGGAAAATAAGGTCTAGATTTGCCCAAGGTCACAGACAGAGCCTGGCCCTCTCATTCTGGCCTCTTTTCACTAAGGCAGCTCTTCCTTTTATTTTTGGCCCTGGGTTAGCTGAGTGGCTGATTATATTGGAGAAGTGACATACCCCCAGGAGGGAATATTGACATTCACAGCTGGGCCAGCTGTTCCCATAGCTGCATCAGCAGGTAGCCCCTGCGTCAGTGCAGCCAGCCTGGGAGTTGTAAGCAGCAAATCATTATTTATAGATCACATTCTTCCTTGTACTGTAGTTATTTGTGCTTAAGTCTTGTTCTTCTCACTAAACTGTATGCACCTTGAAGGTAAAACTACGTCTTCATCCTTCTAGTCCCTCCCAGAATAAGGATCTGCACTTAATAAGCCTTAGTTGGACAGAGGAAAGAGTTAAGAACTGAGTTCCAAACCAAGGTCTAACTCTTAGGAGTTGTGTCGCCATGGATGAATCACTTCATGTAGTGGGGGGGGGGGGGGGGGGGGGGAATCACTGAATTTTGAGTCAGAGGACCTGGATTCCCAGGCTAGGTTCTCTTCCCTCCTTTTGTGACCTTAGACATCTTTGACTCACTCCCTCTCTCTCTCCCCCTCTCTGCCTGTCTGTCTGTCTCTCTCTCTCCCCCTCCTCTTCTTCTCTCTCTCCCCCTCTCCTTCTCTCTCTCTGAGTTTCTCTCTGTCTCTGTCTGTCTCCCTTTCCCCCCTCTCTCTCTCTGAGTCTCTCTCTGTCTTTGTCTCTGTCTTCCCCCCCCCTCGAGTCTCTGTCCCCCCCCTCTGGGTCTCTCTCTGTCCCTCTCTTTCTCTGATTCTCTCTCTCTCTCCGAGTCTCTGTCTCTGGGTCTCTTTCTATCACTGTCTTTCTATCTGTCTGCCCCCCCACACACCCTCTCTCAGTCTCTGTCTCTCTGTCTCTGTCTGTGTGTGTGTATGTGTCTCTCTGTCTGTCTCTGTCTGTCTGTCTGTCTCTCTCAGTCTCTGTCTCTCTGTCTCTGTGTGTGTATGTGTCTCTCTGTCTGTCTCTGTCTGTCTGTCTGTCTCTCTCTCTCAGTCTCTGTCTCTCTGTCTCTGTCTGTGTGTGTGTATGTGTCTCTCTGTCTGTTTCTGTCTGTCTGTCTGTCTGTCTGTCTCTCTCAGTCTCTGTATTTCTGTCTGTCTGTCTCTGTCTCTCTTTCTCTGTAAATTGCAATGTATGTTCTTCAGGGGTCATTTCTGTCTATAAATCCCATGATCCTATAACTTCTTTTGAGTTAGTTTCTTTTCTGATATTGTGGAGATAATATTATTTTAAGATTGTAGATAAAGAGCAAAGTGGGACCTGGTAGATTGAGTCCAATCTCATTTTTTTTTCAATTAAGTATTTTTTCGTATATTACCTCCCCACCACAAATTGAAAGAAAAAGAAAAGAAAACAAAAGAAAAACCCTTGAAACAAGTATTTATAGTCAGGGAAAACAAATGTCTTCATTGTTCATGTTGAGGAATATATGTCTCCTTCTGACCTTTGGTATCACCTCGCTGTCAGGAGGCAGGGACCATCCTTCATCTCCATTTCTGCTGGAATCCTGCCAACCCTTCATTTTACAGATGAGAGAAAATAGAAACACAGAGAATCTCACCTAAGGTCTAAGTCAGGAAGTAAGTAACAAATCAAGCAGGATTGGAACCCAGGTCTTATCATTCCATTTCTTGTGCATTTTTTCATACATCTTTTTTTTTAACCTTATTTTCTGTCTTAGAATCAATACTATATATTGACTCCCGGCAGCAGCATGGTAAAGACTAAGCATCAGGGGATAAGTGACTTGCCCAGGTCATATAGCTTAAAAAGAGTCTGAAGCCACATTTGAACTCATATCTTCCTGACTTAAGGCTTGGCACTCTATCCACTGTACCAACTGGATGACCCATAAATATAAGTATATATCTATGTATGAATGTATGTCTATATCTATAGATCCACATACGTATCTATAGTCATCTATATGTCTATATCTGTATATAGATGATATCTAGGTCTATATAGAGATAGTTTGCATTCTATCCCTATCTTGATAGAGCTATAGGTATCCCTATGGGTATAGAAAAATCTATTGATATATACATTTATAGACATGAATATATGTAAGACATGCATGTATATGTATATGTGCATAGTGTGTACATACTGCCTGCTGAAATACATAATACACATCTCTAGGTGGATTTTTCTATATGTATACATGCATACACATCTCCATATAGGTTATATATATATACATATATATATATATGCATACTTATATATTATTTCCACCTATATAATTCCTGGTGAAGGAATTCCTCTGCCAGGGCAGAGAGGTGCTTTCTTATGTGGGAAAGTTCCCTCTGATTTTTGAAGGTGTTCTGAGCTTTGTCCCTTCTCTATTCCGGAAGGGGGTGACCCTTTGGGGCAGCCCTGGACTCTACTCATCCCAGGATCTGCTCCCATCTTTCCCTTCAGTCAATCAGTCAGCCTAAAGCTGCCCCCCTGCCCACCTTCCCTCCAGGCCCATCCTCCCCAACTGTGCCAGGCTCTAAAGTGAGCTCTTTCTCCAGGCTTTTGTCTCAGCTCTCAGGGGTCCCATTGCCTAAATCCTGCTCTTAAGAAATTCATTCCACAAATATTTCAGGAAGAATTTTCTAACAGTGACGGCTATGCCTAAGTTGAAAGGACTCTTGATGAGTAAGGAATGAGCTCCCCATCCTTTGAGGTCTCAAAATAGAGGCTGGATGATCAGGAATTAGGGCTTTTATACAGCCTATTTGTCTTCTGGTTTGACTAGGTTATCTCTGAGTTGTTTTTGTAGTCATATTCTCCTGTTAGACTGTAAACTCATGAAGGAAAAAACCATGTTTTATCTAAATTTAATATCTTCTTCAGCACTCAGCACAAAGCTCTGCATACAATAGGTACTTAATGTTTATTGAATTTAAATAAATTTGCACTCTGAGATTTTATGATCTATAAAATTATATAGCATATATATGCATGTATGATGTGTGCATAATATACATATAGTGAGTGTGTGCGCGCACAAATATATATTTTATATCTCTTTAGAAATGGGGAAATTAAGGTCCCACAAGGGGAGGTTCCTTGTCCAGGGTCATACAGCTAGCAGGTGGCATCTTGAGCCCCCACATTTTCTGATTCTAAGTCCCCAGTGATTTTCTACTGTTCCACACTGGCTCCCCTAGGACCCACACACATTAAGAAGAATCATTTTTGGAATCGAGATGTTGATCAGTCCTGTCTCCAGAGGCAGGGTTGGGGGTCAGGTACCTGGGATGGGGAAAAGGAAAATGTAGGAGGAAAATGAAATGGTGAGCTGAGCATGTTCATCTCCCAGACACACTCATGGTAACAGTGCCCCGTCCCCAAGTGATCTTCCTCCTCATTTCCATTTCTTATGGTGACTCCAGAGCCCCCAGGCACACATACGAAGGTTCGCAGATTTTTATTCCAGCTTAATGTAAAAGAGAACCAGGCTAGCCTATATATGTGTTTTTCCACAATTGTGGAGAAAGCAGAGTTTATTTATAAATCCTCTTGCCTCCCTTATGTCTTTCTCTAACACCCAGGGCCACCCAATCAGCCCTGGCCCTGGATGCTCACCACTGAGGGTTCCCTGGATGTTCCCTGAATTGACCAGCCCTTCCTAGTGGTAGCTCAGTCTCTGGACTTCTCTCTAGCACCCCCCATCGCAAAATGTGCCTCTGTGGTGACTCACTACATAGAACCTTGCTTTCCCAAGAGGCCACACACATAATGTAGAATGTATGCATATTTATGCATATAAGATCTGTGCATTATTTATGTGCTTATCTATTTATATATGTATATGCATTTGTGTGTATAAATATATGTAAGAATATATTAATATATGCCTACATGCATACATCTATGTATAGGTGTAGACATATCTGCTTTCTATAGATAATCTTTCTTTATACATACATATATATGAAAATATTCATGGTATTCATAACTCACATTTCTATGTCACTAAGATTTAGAGTACTTTCTTATGTCGTGTAATTATTATCATAATTATTTTACAGATAAGGAAACTGAGGCTTTGAGAGCCTTGCCAGTGACCTCATAGTTATACAATGAGTAAGTCTCAAGGCCAGGGTCTGAGCATAGATCTCCAAGTCCAGCGATGTTTCTGCTATTCAAGGATGCCTAAAGTCCTTCCTTGAGGCATTTGTAGCCAGAGAGGGAGCAATATTTGACCCCAGTGGTAGAATTTCACAAGTCGAGAAGGGAAATCCTCTGGGCCAGTGCATGACTTCTCCTGCTAATGTCACTCACATCTTGGAAATTGCTGCCTCTTTCACCTGCACAGAGCCACTCTGGCCCCAGTCTGCCTGAGCCCTTCTTCATTAGCCCCCCTTCCCATAAGGTGAGATGATTCTAGTAGAGATGGTGAACCAGGGACTCATCCTCTCCAGACTGGGACCCAATTAACCCCTTTGGAAATAGACTTAATTGGGCCCCAAGCAACCAAGAAGGAGCCTCCTCAGTTGTTTTGCACATGTGATTTTTTTTTTTACCTCATCAGCACCTTGTAGCTATGGCAACAACCAGGGAGGCTGGAAAAAAATAGGAGAAACTTTATTCAATCAGCGCTTCCTGCAGACACACAGTGTGTCCCAGCCTCCTTCTCCAGAATATAGAGAAATTGCTGAGGAGTTAGCTGATCCCATCAACCCCAGCAAGGCCCCCGTGGTGCTGTCTTTTCACATCTGTTTATTCATTTTGTCAGACTCCAGCCTTGCCATAGAAGTGGTCATGTTGGCCCTCGTGGAGAAGAAGCAAAGCATTTTAGAACTAGAAGGAAACTTAGTAGTCTTCAGATCTTGGCATTTATTCTCCATAACACTGAGAAAGAATTTGAGAGGGCATCTCTTCTAATCACCTTCCTTTTGTGGAGGGAGAAATTGAAAATCAGAAAGAGGGAGTGACTTGTCCCTTGACACACAGCTAATAATTAGCAAATCCCAGGTCTTCTGATCCAGAATTCAGTGTTCTAGTCCAACCCCATCATTTTACAGAGGAGAAAACTCAATATTATATGGTAGAAAGAATGGTATACTTGGAGTGATGGGACTTGAGTTCAAATCCTAAAGTTCTTTCTACCTTTGGCTTACTCTGTGGGCAAATTGCTTTATCTCTCAGAAACCTAATTCCCCCTTCTATAAAATAAAAAGACTGGCTTAAGTGACCTGTCATGTATTTTCTACCTATAGGATCAAAGATCCTATGACATATTTAGAGGGAAAACAGACTGCTCAGGGCTAGATAGCAACAGCAGAGCCAGGGATGGAATTCTAGACTCCTGACCAAATTCAGCAGAAAAATTTCCATTTATTCCCCATCAGGGACTCAATTCCCCAAAGGGATAGGATACTATCAAGGTCATCCACAGAAGAGAAATAGGTCAAGGGTATGAATCAATCAATGCCCACTCTTGCTCAGCCTCTAGGACTGAAACACAACCTTTAGGAATTTATTATTACATGTCATTATACCACTATTTCTCTCCCTGGCTTTGTGAATGCCAAAGAAAGCCCCAGAAAGTCTCCCTGATATAACAAGTTTCCCTGATAAAATTGTGCATCCCTCACAAAGCTGGGAAGTCTAGTCTTGGGCCTCATGAAAATGGATGTTTAGAGAAAGCAGAAAGGCAGCACAGCCTGTATCTCTCCTTTCCCTAAATCTATTACCTTGATCAAGGAATTTGACTCTCTTTATCTCAGTTCTCTGTAAAATGGGAGATGAAATGGATAACCAGATATTCTGTAAAGTCCTTTCAACTTTTGACTTTCTAGGTAACTGATTTTAAAGCTAAAATGTAGCTAAGTGGGACAGTAGATGGCATGTGGGACTTGGAGTCTGGTAGCCTTGAATTCAAATATAACATTAACTTACTGTGTGATCCTAAGCAAGTCACTAAAACTTATCTCTGTCTCCATTTTGCCATCTATAAAAACTGGGATAATAATGGCACCTGCCAACCAGATTCAGATAAAGCATTTTGCAAACCTTAAAGTACTGTATTATTATCTCTCTTTTGTTATAGTTGTAATGGTAGTTATTGTTCATTTTATTCTTATTCTAAATTCCTCCACCTCCCTATCCAGGTACCATCTATGTAGCATAATTCTCATGTTGTATTCATGTTCTTTTCAAGCTCTCACCAAACCTGCTAGGTATTAAGGGGACTTAGGATCTGTAAACAGAGGGAGTTTAGCTGAGGTAACTCTGAAGGTTTGAAATGATGATTTCTTGGTTACATTTTGGGACTGGACAACCAACGAGAAATGATGTTTATCTTGGAACAATGTGTATTTGTTCTTTATTTACCTAAGGGACTTTGGGAGAGTCACTTTTCTTCTCTAGAACTCAGTTTCTTTCTCTGTAATATGAAGGGGTTAAACTAGATAATTTCTATGATACCCCCCAGCCCTGACTCTTTTGATGCTATATTGGATCTGTTGCCCTTTAATGAGGAAAGATTCAAGGATATAGGCAAGATGGCAGAACTTGGGTTCTAATCCCAGCTTGGCCAATGATTCTTTCTGTGATCAAGCAGCTGCAATGCCTAGGTTCAGCTAGGTGGGAATGACCATCCTAACTGGGCGAGGTAATGATGGGGATTTTTAGCCAGACCAAAAAGCTAAAGGCTAGAGATTAGAGTATTTGGACAGAGCCAATTCAGCATGGAGGAAGAAAGAAATGTCTTGGTCATGAGATAAGAAGTAGGTGAGGAAAGAATTTGGGGCTAAAGCTCCAGAGTCCCCATGTAGAGGTAATCACAGAAATCAGTTTTAGAATATAGCAATTGGAAATTTTGGGAAACTTGAGGCTTTGGCAAATTAGGCAAAACTAGCTTGCTACTGCCCTGAACTGGTTAATTTCTATAAATACATACATATTGACTAGGGAAGCCAGGTGGTACAATGGTTAGAGTATTGGGGATAGAGTTAAGAAGGCTCATCTTCTTGAGTTCAAATCTGACCTCAGACATTTATTAGCTCTGTGACCCTGGTCCAGTTACATAACTTACTTTGCCTCAGTTTCCTCATCTATAAAATGAGCTGGAAAAGGAATGGTAAACCATTCCACTATTTCTGCCAAGAAAACCCCAATTGAGGTCATAAAGATTTGGATATGACTGAAAAATACATATCTATATGTATGTATATAGACATGTGTGTATAGACATGTGTTATACCCATATATTTCTATACATAAATGTAATGTGTGTATATATGTGATACATCTGTGTATATAAATGTACATGTGTATATAAACCAATATACACATGTACTCATAAGTATATAAAACTATAATTATGACTGTGGTATATACTATAAATTTATTTTTGCTTGTAAATACATCCTAGGAGTTGTCACATGAACACAAGAGACAATTTGATACAGAAGAGGGGGCCCTATGTTCAGATCCTTCCTCTGTCATAACAGCATGGCCTTGGTCAAGTCCTACTGCTTCCATGAGACTCAGTTTCCTCATTTGCAGAATGAGGAGCTTGTCCTAGAAGGCCTCTCAAGTTCCTTTTAGCTGGACTTCTTCAATTTGAAGAATCTGTGTCCGAAAAGAGTAGAGAAAGGTGGATTATCTAAGCCATAGACATCCCATCTCCCAAGAGATTCCTTCAAACTCAGATTCCAAGAGTCCATGAAGTCAAGACTTCATAATTCTCAGGTCCTTTGTCTACATTAAAACAATTCTCCTCAAGAGAGATTGTAAAACTATTTCCCTTACACAGCTAAATGGGAAAGTCTTTAGAGCTCTAAACCTGTAATCAGGAAGAGCTGAGTTCAAATCCTGCCTCAGATCTTATTAGCTTTGTGACTTTAGACAAGTCAATTAATCTCTCTTAG
This sequence comes from Monodelphis domestica, assembly GCF_027887165.1. Taxonomy (NCBI): domain Eukaryota; kingdom Metazoa; phylum Chordata; class Mammalia; order Didelphimorphia; family Didelphidae; genus Monodelphis; species Monodelphis domestica. Next base: position 140,130,197 of record NC_077233.1, on the reverse strand, counting down.
TCACAGGTTCCTCATCTATAATTACAGTACCTGCTTCACAGAGTTATTGTGAGAATCAAATGAGATATTTGTAAAATGTATACTACTATATAAATGTCTATTATCCATCAGTTATTGTAAAGTATAAGAGCCTGAAGCTGTTGGTTTGGGGGAGCTTATGTGCTGGTCCCCCTGAGTAGGAGACACAGTATAGTAGAAAGAGCACAATATGCAGTCAGGGGGCTGGGGTTCAAATACCCATATATGTCTTTGAATGTGCCAATTGGGCGGATTCATTTCAGGAGGAGGCAATCAGAAAGACTTCCTAGAGGAGGTCAACATGATTACAATTGAAAGGATGAGTAGGATTATGAGGGGAGTGGGGTGGAGGAATGTAAGAATTAAAAATAATATTTCTACCCAGATATATTTTTTGTAAAGTTTATTGGAAGGGTAGACAATGTTCCTGACCACGTGGTGCCTACTCTATTCCCTTCCTCATTCCCCCTCACCTGCCTGCTCTGCATCTTCTCCATTCTCCCTTTCAGCCCTCTCTCATAGGTATCCCGATTCTCCCCCAAACCTTAACTTTTATTGATATACAGAAAGGACACCCACACAACCCTGGTGTAACTGTGGTATGTCAGAAATGTTTGATAGACAGGTATAGTTCCTCAGGAGGGGGAGGGGATAAACTTCCTTGACACAGGAAGAATGCTCCATTAAGGAAATGGTAGGAATAATAGTTTGGCATAGATTATTAGAGACCAAGGGCATATTAGGGATTATCTAGTCCCTTTCCTTCCTTTTAGGGAAAAAAAAAAGAAAAGAAACTGAGACCTAAAAAAAGTCTCAAGGGACATGCCCAAAGTCACAGAATTTATTTATTTTTTTAACCCTTACCTTCCGTCTTGGAGTCAATACTGTGTATTGGATCCAAGGCAGAAGAGTGGTAAGGGCTAGGCAATGGGGGTCAAGTGACTTGCCCAGGGTCACAGAATTTTTTTTGTACCCAAAAAAATCCTCCAGTTCAGAACTTCTTCTGATTCTGTATTCCAGTGGTTTTTCCACGAGTGACTACTTTTTAAAATAAATTTATTTTTTATATTTTTACAAGCATGTATGTATGATCTGTCCCTCTACTACCTTCCCCTTTACACCAAAAACAAAAGAAAATCCTTCTAGGTGGTAATCTCTTCTTTTTTCATGCATTTTTATTGCTTCATTAACTATTTCCCAATGACATTTTTTAACAATTTAACATTCACTTTTTAAAACTTTGAGTTCCAAATTCTCTCTCTCCTTCCCTTCTTTGAGAAGGGAAGCAGTGATACCCAGTCTACATGTGGGCATGCAAAATACATTTCCATAGCAGGAGTCTCTTCTTAAAGAGCCTACTGTACACAGAGCATGGTGCCAGGTGCTGGGCAAGATCAAAAAGATTAAATGAAATAGGACACCCATGCAATGGGCTCTCCCCATGAGCCCGCTACAGCTGGTGGGATGGAGCGCTATGGGGCTGGGCTCTTCTGATGGATCATGGCCTCTTCCTCCCACAGTGCCTACCCGGGGTCTCATCCCTGGGCGAGTAGGACAAGAGTTTTAATTGGTATTTATACATGCAAAGGAGCTCAGGCTGGTGGGCTTTGACAGCTCCCCCAGCCCCGGAGGCGGTGCCCTCCCCGTCCCGTTGCCTCCCCCAGACTACAGCCAGTTGCCTGACTGGAATATCACTCTGGCCACAGGCCACACTGAGGCTTAAGGAATGAGTTTTTCTGGCTCAGCTGGAACATTCCTGGGCCTTCCCCGAGTGTGTATGTGGGGGTGGGGGTTCAAAGAAGAAATGCTCCGTCATTCCGATCCCTCTGCTGAGAGGGCCCAGCGGGACTGGGAGCCTGAGGCGGCAGCAGGTGGGGGTGGGGGAGAAGGGAGGGAAGGGCCAGGGATGGGGGACAGGGTCTGCTGGGGGAATTCCCTCCTTAATCCCCTCCTCTGCCCAGGCTTAGGCCCAGGCCATGTCGCCCGGTCACCAGTTCCCCAAAATAAACTGGGGTGGGGAAGCCCCTCTCGGGGCAACGGCTGTGATTCCCCGGCAAGAAGAGACGAAGCTTAGGGGCCAGTCGTGGGCAGCTATTCCGAGGCCCTATAAGATCTTCCAAGCGGCCCAGAGCCACAGCTGTTGAGGGTCTCCACGATTTCCCTGTGACGTCTGTGGGGGTGGGGGCAGTGAGGGGAGGGAGTGGGGGAGGGGAGGGGAGAAGAGGGGGAGGGGAACTTCAGCTTTAACCTCCTCCTCGGCTACTGCTGCTACTGCTGATTAAATCGATCCGCTCTTTTTATTCATGGCATCCGGTTTCCATTCCATCTGCCAGGAAATTGTAAAATCCCTCCGAGAAGGCGGCCCATCTCGAGTCTCATCTCTTCTGCAGTTCTTGATCTGGGAGCTGGAGAGGACGACGAGGGCTGAGGCAGAGAGAAATAGAGAGAGACAGAGAGGGAGAGATAGAGGCTGGGAAACAGAGAGAGAGCTCGGAGGCTAGTTTGGTTCATGAGCAACATAATTCAATTTAGATGATTTCAATTTAAGGTATTAACAATAATAGTTATTATGTAGCACCTACACGCACTGGGCTAAGCAATTGCTATCTTATTTGATCCTCAGAGCAACCCTGGGAGCTAGGTGCTGTTATTATATTCATTTTACAGCTAAGGAAACTGAGGCTCATAGGTTAAGTGACCTCTCCAGGGTCACAGCATCTGAGGGCAGATTTGAATTCCTGAGAATTGAGCAGTTCATCCTCTCCTAGCTGTAAAGCTAGAAGCCTTCTGGTCCAAAGGAAAAAATGATATGTTCTGTAGTAATAACAATGATGATGCCATCCACTGGGATGGTTTAGTCCTCACAGTTTACTTACCACCTTTACATCTGTGGTCCAAATTAAAAACAAACCAAAAAATGCCTTATTTTCTGTCTTAGAACCTAGGCATCCATTCCAAGGCGGAAGAGTGGTCTGGGCCAGGCAATAGGGGATAAGTGACAGTCCGACAGCTAGGAAGTGTCTGAGGCCAGGTGTGAAAGCAGGACCTCCCCCACTCTATCCAATGAGCCACCTAGCTGTCCATCCCCCACCCACCCACCCCCAAGCACCCAGATCTGCCTCATAGTGGAGGCAGAACCAGAAATGGATTATTATCTCTTCTACTATTATTCCATAAAGAAGAAAAATGAAACCAAGAGACATTTAGAAAGTCACACTAAGGGACACCTCTGGAACTCAGACCTCTATCTCCCAGCCCTCCCTGATAAGCAAGGTGGTGCAGGCAAATGTTTAGCAACAGACTCTGGAAGTGGGTGAGTGGGGGGGGGGTATAATTGGGGCCTACTTTTAAGTTAAATCTGCATCATTAATACGTTCTTCATCACTTCCCTAAGCCTAAACAATCCACACAAAAATAAAATAAAATAAATCAGCCCTGACTTCTGAAATTCAGGGATTTCCAAGGAGCAAAGGCTTTCTCTCTGAAAATTTAAACAATCACTCTTTGCAGGGCACTCCCCTGGAGGTCTCCTCAGCCTGAATGGCCACTGAATTGACTGTGTGCCCATTCACCATAGGCAGGCACTCAATTCTATCTTGTTATATTCTGAGAGGTACAATTGCTTCTCTCCTTTCCTACTGAGAGATAAGATTTGTGGGAGTCTCCTTCCCTTCCTGCATCTTCTTCCCCCTCTCCCCACCAGAGCCAGCTCCCAAAAGCCCAGGTTCCTTCCTCCTTCACCTTCCACCCACAGATGCTTCCTGAGGGGAGACTTTGGTCTGTTCCTTTTTATGTAAGCTCAGAGGACCAGAGAATCAGCTCTGTCCTCTCTGCCCTCCCCCAGGTTTCTAACCTCCTAAAGACAACGCCAGAGTCATCTTCTTCCTCCATCTCTTCTTCCTCTTCCTTCCCCTCCTCTTCCACTCCCTCATCCTCCCCTTCCTCCTCCTCCTGGTCCCCCTCCTGCTCTTCCTCCACTTTCTCTTCTTCCTCCTCCTTCTTCTTTAACTCCCCCTTTTCCCCCATCTTCCTCCTCCTCCTTATAGTCCTATTCTTCCTCTTCCTCCCTCTTACTTCTCTTCTATTTCCTCCTATTCTTCCTCCCCTCTTCTTCCTTCTCCCCTTCCTCCTCCTTCTCTCCCTCATCCTCCCCCTTCCTCTTCTTCTTCCTCTTTCTCCTTTTACTCTTCCCCTCCTCCTTTTACTCTTCTTCCTCTTCCTCCTTCTTCTTCCCCTTTTCCCCTTCTTCCTCCCCTTCTTCCTTCTCCCCCTTTTACTCCTCCTCTTCCTTCTCTTCCTCATCTCCTCTTCCTTCTTGTACTCCTCTCCCCTTTCCTCCTCCTCCTCTTCTTCCTCTTCCTTCCCCTCCTTCACAACATCATCCCACACAGGCCTGGGCACCCAGCAGACAGAGGAAAAGCATCCTCAGCATTCCCCTCACTGCCTTGCCAAAAGGCTCCTGGTGGGTGGGGGTAGCCCAAGGTGAAGCCAGAGGAAATTGCAATCTTGTTTCCTGGAGCTCAAATCTTTGCAAAGCTCCTTCAATCCTGTTTAATAACAGTCTGGGGCTGCTCTCTCTAGGCGAGACCTTATTTAGGCCAAATGCCTTCATCTTTCAGCCCGCAGCCACTCCAGGCCCAGGAAGGGAGAGATTATGGTTTCCCATAGAAATAATCCCTGCCCTGCCTTCTTCACAGCACCATTGTGAAGATCAAATGAGATAATGGGAGCAGAGACACTTTATAAAATGAAAAGCCCCTTGAAAAAGGTAATATATTACCTTTATAAAAGCACCTTTGAGGTCATCTCGTCCAACCCCCTCATTTTACAGAGGAGGAAACTGAGACCTGGAGCTGTTGTGACTTAACCCCAGTCATGCCATCCCATGCCATCCTGTCTCATTATACCATCATCATCATCATCACCATCATCATCATCATCATCATATTATCTTCTTCAACGGGTTGTATTTAGGAAAACAGAACTGAGACAATAGCTATTCTGCTATTATAGTTAAACATATAACATTCTGCAGATAATGGCACAGGTAGACAAAATAACCACTGCTGGGAGTTGCTCTCCTTTGCAGACTCTCTGAGAGTATCCTCAGGACCACTCTGGCCACCGACAGAATAACAGCACCTCGTCCTGTTTCCATATAAATTTTAAAATAAATTTTTATTGGTGTCTTTCCACTTTTACTTTACCAAAATTTTCCCCTGTCCCTCCCTCCCAGAGAGTCACCCCATGTAATAAATATGTCTAAAGCTAAAAAAGAGAGAGAAAAACCAGCAAACGAATCCATAGATCCCCAAATCTGAAAATCTCTATAAAATACCAGACTCATGGATCTCTCCCTTTTGCAAAGAAGGGCTGGAGGAGAGGGTCATCTTCTTTTAATCTCTTCTTCCTTGTAATTTTACATTAACTTTTGGTTTTCTTGTGGGATTTTTTTCTGTTTATGTTTAGTTGAGTGTGTGTGTGTGTGTGTGTGTGTGTGTGTGTGTGTGTGTGTGTGTGTGTGTGAATTATATATCTTGGATACTAAACCCTTATTGGAGAAATTTGGCCATACTTTTTTTCCAATTCGATCACTTCCTTTCTAATGACACATTAATTTTGTTGATGCAGAAGCTTTTCGGGTTCATGTAACCAAAATGATCCATATTCTTTGCCCTGCCCTTTGCCTTTGCCTGCCCTTGTATGGTTAAGAAGGCATCTCTTCCCCATAGGGCCAAGAGGTATATGATTTGCTTCTTCCTATAAATTTTTTTTAATCTCCTCCCCAACATCTCTGTTTTTTGAAAGCTTGGAAATTCCCAGTCAATGAGATATCAGACTTTTAAGGAAACAATATCATATGACAGTTCTGGAGTCAGAGGACCTGTGTTCAAATCTTCTCTTCTCTGGGCCTTGGCTTCCTCATCTAAAAAGTTAGACACTTGGGGTTGCTAGGTGGCTCACTGAATACAGAGCCAGGCCTGGAGATGGGAGGTCCTGGGTTCAAATATGAATATTTTCTGGCTCTGTGACCCCGGGCAAGTCACTTAACCCCCATTGCCTAGCCCTTACCACTCTTCTACCTTGGAATCAATATATAGTATTGCTTCTAAGATAGAATTTAAGGGTTGTTGTTTTTTTTAATAAGACTCTTGGAAAATAAGGGACTTCATGTCCCTTCTGCTCTAGGATAATATAATTTTTTTTTAAATCCTTACATTCCGTCTTGGAATCAATACTGTGTTTTGGTTCCAATGCAGAAGAGTGGTAAGGGCTAGGCAATGGGGGTGAAGTGACTTGCCCAGGGTCACACAGCTGGGAAGTGTCTGAGGCCAGATTTGAACCTAGAACCTCCCATCTCTAGACCTGGCTCTCAATAGGATAATATAATTTTAAGAACACAAAAGATCATACATTTAGAGCTAGAAGAGATCTCCTGGGGCCATTTAGTTGAGTCCCTTCACTTTTCAATTGAGGAAACTGAGTCTTAGGGAAGTTAATAGAACTTGCTATAGTCATATAAGTTAGAGGCAGGACTTGAATCCCATTTCTGTTTCTCTTTTCTTTTTTGACATTCCTCCATCAGTTCAGGTTCTCCAGGTCTTGAAGTTAGGGGGCCCAGAAGGAGACCTGGGCTTCCTAATGCTTCACACAGTCATCAAACATTAGAACTGTAGGATTCTTAGAGTACATTAGATCTAACCCCACCATTTTACAGACTGATTCAGTTTCATCCAAGAAGCATTGAGGAAATGCCCTGTCCCAGCCTCTGAGAATATAAAGACACCCATGAAAACGTTCCCTCTCCTCAAAGACCTTGCATTCTAGAGATGAAAAAACTGAGGAGAAAAAGGGACTTTCCCAAAGTCATCCTGAGAGTTTGTTGCAGAATGAGGTCTAGACCCAAATTTTCTACATTCATATAAGTGCTGTTTGACTAGAAAGGGACCATGGTGTGTTAGAAAACATGCTGAATTTGTAGTCCCAGGACGTGAGTTCAAATCCCTGCTCTGTCTCTAATTACTTGTGAGAGTTCAGACAAGTCACTTTATTTCTCCAGCCCTTGGTATCCCTATCTGGGTTGGACCAAATGTCCTTCCAACTCTAACCCTCTGGGTACTTTATTTGCCTAGGTCTCAGTTTCCCCATCCATAAAACAGAGATTAGGCTAGATCACCTGCACGGTTCCTCCTAACTGAATCTATCTCTGCTATTCCACATCATTTCATGCAAGTCTGGAATGGCATTCATCCACTTAAGGAGCATTAGCTATTTGCCAGTTGTCTGAAAGGAACTGTACTGGTCTTTCCCTTTGGGCCTGCCTTCCTTCAGGAAATCTCAGCCTGCTCTCAGGGGAGCTGAGAAATGTGAGGTTTTTCAGCCGCCTCGTGAAGGAAAGCCCCATGGCAGGCCTGCCTCTCTCCCTAGCAGACTCTAAAAGGGAGTAGCACTGCCTCTTCCCCATCTGGTTATCCTTTTCTCCCCATAAACTAAAATGAATAAATGGATGAATGAATGAGCCAGTGAATGAATGGAGTGAGTGAGTGAATGAATGAATGAATGAATGAATGAATGAATGAATGAATGAATGAGTAAATGAAAAAGAGTCTTTATTAAGGGCTTAGTCTGTGCCAAGCACTTTGCTAAGTACTGAAAATACAAAAGAAAAGCATGACAGACCATACTCCCAAGGAGTTCCTGCTCTTAATTGGAGAAGACAACCTCTGTAAGAAAGCCCAGCTGTAAGGCAGATGGCAAGTCCCAGAAGTCCTGAGGGTTCAGGTACAGGGTGAATGGCAAGGCCCAAAGAGGTAGTCATCTTGGTCAAACTGGCATATGGTCCCTGTCTGGCCTGGGGAAACCACCATCTCCTACTCAATCAGCTGTTTGTCTGAAAGCCCATCCAGATGAGATGCTTAAACAAGGAAGAGAAGGGCCCTGGATTCTGAGATCAAGAGGATTCATTTTTTTTCTTAGGGCAGTCCTTTCCGGGTAGGTAGGTGGGCATAGTGGATAGAGGGCCAGGCCCTGAATCAGGAAGACCTGAGTTCAAATCCAGCCCCAGACAGTTACTAGCTGTGTGACCCTGATCAAGATATTTAACCCTTAGTTCCTCTTGTAAAAGAGCCAGAGAAGGAAATGGCTAACCATTCCAGTGTCTCTGCCAAGAAAAATTCAAATGGGGTCACAAAGAGTCAGACATGACTGAATTGAATGAAAACTAACAACAAAGAATGGGATTTGATGTCTAGCTCTGATACTTAGCTGTATGACCTTGGATAAGCCACTCAATCTTTCTCTAAGCTTTTTCCTTTGTAAAATAGACATAATCCTTGGACACTTACCTCCTGATAAACCTTAAGTCATTATGCAAATAGGAGTTAATACTGTTAAGAACTTAATAAATGTTTTTTGAGTAATAACTCACATCTCTGTAGTGCCTTAAGGTTTACAACATGCTTTCCTTGCAAGAATCTTGTGTGGTATCCGATAAAAGTAGTATTACTGATCATGGTACCTCCTCTACTTGAGTATCCAAGATTCTTCCATGGCTCTCTGTTGTCCCTAGGTTAAAATACAAACTATTTGCTTTGACATTCAGAGACCTTGGCACCCTAACTCTAGCCTACCAGGCTTATTGCATAATCCCTTTACTCATTTCCTGCCAAACTGGCCTATTTGCTGCTATCTAAACTTGCCACACAATCTCCTGACTCCATTCCTTTGCCCATGTTGTGCCCAGTGCCTGAAAGACGCCTCCCCTTTATATCTACAATCCTTAGATTCCTTCAAGGTTCCACCAAGGAGGTTCCCCACTTTGTGATATTTTTCCTGATGATTATCTTTGCTGTCAATGACCTTTTCCTCTTAGGCTATCTTCTGTGTAAATGGAGTATCTACTTCTCCCCCTACAAAAGAACAGAAGATCCTTCTTTCACATTTATAATTATAACTCCGGAACTCCACACAATGCCCAGAATGAATATAGTTGACACTTCATTATTTTGCTGTTCAATTGTTTTCCTTTGTGTCTGACTCTTCATGACCCCATCTGTGTGTGTGTGTGTGTTTGTGTGTGTGTGTTTGTGTGTGTGTGTTTGTGTGTGTGTGTGTGTGTATGTATGTATGTGTGTGTGTATGTATGTGAAAGATATTGGAGTGGTTTGCCATTTCCTTCTCCAGCTCATTTTACAAATAAGGAAACTGAGGTTAAGTGACCTGCTGAGGGTCACACAGTTAGTGTCTGAGGCCAGATTTGAACTCAGGAAGATGAGTCTTCCTGAATCCAGGCCAGGAGTTAGTTCTATCTATTGTGCCATCTGCCTACTTGGGCACTTAATACCTACTTGCTAATTGGCTGAGGGCTGGGTTTATTTTTCATTTTCCCTTCATGGTACCATGCATATAGTAATTGTTTAATAAATGTTTGCTACATGAATGAGCTTCATTTTTTAAGATGAGAAAATTGACCTACATGGTCACATAGCTAACAAGTGTTAGAGCCAAGTTTGATGCTCGTTTCTCTGATGCCGAGTCAGATCCACTTTCCTCTGTAATACTTGGAATGAATGAATGGATGACATGGTTGCTTAGGGGTCCCAGAAGAAGGGATTAGGTGACAAGGATCATGGGTCCTTCTTCTTTCCTAACCCATCTTGTCATAGTGGGCAAGAAGTACTTTAGGTACCAGAAGCAAAGCATCCTTTTTGGGGATGAGGAGAGGGGGGGAAAAAAGGGTTGCCCAAAAGCCCTACAGAAAGCGGCTTAATTAATTAAGGATGCCTGGGAAATAATTGGCATTGAACATCACTGGAATATCCTTGCTAAATGGCAGTAATTACCCTGGAACATGGATGCTGGAGGCCATCTGGGTCCCAGTGAGTCTTCTCAATACAGAAAGGGAAAAACTATTCAGAAAGTAGAATGTTTATGAAGAGAGAAATTCCAGGTCAGGCTCTGGCCCCACCTGAATGGAGAAAGGCCATTACACTGATCCTTCCACTGTTCAGTGAAGCTAGGAGAAAGTGGGAGGAAAGAGGAAGAAACTAGGTAGAAGAGACGGAGGCCTTGACAAGGCTCAGGAACCAGAAAATCCAAGTTTACTGAATATTGAGCTACCTGGGTGACTTCAGGGAAGCAATCCCCTCCTTCCTGTATTTTGTCTTGTCTTTGCAGTGAGAGGAATAAGCTAGATGGTCTCCAAAATCCTTTGGATTTTTAAATCCTAGGACTCTGTGAGCTCCAAGTGCCTGATGGCAGAGACAAAGAGAAAGAGACAGACAGACAGACAGACAAATACACTGGTAAGAGCACTGGCCTGTGGTTAGGATCTCAGCTCCACACTTATTGTGTGATCTTGTGCAAGCCCCTATCCCTGTCTGGTCCTCTATTTCTCTTTCTATCATATAGGGGAGAAGGATAAACTAAATGGTATCTAAGTTCTCCTTTCAGCTCTAAAATGATTTGACCAGACAGGTAATAAAACTTGGAATTCTTCCCTGGGAAAGAAAGAGAGAACTATATTCTGTATGGAGCTGATTGTCTAGCTAAGGAGACGAGTACTTACCTGCCTCAGGATCTAAAATCTAGACCTGGAAGGGATCTCAGAAACTTCTATCTCCCATCTAGCCCAGAAACTATCAACCAATTCATTTTACTGACAAAGAACTTCAGGTCCAAGTTTAAGTGACTTGCCCAAGGCCATATGAGTAGCTTAATTTAAATCTAAATCCTTTGTAACCAGAGCCATTGTTTTTGCTCTCTATCATGCAAGCAATCCAAACAGGGCTTGAGATTGAGGACTGAACTGTGCAGCTCAGATCTTGAAGGCTGTAGGTAGGTACCAGGGGCAGAAAAGATCATGGCAGATTCATCCTGTAAGAACTGTAAAATAATGACAGACCAGCCACTTCTTAAAGAGGGTGAGTGCCTTGTTAAATTTCCTTTTCCCCACCCCCCTCCAGCATTCTTCCTTATGCTCTAGCATCCCTCTCAGCTGTCTCTCCCATATAGCCCTTCCCCAGCTGCTCAGCCTCAAATGCTAACTTGTCAGATCCTTCCTCCCCAGAAATGGACTATTGTTTTAGCTCAGTGGGGTGGGGTGGTTTATAATCTGCCTTTAGAGAATACCCATTTGTCTAAGATTCCTGAATTCTAGGCATAACTGGGTTGTGACTCTAAAGGGTGTCTAGAATGGAATGAGGAGAGATCCATTATAGAAACTCATTGTTTTAGGTGGATAGATTGCCCAGATTGGGGCTGTGCCCCCTGCGGGGAAGAGCCTTTACCACTTTCTCCTCTTACCTTCCCAAGATGCTGCTGAGCACAGAGCAGGGCACCAAATGGAGTTTGGGAAGACTAGTTGAATAGACTTTCTATTAACGTGAGTGAATCAATAAACTTCTTTCTGCTTGGGTTTCCCCATCTACCAGATGGAAATAAACATCCTTGATTTCTTAAATCCTAATTCGGGGCACTGACCTGGACACTGTGACTCATCCTAACTTTGCCATGAAAACAAAAAATAATGTTTATTTATGGTTGGCAAAACTCATTCCATCCATTTTATCATTTATTCCTTATTTATTCTTTCTTTATTCCTTCTTTATTCTTATTTATCTCATCATTGTGAGATAAGTATTACTGATGTATGTATATCTACCAATAAAATGGATGGATGGAATAAGTCTACATGCAAAGCACATTACAAATAATAATAATATTCATTTGTTAGCACCTACTTTGTGCCAGGCACTGTGGTGTCAAGTACTTTACAATTATTATCTTGCTTGATTCTCACATTAGCCATAGGAAGCAGATGCTATTATTATCCCCATTTCACAGTTAAGGAAATAGGCAAAGGTTAAGTGACTTAACCAGAGTCAGGCGGCTTATAAGTGTCTAAGATCAGATTTGAACCCTTCCGGACTTGAGCCCAAGCACTCTAACCATTGCACAATCAGCTGCTTCCAAGATGGCTTCAGGAGGTCACTGAGCCAGCCTAGTTAAGGGGGCTGGGAGGGGGTGATGGGAAGTGCCACCCCATGGAGTTCCCATCAAGGTGAAGTACCGGGAAGCCAACTTCAGAACCCAGGCTTTTCCTGTTTGAGTCCCTAAATCTCACTGGTCCAGTCTCCACCCTCCCTTCTGCTCTAGCACTTTTTTCTATGCACTCCTCTGGTGAGATAAACAAAAAAATCACACTTCAAATTATGTTTCATATTATGTGTTGTAGAGTTTAAACTAAATCCAGCCTAGGAGGGGGAGGTGGTTGTTGTTATCTTTTTAATGCACTCCATAATGATGCCTCCTTTGATTGTTGTCCCCGGGATGGGCACCTAGACAGAGAGGAACAGCTCTGCTCCATTGGGACCTGCCCTGGCAGGGAGGGGAGGGAGGAGAGATGGGGAATGAGGAGTTAGTTGAGAGTACCAGACCCAGCTCTCAGGAAACTTCCTTCACTTGTGTGGCTGGTGAATGTCCTGCTTCCCCTCGGAGGAGACTGGGGCCCCTTTGGCACTAGAAAGGGTCCCATTTCCAGGTGAACTTGATGCCTCTGACAGGAGCCAGACAGGAGCCTCCCCTGGCGTGTGCCTCTCTCCCTGCACACAATCTGCCAGACAGTCTGGGCGCCTTTCACGAGGAGCCTAGACCCTTCACATCTGCCTGGCCCATTACGGTTCCCAAAGCACTTTCACATCCATCCTCTCCTTTTATACTGCTAGCAGTTCACTTAGGGGGTCAGAGCAGGGGTTGTTTTCCTTATTTTACAGAGAAGGGAGACTGGGATTCAGGAGGAAAAGTGACTGGCCCTGAGAAATAAAGTGAGGGGGAAAGCACACAGACTTTTTAAATGGCAAAAAGATTTGAGAAATCGCCTAGTTCTTCATGATCGTTTTGCAAAAGAGAATGCTGAAAAATCCAGAGAATAATGTAGACTTTCACAAGGGCACAAGATGAGTTAACAGCAGAACTTTCTTTTTCTTGGAGAGCCAGGTAGTGAGATATGATTGTGAAACATTTAAGAGCACATAATCCTTGCTTGTGTCAGAGGCTCCCTGTTGACACAAAGTGGTCTTTAGAGTTAGCATTTGCCTCCATGCACCCCATTAATAAGAGTTCTGTCTTCTGGAGGCTAAACAGAAAAAATCTAATCCCATTTCTCCACAATATCTCTTCAGATAGTTAAAGAAGAATATGTTCAAGACCTCCACTTATTAGTTTGTTTTTTCCCCTCTTTGCTAAAAATCCTTAGTACTACTTTCAGCTTAAGTCATAAAGCCTGGTAGGACATCCCTTTTACCATCACTCTAGACATGCTCAAGTTTTTCAGTGTCCCTTCTCAAGAAATGAATGATGGTGGCCAGAACTGAAAACATATCCAGATGAACTCCTATCAGGGCTAAGTGGTTGTTCAATGATTTTTAAGCCAGATCCAACTCGTTGTGACCCTATTTGGGATGTTCTTAAAAAGCTCCTGGAATGGTTTGTCATTTCCTTCTTCAGTTTATTTTACAGATGAGGAAAGTGAGGCAAACAAAGATAAGAGACTTGCCCAGGGTCACCCAGTCAGAAAGTGTCTGAGGCCAGATTTGAACTCAGGAAGATGAGATTTCCTGACCCCAGGTCTGGCACTCACTCTTGAGCTGCTCAGGGATAAGTATTGTGGGACTATCAATCTCTTCCTTCCTTCTGGACAAGGGCTGATGGGATATGACTGCATCTTAATGACCTCTCCTTATCATCACCTCTTGGTCTCTGGTGAATACTTTCTCTCTCTCTCTCTCTCTCTCTCTCTCTCTCTCTCTCTCTCTCTCTCTCTCTCTCTCTCTCTCTCTCTCTCTCTCTCTCTCTCTCTCTCTCAGCTGCAAATGTTTGTCGAGTTTTCAGTTTCCTGTGTTACTGATCCTTGGATAAGATTGTTAGCCTACGAATGAAATGAATGAAAGAGACCACACTAGCTTGTCAAGTCCTTTAGTCTCCTTGAAACAGCTGCAGGACCTTCGTCACTCTTTTAAATCCAGATGTATTCTGTATCTCCTTAGCCAATCTTAACCCCATTTTCTAGGCCAGTGGAGAGAAACTGGGGTAACTCAAGGGACCACCCTGGGGGTAATGTCCCCATATTTTCTCAAAACAGAGAGCAGAGTTTAACTGCAATGGGTCACAATTAATTTGTCTACTTCCCTTACCCCGACCCAGCAGGATGCTGAGATCCAGCCCCCTGGGTCCATACCAAAGGAAGTTCTCAATGTCAGTGCCAAAAAAGCCAGGCATCATGAATTTCTAGGTTTCTGAGAACTGCTTGAACTTAGCAGATAGCTTAGTCTGGGGGAACAATGAAGGATATTCCCTAAAAGTGGCAGACTATGATATAACAACATTGCAATCTGAATATAAAATGATGGGGAATGCCATCTCCATTCTACACCACCCACCCATTCACCCCCACACACACACACACACTGTTATGGGGTGCAGATGTGTACCCCTGGGGTTTGGGAAGGATACCTTTTGCAAGAATGCAAGACTCCAAAACTTAGCTTAAAAACAAAAAGAGAAATTTATTAATTTAGAAAGTAATGTTGAGAATGGCCAGGAAGATAGCAAGGTGGAACAGCAAGATGGAAGACTGCTCCCAGAACCCATCAATTCTGGGGATTTTATACTCTTGATTATAGTGTGGACGTGACTCTAGAGTGGTTGTCACTCAGGTATTTGGTGGGGTGGGTTGGTCATCTGACTGGGGTCTACCTGGAGACATAGAGAATGACCCTCATAAAGATTCCTTAGTTTTAGGGAACAGACAGATGTCTGAGATGTAGCCTAATAGGATCAAGGTGTAGCCTGGAGGTGCATCTCTCTGTCCATCTTAAATCTAAAGGATGATCAAAGAAGCACAATCATCACGGGGTCCTATAGGGGTCACTAGATGTTTTAGGCTAAAAATCAGGAGGATGTAAGGGAGCAAAGGAATTTCCCTTATAATCATTTGCCTGAGCTTCTGGAGGTACAGTGCCCATGTCAACACTACAGATAACGATGATTGCAGCCTTCTGAGTTCTTTTCTTGCTATGTTGAATCACCTCTAAAGATCCCCTTTCCCATTAATGTATCCCATAGCTCACCGTATTTACATGAATTGGGCTAAATCTTAGGAGTATCTCACATGATCATGTTCTTCACTGGATTACTGCTCTACTCAAAGTTCCTCCTAGAAATATATAAATTCAAACTGTTTTACCTACTTGGTACTTTGTCTAGGAACAAAGAAAATTGTTTAGGTGGCCACATCAAAAAGAAAAGTACCCTGAGCTCTGGCTAATAAGGCATGGGAATATAGAATGGGGTCTGTTTTTCCCAGCCCAAAAAAAAAAAAAAAAGAAAACCTTCACACCTGAGCTCAGAAACAGTTCAAATAATTCCAATTCCCTCGCTAGTGGTCCCTAATCTTCTTGTCTTGTGCCCCAAGGGTTTGTACATAGTTTTCTAGTCTTAGAGCTCTACCATGGTTTGGACTTTAATAAAGAAGAGTTCTTGGGGTTGATATGAAGTTGACTCTTCTCTAAGACTTCACCGTACTAGTTAAGGTATTACTGGTACATCACATCAGGGACTTTGTCTCTTCCTCTTCCTTGGCTCACTTCTGTCAGATCCAGCAATTCTGCCATGAGTTATGTAGTTGGATGTTAAGAGGGCTGTGAGGTCAGAGACTGTTTCAGCTTGGTACTTGTATCATCAGTGCATAGCACAGTACTTGGCACAGAGAGGCACTTAACAGAAGCCCACCAACTAATTTATAAGAGAAGTAGTTCCATGCCCAAAGGGCGACAAAAGAATATCTACCCTTTGACCCAGCCATAGCACTGCTGGGTCTGTACCCCAAAGAGATAATGGACAAAAAGACGTGTACAAAAATATTCATAGCTGCGCTCTTTGTGGTGGCCCAAAACTGGAAAACGAGGGGATGCCCATCAATTGGGGAATGGCTGAACAAACTGTGGTATATGTTGGTGATGGAGTACTATTGTGCTAAAAGGAATAATAAAGTGGAGAAGTTCCATGGAGACTGGAACAACCTCCAGGAAGTGATGCAGAGCGAGAGGAGCAGAACCAGGAGAACATTGTACACAGAGACAAACACACTGTGGTATCATCGAACGTAATGGACTTCTCCATTGGTGGTGGTGTAATGTCCCTGAACAACTTGCAGGGATCCAGGAGAAAAAAACACCATTCATAAGCAAAGGATAAACTGTGGGAGTGGAAACACCGAGGAAAAGCAACTGCCTGAATACAGAGGTTGAGGGGACATGACAGAGGATAGACTCTAAACGAACACTCTAATGCAAATACTATCAACAAAGCAATGGGTTCAAATCAAGAAAACATCTAATGCCCAGTGGACTTATGCGTCGGCTATGCGGGGTGGGGGGGAGGAAAAGAAAATGATCTTTAACGAATAATGCTTGGAAATGATCAAATAAAATATATATATATATAAAAAAAAAAAAGAGAAGTAGTTCCCTTGTGCTCCTGAGATGCAAATCCAAAAGGAATCTAGCTTTCTTTTGGGAGCTGTCCACCATGCTGTAGTAATATTATACTCTTTTCCAAAGCACTTTGAAACTTGTAACTCATTCTCCTCTGTAAGACAGGCAAGATAAACATTATTATCCCCATTTTACAAATGAGGTATCTGAGGCCCAGAGATGAAGTGATTTACCCAAGGTTACAAAGCTATTAAGTGTTAGAAGCAGGCTTAGAATGCTGTTAGACACTGTACCACATATTTTCATGACTATCTTACCATTTAATAGTGATGCAGAGTCTTCTCTCACTAAAGACTACTCCTGTAACCCATAAAGAATTCCATAGGTTAAATGTTAGCAATACACAACAAAAGAGGAACCCTGGATACTTGGGTCTGGGAATAACCTCTGACTGTCATCCTGATCCTAAATGATTCAGAAGATAAAATTAGATCAAGAGTGGGTAATAGGAAATCCTCTAGGATTTCTTTAAGGGGGGGGGCAGGTGATGATGATGCTAATTATGAGGGGAATCTGTTTCTGTTGGGCTTTAAGGTTTGTTTTTTAATTCTTACTTTATGTTTCAGTAACAATTCTAAGACAGAAGACCATGGGCTAAGCAAACAGTGTTAAGTGACTTGCCTGGATCACTCACCTAGAAAGTCTGAGACCAGATTTCAACCCAGGTCCTCCTGACACCAAGCCTGGTGTTCTATCCACTGTGCCACCTAGCTGCCCTTGTGCTTTAAAGTTTACAAAGTTCTTTCCTCTCAGTAGTTCTGGGAGTAGTTTAAAATACTTTTTTTTTTACATTTTACAGATAAGGAAACTGAGGCCAAGAGAAATGAAGCAATTTGCCCATAACCATGCAGTTGGTAATTGTTACAGAGCCGAGATATTAATCCAGGTCTTATTACTTTAGTACTCTTTTTTTTTTAAACCCTTACCTTCCGTCTTGGAGTCAATACTGTGTATTGGCTCCAAGGCAGAAGAGTGGTAAGGGCTAGGCAATGGGGGTCAAGTGACTTGCCCAGGGTCACAGAGCTAGGAAGTGGCTGAGGCCGGATTTGAACCTAGGACCTCCCATCTCTAGGCCTGGTTCTCAATCCACTGAGCTACCCAGCTGCCCCCAACTTTAGTACTCTTACTAGAATGGTAAACCAAAATGAAATGGGGATACCAGAAGTAATTAAGTAGCTAAAGCAATTAAAATTTGGGGATGCTAATTGAAATACCCCCAACAATAAACACAGAGCTCTGATAATCTTTCTTTGATAGCCACCAACAGTAAGACATCCATTACTTGTCAAGGTTAGAGTTCACCTTTGCTGTGTAATTAGAGTAATAACCATAGGCATAAGTAGGAAGGAGATAAAATTCCCCATTCCATGATTACCTTGTAAGACCCTAATGTACTCCCTACTTCCTATCCCCAAACCCCTAACTTAGGTCTAACTCTACATTAAACTCACTGTGTAACCTTGAACAAGTCTTACTCTAAATTCATTCCAAGGAAGGTATTGGGTTAGATGATCTCTTAAGGTCCTATTGAAGGTTGACCAGCATCTTTTTAATCACTTATGTTTGCAACCCTGGTATTATCCTCAATTTCTTTACCTCATTCCACATATTCAAATGGCCACCAAGTCTTGTTGATTTACCTCTACAATATCTTTCACATTAGACTCATTCTCTCAAGCTACCATCCCCTCTCACCTGAACTACTACAATAACTTCTCATCTCTTCTCTCTACATTCCAATCCATTCTCTACCAAAATGCCAAAGTGATCATCCTAAGGCCCTTGTCGGACCATGTCACTTCTCTACTCAATAAATTCCAGTGACTCCCAGCCCATTGTCTCTCAGATCAAATGATATCCCCATTTTAGCTTTCAAAGCCCTTCATAACCTGGAGCTGACATACCTTTGCAACCTTAGACATTCCTCCCTTTCTTGTACTCTGTGGTTCAGCCATATTGACATCATTGCTCTTCCTTACATACATATCTCCATTTCCAATCTCCATGCCTTTACACTGGCTGATCCCATGCTGGGAACACACTCTCATCTTCCATCTTTGTCTCTTAGAATCCCTCATTTCTGTCAAAACTTTGCTTGAGGAAATTCCAATGCTTGAAGTGTTTCCTGATTCCCCCTCAGCTACTAAAATATTTCCTTTCCAAAACATTTACCTTCTTTCAACTTTGTATATATCATGTATGCATGTGTATATATAACTATATGTGTATATATGTGCATATATGCATGGATATATTCTCTTGTGTTTCTGCCTAGGAAAAGATGAAGTTGTTGTCTTGCCTTGCATTACCAGCCAGGAGGAACCACTTGTCTAAGAGACATGGACTGAAAAACACAAATGAGGTATCAGGGTGAAGGTAGAATGGGGGTGGAGAGTAGGGATATGTCTAGGGCGTTCTCCGAAGTCCCAATGATCTAGCACCCAAAGAAGATAGATAGATTGATAGATAGATTGGTAGATAGATAGATAGATAGATAGATAGATAGATAGATAGATAGATAGATGGATGGATGGATGGATGGATGGATGGATAGATGGATGGATGGATGGATGGATAGATAGATAGATAGATAGATAGATAGATAGATAGATAGATAGATAGATAGATAGATAGATAGATAGATAGATGGATGGATACTCACATACATATATGTATGCATATGTATATATTTATGTTTATATTATATGCAGTGAACATAGAGAGAGTTGTCAAGTGATCATTTCTTTCTCTCTAACCTTTACTAATAAATAATTATACATTTAAAAAAACTTTTCATTTTCCCATTTGGGATTTTCTTGGCAAAAATACTGGGGTGGTTTGCTATTTCCTTCTCCAGCTCATTTTTTAGATATGGAAACTGAGGCAAACAGGGTTAAGTGTTAAACATACCCAGAATCACGCAGCTAAAGTCTATGTGTGTATGTGTGTGTCTGTCAGGCTATGTATTTGTTTATACAGATATGTATGTATATATTCATATATATATTCATGAATTCTGCTCACATACTCTCTCCTGTTAGATTTAAGTTCCCTGAAGGCAAAAATTGTTTCATATTTGTTTTTTGTATCTTTAGCATGCAGCAAGGTACCTAGCTCTTAGTAGATACCTAATAAATAATTGTGGATGATTGATCCATCATCTTCTGTGATGGTGAATGACTAGTCTAGAAATGGAAATTCTGTGGGTGTGAGATTATTGGGACTTTGGAGAATACTCATATCCCTTCCTGTCCCCACCACCACCCACATTCTATCTCCACTCTGATGCCACATTTGTGTTTTTCTGTCCATGTCTCTTGGATGAGTGGTTCCTCCTGGCTGGTGATGCAAGGCGAGACAACAACTTCATTCACATTTTCCAAGGCAGAAACACAAGAGAACTCTCAGGAGTGTGGGTGCCAGGAACTGCACAAATGCCAAGCAGAGGGAAGAGGCTTGTTTCAGAGCCTGTTACCTTGGCAACCCTTGTAGATGTGGGTCATTGAGAATGTAGGGAAAGTTTTGAACTTCCAGTTAAACCCTTAATGGCCTTGGGAGCACTGGAGAGCTGGTGAGAAAACAAATACATGGTTATCTCTGTCTTCATATTCAGGAGGGGAAATCTCAATGGTGATTTGTACCCTCTAAACATAATTATTAAGTGCTTTACTGAAACCTTATGGAAGAAAAGGCTATCTTCAACATGCAAATGTAGAAGATCCTCAGCTCTAATTCCTCTCATTTCTAAGTTGGACTTCCTAGACTAGCAGATATAGTCTGTCATTCAGGAAGTCTGCTAAGTACAACTACTGTGTGTCCATTTCTGTGTAAGTTACTATGAAATAAGACAGAAGGAGATATGCTTCCTGCTTTCAGGGAGCTCTTCTTCCAGTTGGGGAGATAAGTTTACATGCTCAAAATGGTATGAGAATCCCCTGGTTCCTCTTGAGTACAGAGGGAAGAGAATAGTCTAAAGAACACAGTTTTCTTTTAGCCCAGGAAATAAAATCAATTCAACTGACTCCTTATGAGTACTGAGTTCCAAGGTTTAGATCTTAGAATAGTTTGTCAACACATCTACATGTGAGCCCCCCAGGAAACACACCCACACAAAAATATGTCCCTCACCCTCCAAGGACAGGCAGGACACCAGGAAAATACATTGAAACCCTGAATCAAAAACATGTGGGGACCCCAGACTACTACAATCATGCTGTCTCACTATAGAAAGAATCTGACCTGTTTCCTTTCCTCTTTTTCTATCATTCTGTAACCACAGGATTAAAGAGATTATTCTAAAATAGTAGTTCTAAAAGTGCAGCAATTACTCTGTTGTTTCTTATTACTTTACTAGACATCCCCGATCTCATCCCTGGTCCCCAAAATGCAGGTACACTCTGCTGGCCCAGTAACTGGAAATGCTGCCTTCCAGTCCCCAGTTCTCCTAACCTTAATATAAGTGGTGATAGTAATAACAATAACAATAACAATACAATCGCTGGCATTTACATAGTATTTTTTGATACATAAGTAGGTAGAAAGATAATTTATTAAACTCTGTGTGCCAGGCATTGTGTTAAATTCTTGAGTTATGAAAACAAGAAAACAAAACAGTCTCATCTCAAAAAGCTTCCATTCTGAACTGGGGGTAGAGACTTTTTATCTGCAGGTGGAGTAGATCAGAGAACCATCTGGGAGCAAAATGAGCTTGTGTGGCTGATACTTCTTATAAGATGGAAGGTGGACTTTTCTTATGCCTTTGGAAGTGAGACTGGACTTCATTATTCCCAATATACATAAAAAAATTGAAGCCTTGAAAAGGAAAGCAACTTGCTCTTGGTCATCCCATTTATAAACAACAAAGCCCAGTCTCAACCTAGGTCTTCTTTTTCTCTTTCTTTCTCTCTTTTACCCTTTGTCCTTTCCTCCCTTCCTCCTTTCCCCCTTTCCTCATTTATTTCTCCTTCCTTTCTTTTCCCCTTTCCCTCTTTACTTTGTTTCTTTCTCTTCTCTTCTCTTCTCTCTCTCTTTCTCTCTCTCTCTTTCTCTCTCTCTTTCTCCCTCTCTCCCTCTTTCTTTCTTTCTTTCTTTCTTTCTTTCTTTCTTCCTCTTTCTTTCTTTCTTTCTTTCTTTCTTTCTTTCTTTCTTTCTTTCTTTCTTTCTTTCTTTCTTTCTTTCTTTCTTTCTTTCTTTCTTTCTTTCTTTCTTTCTTTCTTTCTTTCTTTCTTTCTTTCTTTCTTTCTTTCTTTCTTTCTTTCTTCCTCTTTCTTTCTTTCTTTCTCCCCTTAGCTTCTATCTTAGAACCAAAACCTGAGTATCACTTCAAAAGTAGAACAGTAAGGGTTAGACAATTGGGATTAAATGACTTACCCAGGGTCACACAGTTAGAAAATGTCTGAGGCCAGATTTTAACTAAGGACCTTCTATCTTCAGGCTTGTCACTCTATCCACTAAGCCACCTAGCTACTCCTAAATTTTTTTCTCTTTTTTCTGTCCCTTTTCACTTTTGTTTTACTTGTTTCTAAAACTACTTTTCATCTTCTATTAGGCTCTTCCTCCCCCTTCCTCAGTTTTCTACATTTTACAAATGAATGGGTTAGACTAGATGATTAATAAGGTTTATTTCATCTCAAAATTCCATCATTTTGCAGTTGTGGAATGCTATCCAATCCACCTCACTCTATTCTTCTCTCTATAAGTGGATTGCATTCAGTTAAATTCCTCAGAAATACTACTTGCTGAGTACCTACTGTGTGCTCAACATGAGCTGACAACAGCCTTGGTATTCTCTTCTGATTAAATGCCTCATGGACAAAGCAGGGCTGGTGTCTCTCCTTAACTCTCCTCCAACATCTTAGAAGAGCATAAACCTGGGCCCTTTGGGTGGGAGGGAAAAGGGGAGGAGCTGGGGAAGTCCTTGATGGAGAGGTACAACTGAGTAGCTTGTCATCCCATGTTAATGAAGACCTATCATTTCTTCTAGTCCACTAAGACTTTCCCCTGTCAAGCCCTCAGTCTATTAACTTGTCAGTCTGTTTGGAAGGAAATTGAGAAATTGCTCATGAGTATTCTTTCCCCAGTCCAAGAGTACAGAATAGATTGGGAAGCCCTGGACCATTGGGGACTTCCTTCCAGAAGCAGTCCAAATGCAGCCAAGTGAAACTGACTCATTGTGGCACTTCTACTCCTGGGATTGCCCTCATTCCAGAGATGAAGCCAAATGGATTCAATTAGAGAAGCCATGGCCCATCAGTTACAACAATCTCCCAACAGCTCATCTGAACTCTGTGGGTCATAATTAAGATTTTTGTCAAGTCCAGGGCAAAAGTTACACAACTTGTTCTGAGGCTGGAAATATTGCAAAGGGTAGCCAGGTATAAAACCTTTTTACTTAGTCTCATGATGGTGCCAGAGAGAGTGGTAAACTTCTGAATAGATGATTGGACATGTGAAAATTCTTTCATCTGATGCCTAGTTCTTTTGGAATAAGCTGTGTAAGGGGAGACAGCCTTTATCTTATTATCAGGGGACTAACTCTTACCTACAGGGAACCATAAGCAATCCTCTTTTTCTAGCTGGGTCCCCAGTTTACCATCTTTAATTAGTCAAATATCAGATATGTGTTAAAGTACTTACTATGTACTAAGCAAGAGCCAGTACAATAGTAATAGATGGAGAAATGGCCTCAGAATTAAGAAGACCTGAATTCAAGTCCTGCCTCTAACACATGTTAGCTATTGATCCTGGAGGAGTCATCATAACTTTCTACATCTCAAGAAATTTTCTTAAATCAGAAGTTGCAAAAGAGTCCTTGATTTTAATTGGTAGAGGGGGGCTATTTGCTTAGGATTTCCACAGCAATGAAGTCACAGGAAAGAAAAAAAAAGAGATGAGGGAAGAAGGAAGGAAATAAAGAAAGAAGGAAATAAATGAAAGGAAAGACACAACAGCCCTTGCCCTTGGAGGAGCTTATAGTCTAAGAGAGGAGATTAGACTTGTACATGGATATAGCAAGAAGTAGGATGTGAGAAGGATAAAGGAAAGATCTAGTCTAAATACTACAAGATTAGAGTAGGGAGATCATTTTCAGTTGGAGGGAGAATCAGAGTAAGTGAATACAAGCTGGGTTTTTTGAGGAAGAAGAATATTTCAATGTGTAGAGACATAGGAGTTTATTTCATTCTGTGTCAAGGTATGTAAATATATGAATAAATGGAGGCAGTGGGAGAGCTAATAAGCTTCTCCCAACATCCCTGGCATCAAAAGAGATAGTGTGAGAATAAGATAAAGAGATAATAAACATTTCTGAGGGTTTTGAAAGATGTTGCTAGATAGCCTTAGAATTCCGTCTTTTTAGTGGAATTGTAGTCACCTGCACCTAATTCTCTGGACATTGACATATAATCTTTCTGAAACTATTGATAGTGGCTCAACAATCATGCCAGTTTTTGCATATCTAAGAGTGAACTTTATCTGTGCCTGGTGACTTGAACTCATCAATGTTACATGGTTTCTCTTATATCTTCCAATTTATAATTTATTACTTCTCTTTGGGCCATGTTTGCCCTATCCTTTCCAGTCCAGCTATTCACTTGGATTGTGAAAACAGAAGTAAAATAGCAGTTGAACTGCCTTCTCACCATTGTCCATTATCATTGGTCTAGCCTTCCAAGAAGCAGTCTCATCCTTCCATTGATATTAATCATCTTCCCAGTGGAGATAAGACAAAAGCCATTTTGTTGTCAGAATTCATCATTATCTTTGGCTTTTTCTGATTTTTAGTACTCTTGCTATGACTCTTACAGTTCTGGGCCATGCTTTCCATCTTCCTTTTATTTTACCTGCCCTTGCTTTCATCTTCACTTTTTTTTTAAAGTCCACCTTGATTAACGAGTTCCCTTTGCATCCTCATTGATCTCTCCAAACAGCAGCTCCCCTTTACCCTTCTCATTCGAATTGTTTCTTTTCATGTCTGCAGAGTTTCATTAATAAGTGCTTCCTGTCCTTCCTGGGATAACTTCCCTGTATAATTTTAGTCCATGAAATCCTATCAATCATTTCTCTGAACTTTGCAGTCTTGCTCTTCCAAAATCTAGGATGCATGTTAAATTAGTCCTTGTTTTTTGCTACTTCTCTGCCACAAATTCCAAGGTTTCCTTCATTTCCTTCCCAGAAATCAGTTCCCTTATTGTTGGCAAGGATCAGGTCCAGAATAGAATTTCCCTTTGTCAGTTCTACATTTTGAAGGCTGAAATTATTATTAAGAAAAGTAAAACAATTATTAACTGTTTTGCTTTGGGCACAGAGATTCACTACAGATATTTATATAACTGGAATGCCCCCACACCACATTATTCTTCTAGACTAGACATGTGACTTTTTTTCTTGAATACCTCATCTATATTCCCTTTCAGAGCAAGAGGTCTCTATTGTACTATCATTTCTGTTTTGGTCTCTGATTATTCTTGTCCCAGACTCTCATTCTTATGTTCTCTCCCCTTCCCTCTTCCTTGTCTGTTTTGTTTTTTCTAAATGGGCACCCATTCTTAATAGGTAATGCTGCTCCCTAGGGACTCCCATCCCACCTTACTTTTTACCTGTGAAAGTAGTTCTAGGCCTGATTTGAGTCCAAACACTCATGTTCAAAAAAGCCTTTCCTCCTTTACTCCTCCCACCTGATGGACTTCTCTCATCGGGAATGGCTAAACTATCCTAAAAATGTTACTATAGAAATATAAGCTAGGCTTGATCTCTCAGAGATCCAGCAGATGTCTAACCCTCTCTCAGGTTCAGATATCTCTGCCAGAATTTTTTAAAATGAAGATACATTAAAACAAAATAGGCTTAAAAAAGGTACAAAAAGCAAGGTAGATATCACATGAGTTTTTACTATCATTTAAAAAATGTGTTTCTAGCCTTGTTCTCTTCTCTGAAAATATGTTCATTATTAAAGGAAAATTAAGTTTCTGTTCAGTTTCATGGTTCTTGTTAAGACTGGCAAGACCACTGATATATTCATATCTCACTGCTGAATGATAGCTCTTTGCTTGATATATTTGAGAGACATTTGCATCTTCTTTTCAAAATAAAAGGGCTTCCTAGGTCCCTTGTCCCCTCAGATTGACCTAAAGAATTCTCAAATCTCAGAGGTAGGAGAAATGCCAGAGGCCTTCTAGGTCAGTGTCTACCTGAGTTGAGAACCCTCAACAAATACCAATCCTCTAGACACTGGATGAAGATCTCCATTGAGGAGGGAGCCTCAAACTTCTCAAAAGGCCTTTTCTACTTTGTCACACATCTGATAGCTAGAAAACTTACCCTTATGTTAAACTATCTAATTCCTTTTCTAGATAATAATCTCTTAGATATTTAAGGTCACTGATAACACACCCAAAACTTCTCTTTGCTAGGCTAAATATCTCTAATTCCTTCAGTTCATTATGCTACAGGATGATTTTGAGTTCCCCAATCATCCTGGATATCCCTAAGATGTGCTCCAGATTCTCAATATTCCTTCTAAAATGTGTCATCCTACTTATAATAAATCACTAGCTACTTCATGCATGTAAGTCTTGTCCCCTAAATTGTCCTACTTCTCCTACAAAAAGTGTCTAGCTAAGTAGTGGGCACCTTAGCACTCAAAATACATAGATGGATTGATGGATGGATGTGTGGGTGGATGATGGATGAATGGGTAGATCAATAAACTCCATGAAGGCAGAAACAATATTATCTAAACTTTGTCTCTTCTCTAGTACCTAGCACAGTGAGTGCTTAATAAACATTCACTATTTTGGATAGATAAATGGGTGAGTGGGTGGATAGAGCACTCCCATTTCAGTCTGACCATTTCAGGCCCAGAACCAGACACCATGTATAATAGGGGTCACCACTCTGAAGTTTAGAGATGAGGCTAGTATGCAGCACAAGAATCAGATAGGACAGGAGCATACCATATAGCCTGGGACCTATGACTTATGAACTCCCAATCTCCTGATCTGCTAGCCAGAACTGCTTCCCAGAATTCAGAATTCCCCTAAAATAGGTACAAATATCTCCAAATATTAGAAATACAGTTGAATTAAAATTAAAAGAGCCCTCATTTGTCTAATCCTTACCTGACCAAAAGTGCCCTCTCTAATATAGCTCATCTAAACTTTGATCAAAGACTTCCTTGGGAAAGGGAATCTACCACCTCCTAGAGGCAGTTGATTCTACTTTTAAAGAGCTCTGTAAAGACATTTTTCTACATACACAGTTTCTGGTGGAACAAAAATGTCTCAAAAGAGCATAGTATTATGCAAAAGTATTACTTCAACATTCATCATACTGTGACGGTAATCCTGTATCTCTGAGGGGTTGTGGCACTGGAACAAAAGTTCCACTGAGTATGACCAAGCTGGAAAGACTTGTTTTGGAAAGAGTATGGCAACAAATGCCTAAAACCAATCTGACAAAATATGGTCCTGGTAATATATATGTTATTACATATTGCAATCTGAAAACCAGACTGGCTAAAGCCAATCAATTAAATGTTGATAGAAACATGGAAAAACGTAGCAAAGAGCAATGGATCTGAAATCAGGGGAGCTGGGTTGAAATCTCAACTCAACTGCCCATGTGAAATTGGGCAAGTCCCTTTACTTCTCTCAGTCTTAGTTCCCTCATCTGCAAGAATGAAGGGGCCAAACTAGAGACCATTGCACGATGGAAAGAGCCCTGTTTCTCAAATCAGACAGAGGACCTGTATTCAAATGTTACCAAACACTGCAAGGGTAGAGTATTAGACCTGGAATCAAGAAGAACTAAGTTCAAATCTACCCTCAGACACTTACTCACTGGGATATTAGCTGAGCAAGTTAACCTCTCAGCTTCAGTTTTTCTACCTGTCAAATGGGGATAATTAAAGCACCAACCTCCTAGACCTATTTTGAGGATCAAATGAGGGAGCATATATAAAGTACTTTTCAAATATTAAAGTACTATGTAAATGCTGGCTATTAGTCTTTCTACTACTACTTTTATGATGTTAATCTTGCTGGGCCTCATTTTCCTCACTTGTAAAATAAAGGAGTTGTACCCCCTTCTTGGACCTCTGAAGTTTCTTCCAGCTCTGAAGTTTCTTCCACCTATAAACTTCTCAGGTGCTTTCTACTTTTAAAACTGATTCTAAATGAAAGCCTAAATTTGCTTCTTTTCAACATTTGCCCTGGGCATTTTGCACAGAATTGGGGTCTCATTCAGGCAGAGACAAAAAGACAGGACTCCAGGTGACAGTCAGGCAGATCCAGACACTAATTTTGTGTGTGTGTCCCTGACCGCATAGCAACGTGGAATTTGGTACTAGAGGAGGATTTTATACACACACACACACACAATCTCTCTCTCTCTCACTCTCTCTCTCTCTCTCTCTCTCTCTCTCTCTCCCTCTCCCTCTCTCTCTCTCTCTCACACACACACACACACTCACACTGGCCTTCCCCTGAGTTAAGGCAAGACTCCTATGGCCCAGCCCCAGTTAGGAAGGTCATTGGTGACACAGTTTCAATATTTTGAAAGAATTGCTCACATTTCTTCCTCAAGATGCTGTCTGCCTTCCCATCTTTTATGTGGTGCTAAGAAATGTGAGAAACACTAAGGGGGAGTCACTGTCTCCCACCCAAGCAATAGAAGATATGTGTAGTGCCTGGAAGGAAGGGACCTTGCTCCAGTTATGGTTCTTCTCTGATGTCCATCCTCTCATCAATCAATATACCAAGTGTTTTCTGACATCCTCTGTCCATCTCTACTCCGTTTGTACCATATTTGGCTGCAATTAGGAGAGGAGAGAGGAGACCTGATCTCTGCCCTTGGGGATCTCTAATACAGTTAGGGAGAGAGCAGTCACATTCATGATCTAAGACCAAAAGCAAGATAGTGTAATAAGTGCCACATTGTTTGACTTAAATTTCAAGTGCAAGAGAGTTCAGCATCAGTAAGAGTGGCCAGCACACAGTGGGCATCAGTGAACATACATGGAATGAATAGATGAAACAAGTTTTTAAATTTTGTATCAATTAAATAATTATATAAATCTATATAAATACCTTGTCAGACCCCACTAGTAGTATTGTATCCATTTCTGGGCACTTTTCTGTAAGAAGAAATATTAACAAGCTGGAATACATCTGAAGGAGAATGACTAAGCTGATGAAGGAGATTAGAATGATATCATATGAAGGAAGATTAATTAAAGGAACTCAGGGTGTTTAGCCTAGGGGAGAGAATATGGTGGGACATGAACTCTGTCTCAAAATATCTGACAGTCTTTCAATAATGAGGAAGAAGAATTAGACTTATTCTGCTTCGCTCCAGAGAACAGAAATAGGAATAGTTGTTGGAAACCATAAAAAGACCTGTTTTAGCTTAACATAGTTGGGGGAAAACTTCATAGCAATTAGAATTATCCAACATAGGAGAGGCAACATGGTACATAGAAAAGCCAATGGAATTGGAGGCAGAACATTGGGAGTTCAAAACCCACCACTACCATTTAGCAACTATGTGACCTTTAGGCAAATAAATTACTCTCTCCAGCCCCTAATTTCCTCATCTATTAAATGAAGGAGCTTTCCTAGATGAGCTCTATTCTGGCTCTAAATCGATTATCCTGTCTGTGATCTATATGAAATGAAAATCAATGGCTTTTGTAAGCCATGCATTCTTTATCTTTGGAGGACTGCAAACATATCTTTAACAGCCACTTGCAGTGGAAGAAACATCATGGGATAGTGGATGAAGCTAACCTTAGAGCCAAGAAGGCCTGGTTTCCAATTTTGCTCCTGATCCATTGTAGCTAAATTATCTTGGGCAGTTACTTTGTCTCCCAACGCTCTCAGGAAACTCTAAGACAGGAATTCTAAATCTTTTTTGTGTGTAGCATAGACCCTTTGGGCATGTTAGTATGGATCTTTTCTCAGAATAATGCCACTAAATAAATGAAATAGAATATGCAGGATTACAAAATAAAGTAGTTATATCAAAATGAAGATTTCAGGGTTTTTTTCCTCCTTCCAAGTTCATAGACTTCCTGAAATCGGTCCACGTGTTCCTTAGTAGCAGAAGGAGGTGAGAGTCTGTTCATGGGCCCTAGATTACGAATAAGTCTA
Source organism: Monodelphis domestica (assembly GCF_027887165.1). Classification (NCBI taxonomy): domain Eukaryota; kingdom Metazoa; phylum Chordata; class Mammalia; order Didelphimorphia; family Didelphidae; genus Monodelphis; species Monodelphis domestica. Next base: position 140,100,478 of record NC_077233.1, on the reverse strand, counting down.
AGTTACAAGCAAAATGGGAAATAGTTTGCACACTAGGATTTCTCTATACTCATTAGGGTAAAAACAAATGGATATATCCTTAAGAATGCAGAAGAGCACTATTCTAGACACACATAAATAAATAAGACATTATCTTTATCCTCCATTTGCTCATGGCCTAGGAAGGAAGGCAAGATAACTACACAAATAGGCAATGCTATATATGTACACATAGCAAGAGTATGTTTTGGCATCTTGGTCCTTTTGTTGTTTGCACAGAAGAAATCCTGACCTTTGTTGGGGCAGAGATGCTGCTGGCTGCTGACCAATGTGAAACTCAACTTTCCCTCTGCTCTCTAACTTGAGAAGCCCCAGCTGTTCCCATCCTGAACAATGACCAAAGCTGATAAAATCTGGTTAGTAATTATAGGCAGAGAGTAGAGGAGCTCAGAGACTCAGGCTCCAAAACTCCAGAAAACAAGGGTTCTAGTGAAAACCACTGTTGGCTACAAAGGCCCCTGATTCAATGAGTTCTTCCTGGGCAAGAGGCCTTTCCCCTCTGATGTTTAGCAGTTTTCTCTGTTTGCTACATTTAGTATTGCCTGAAGAACAAAGGGTAAGAGGTAGACAGGCAGAAAAAAACTAGGTTATTTTACTTAAGGACTCCTTTATACTCTTGCCTTTGGATGGAACTAAGTAGTTTCTCTCTTGCTCCTAATCGGCATCTCATTAAAGCAGCCTCAACTCCATCCCCACCACTTCTGGCTCACCTTCTATTCTCAGCCTGACTCTTTGGAACTCAGACTCATTTGAATTCTGAAATGGGTCCCCATTCAACCTCTCCTTTAATTAACACCTATAACATGGCTGAAAACTCTGACCGAGCTTGTCTCTCTGTCCCTTCCAATAATGGCTGGCTCTAGTCAATTTGAGGCCACAATCTGAGCCGTGGAACAATGAGAGATGGAGGAGAGGTAGATGGGAATGGATAGATGAGAGAGATCTAGAGATGGCATTCCAGGCCTTATGGTCTTGGAGAAATTGTTTGCAAAGCTGGAACACAAACATGCTTCTAGGAGTGAACTGATTTAAGCTCCAGGTAGGTAGCATCTGGCATCCTATGCCCCCTGCATTCTAGAGTCTTCCCCTCAAAGGTTAACTTCTAGCTATTCTGTATGTAACTTGTATATACCTGGTCAGGTACAAGGGCTCTTCACCATCAGAAAGTAAATTCCTAGAGAGCAGGAATAATGTTTTTACTTTTCTTTGTTTTCCAAGCACTTAGCAGGATACCTGGTGCATACTTACTAAATGTGAATGATTCAGTAGAGCACAGATTTCTCAAATTCCTTTCCAACTAAATGGAGCTCTTCAGTAATATCTTCCTCCCTCCCCACTCTCTACCCCCTAACAAATCCTCAAGTCAGCTGTGCCCCAATGCTGATTCCACAACACCTTGAAGTTTTTCCAATGTTCTCCAAGAGCACCTAGGAAACTTACCTAACTTCTCAAGATATAGATGATTTTTAACACACTTGGACTAAAATGTTGTAGGAAGAGGAACTGTATAATCAGCTATATTACAATAATGTGGTGTGATGCAAAGGATAGAGTGAAAAGGAGTGAGAGTGACTGAGGCAGTATGATAGAGTATGTTGAAATAAGCAATAGGTTTGGAGTCAAAGGATTTTAGTTCAAATCTCTCCTTTCCCACTGTCTCTGTGTGGCCTTAGGCCAATGACGTAACCTCTCTGAGCTTTAATTTCCTCATCTGTAAAATAAGAGACTGGACTAGATGACGTTTAAACTCCCATCCAGCTCTAAATCTCTATTCCTATAACCTGGATCATATTTCTAACATGCCACTCACTCACTTTGTTACCTCCTAGGGTAAGTTATTTCCCCTTTCTGGACACCAACTTCCTCTTTAAATGAGTTGGACTATATCATAGAATTTTAGGACCTCAGAGTAGGAAGAGATTTCCTAGGTCACCTTGACCAAGTTGGATCTAGAGAGAAATCATTTCTCTACAAAGCTTAGAACAAAATGCCTGGCATTGCTATTCAGATTTTTCATTTGTTTGAGTCTCAACAAATAACTTATGGAATGAATTTTATAGAAGCAAATAGAGCAGAATGGAATCTTTTGTGGATGAATGAACTAGCAGACATTTTAGCCCAAAGAAGAGGAGTCTTGGGGGAATGTGATCATTGTCTTCAATGTGATCACTAAGGGTCTGTTTTATAGAAGACATTAGACCCAGTCTGCTATCCTCTTCATTCTGGTATTGCTTGGGTCAGCAGCTCACAGGGCATTTTAATCCTAAGAAAGGTCTGAATTTTCCTGTCTGGGAAATCCAAAATTAAGGCAGATGGCCCAAAGTAGGAAAGGAATCTAACCTCCCTTCTTCCCCCGACCAACCCCTGCTGCTACTCTTTTGTAGCTGGTCATATCTATATGGAATTGTACCTTATACTGAAATACAACTTATATTGTACTTATACTGAGAAACAGATCCAAGATTGTGAGAGTTAAGTATCTGGACTTCAAAGGATATATGCCTCCATATATGTTCCCTATTTCCTATAGCATAAAAGGCCAAATAATTTAACCCTCCATAGCCTAAAATATAAAGCTATGGTGGCAAACTTAAGTATGGATCACTAAACCATATACAAGGACCCCCTGTAGCCCATGTATTGTCTGAGAAAACCATATGTTAATAATATCTTTGTTCTATTATATCTTTATCTATTTTGTTAAATATTTCTCATTTATATTGTTACCTGGTTCAAGCAACTTTTAGAAGTGTTATAGTCTTCACCGACCATGGCTACATTTTTGATAATTCTGAATTGAAAGAATAAATAATACATTTGGAGTCAGATGACTCAAGTTCAGGTCCCAACTCTGACATTTACTACTTATATGACTTTGACTACATTCCTTCTCTCTCTTCAGTTTCTTCATCTGTGAAAATGAGGAGCTGGAACCAAATAGATTTTTAAGGTCCCTTCCAGCATTGTTGTCTTTGTTATAACACACACAAAAAACCTACACTCTGGCCCTCACCTTATTTTCCAGCCTTTCCTGTCATTGTCCTAACCCTAGGCTCCAGACAGACTGAAATGTTTTCACTGATCCCTGAATGTGTCCTGTGATTTTGGTTTTGGAGGCCACCACAGTCCTTCCCTCCAAACCCATCTCTGCTTGTTGAAATCCCCCAAGTTCTTTAGACCCAGTTCAAAGGTGAACTCTTATAAGTTTTCCCTGATGCCTCCACAGATGGAAGTGAACCCCTCCTTCCTCCACTAACACACCAGTTGCCTAAATTTGTACTTCTTGTGCCCTTATCAGTTACTGCCTTGTACTCTAGTTATCTATATCTCTGCCTTCTCTCCTCTACTAGACTGTGACCCCCCTGAGGGCAGCAACCAATCTTCATCTCTGTCTCCCAGACATCCCTAAGTGGAGCAGAGAGCCACCCCCCACTTTGAACAGAGCAGTTAGTTGCAAATATTTGTTGGATAAAATTGAACTGAATTTTCCACTACAGAATGCAATTGAGAGAAAGTCCCAGAGCATTTCAGGGACAATCAATACATTCCCTGTCTTTATTGAACTGGTATTATTTTTCTTCTCCTGAAGGAATGGTTGTTTTCATGAATAAACATATGCTCTTCTCCTGGAGCAAATTAGAAAAGTAAGTTAGAATGATCCTGAGAATGTAGGATGAGGTATTGGGGATATTTTCTCCTGAAAAATAGAAGATGAGTGTGTTGGAGGGATGGGAAGGGGGTGTCCAACTTTGTGCTTTTCAGATTATCCCTCACACAAGCACATAAAATTTTTCTCAATTCTTTTGCTTTTCCCTTTTCTAATTTGTTCCAGAAGAGCACATATCTCTATATGACTATATATGTATATATACACATATATGCATACAAATACATATATGTATATGATAACTTATCCATAGTCCAGATTCCCTCCCAAAATGAGGCAGTAGAGTGTTTGACAAAATCTGAGAATCTCAGAGCTGAAAGGACTTCCATGGTCATCTAGTTCAATCCACATCCAAAGCAAAAATCTGCTCCCCCGAAGAATCCTAAACTGTGGTAATACATTCTCCTTTTGAAGACTTCCAGAAATGGGACAATCGGTAATTTAGAAGGCAACCTCTCTGTTCTTGGACAACTCTGACTGTTAGGATGCTTTTAGGTTGAATTGAAATCTGCCTCTTTAGTAATGTCTTCCCTTTCCCTCCCTTCCTCCAGCCCCTTGTTGGTCCATTGTGTTTGATATAGATGAAGGGAAGTGGCCTCTTTAAGGACCAAACTTTCAAGGAGAAGGCAAAAGGAAAAAATAAAGAGACCCTGCAAGTGACAATATTGCTTCTTTCCCTCTGTGAGATGCAATCTCTCCCTCCTAACTTGTCTTCCACACAAGGTAACCAAAACAACCAACTGCTGATGTAATGGAAAGATATCTATGCTCAGTGTCAGGATACCTAAGTTCAGCCCCAGGCTTACCATTAATTCACAATATGACCTTGGGCAAGTCCCCTTACCTCTTGAGGTCTTAGTTTTTTTTTTTTAAATAAAAACCCTTACCTTCCGTCTTAGAGTCAATACTGTGAATTGGCTCCAAGGCAGAAGAGTGGTAAGGGCTAGGCAATGGGGGTCAAGTGACTTGCCCAGGGTCACACAGCTAGGAAGTGTCTGAGGCCAGATTTGAACCTAGGATCTCCTGTCTCTAGGACTGGCTCTCAATCCACTGAGCTACCCAGCTGCCCCCGGTCTTAGTTTTTAGACTCCTCAAATCAGAATAATACTGGTATTACCTTGCTCATAGAGTTGTTATAAAGAAATTCAGTCTCAGTTTCCATATCTATAAACTTACAACTGCAATAAGGATCAGGTAATTTGGCAGGTAGATGAGCAAATACCTGGATTATGGCAACAAGGATCTAGACAGGGTACTATGGACAGATGGTGTTAATCAAAAACAAGATATCAGAGCAGTGATGGGAGAAGGAGGGTTTTGAAGGAGCCTTAGGGAGAAATGATCATTCAGATTCCTCATTCATCGTATTTATGGGTCAATGAAAGAAGATGCAGTTCATCCCAGAAAGAATGACCAGAGATTTTGTATCTTCTTTGAGATGTATTTCTGTGAGCACCAGTAGAACAAAGAGTTCCATAAGCAGTGTGAAAGGAGAGACCAAGAGTCCTTAGATAGTGGTCCTCAAGGATCTGGAGAAAGAGCAGATGATGAGGCCTAGAGTGCCTTAGGATACAGAGACAGGAGGTATGATAAGCTCCCTGGTAGTCCTTTACCTCACCAAAACAGCTAAAGCTGGTGACTTGATTTAAGAAACATTTCCTAATAATCTGCTAGAGGTCTTCAAGGGAAAATATATGGTTATCTTTTGGGGTTGTTGTAGATGGGGATTCCTATTCAGGTCCTGGAGTGGATGACCCAAGAGAAAGGAAAGAAACACTGGGAAAGGTCTGCTGCCCAAAACAACCCACTCCTCTCTACCAGCCTAGGATAAGTATGGCTTTCTCCAGCGCATTCTTTTGAAATGCAAATACCCTCAAATGTATTAATTATATATATCCCAGCATCCCAGACATCCCCATGCCCTCTACTATATGCATTTCAGCATCTACCACTATAAAGACCTGGAGGTCCAACTCCAGTGGGTGATTCTGGAGTTTGATAGATGAGCTCTCGCGTTATTTTCCCCAGTGTCAATTTCACCATACCACTTCTTGGCCATATCCATATGTTGCCTCCACAAAACCAGAATGAATGCTTTTTTAGTCATTCATTCACTTCTGTTGTTCTCATCTCAATGGGAATTAATCTAAGGTTACTGGCCCAGGAGTCAATGAGACTTGGTTTCCCATCCCAGATCTGCCACCAAATTGCAATGTGATTTTTGGGAATCTTGACTTCAGTGTTCTTCTCTGCAAAATAAGAGCCTTAGCCTAAATGATCTTTAAAGGCAGTTCCAACTCTGAAATCCTATGAATTTGTCTTCTGTCTCTTGGAGCCAAAAAGTTAGCCTCTGAAATAGCAAAAGGAAAAATGCATTCTCTTCTCTTGTGTCTAAGCATGCGGCCAAGTGGGTAGTCCCAACAAACCGTCCTCAGCTTGTCCTGATGTGGTTTAGTAAGCAGACGGTCTGGGTTGGATTATCTGCGGGGTTAAGTTGTATTCATCACTAATCCTTCCTAATACCAGCTTTGCTTTGATTAAATATATATATTAGGATAACTCTACTGTTTGAGAAGGCTCAGGAGCCTTTGTCAAAGGCTTGTCCACACCAGCTTTTTTAGTCTCCAATGCTATCATCTCCCTATTAGTCTAATGGAGGTTAGCAGTGGCCTAGGTCAGCCAAAGAAGTGGATACAGGAAACTTTTGTTGGGGAAAGAGCCATGAACTTGAGGCCAAGGAACATGGGTCCTGAGGTCCAGCTCCATTTGGATGACCTGGGATAGATTGCTGTACCTCAGTTTCCTAATCAGTGAAATGGAGATAATCCTTGCACTACCTACCTAACAGGGCCATTGTGAGGAGCCAGTAAGGTTAAGAATGTAAAACATTTATAAACAAAGTGATAAATGAATATAAGTTGTGAATTATGCATCCTCCCTATTTAATTTGAGAAAACACTCATATAATTCCTATTTTGCACATACTGACTTCTCTGCACATGTTGTTTGTTCTTTGAAGGCAGAAACTGTCTTTCTTGCTTATCTATGTATCCTTTGAGTTTAACACAATGCCTAGTATATAGTAATTACTTAAAAAGGGCTTTATTCTTTCATTCATTGCCTAGTACACAGTAAATGCTCAATAAGTGCTTTTTTTCTTTCATTTGCTTCCTAGCAAAAAGAAAATGCTTAATAATTGCTTTCACTATCTATTGAGTGCCTCCTATGTATAGTGCTTTTGCTAGGCATGGAGGAAGGTACAATAGCTAGATGAGACAAAATCGGGGGCATCTGGGTAGCTCAGTGGATTGAGAGCCAGGCCTAGAAACAGGAAGTGCTAGGTTCAAATCTGGCCTCAAACACTTCCTAGCTGTGTGACCCTGGGCAAGTCACTTAACCCCCATTGCCTAGCCCTTACTGCTTTTCTGCCATAGAACCAATGCATAGTATTGATTCTAAGGTAGAAGATATGGGTTTAAAAAAAAAGTAGATGAGACAAAATATTATAAAGCTCAGTCTAGTAGGGAGATAACAGTAAAGTCCAGTATTTCTTGATAAGTATATTAGACAAATAAAGAAAAAAGCTCTTTGGGCAAGGAGGTCAAGTCTTTAGTTTGGGGTTCAAGGGTCTCCTATTGGGCTACAGATTGCTGAGAGGAAAGATAAGATATCAGACAGTAACCCATATCACCATAGTATAATTTCAGCTACTCTACTTACTTTAATAAGGCCAGTGAATGAATGATTTATTTATTTAAAATATTCTTTAAGAATTTACTGTGTGCTAAGTGCTGGGAAAAGAAAAAGATAAGACAGTATTTGCTCACATCTTTGGGAGAGACAGCTCATAAAAGAGATAATCAAGAGTTTGATATAGCAACAAACTCCAAATGATGATATCTGCCTCTGTTCCTTTCCTTCCTTCTCCTCAAACACCCTACTCTATCTTAGCATAACCTAACCAGGTACTCAGTTTTAGAAACAGAATCATAAAATAGCAGAGATTGAAGGGACCTAATCAGTCACCTAATCCAATCTTTCTAAAGAAGGAATCCCCTTTATGATATCCCTGATACACGGACAATTAATCTCTGTTTGAAGACTACTGATGGAAACATACTCCCTTTCCAGATAATTTGTCTCACTCTAGAATAGTTATAACTTTTAGTAAGGTTTTTTTTTCATTTTCATATGTTTTTTGTTTATTTCTTTTTACCATTGCTCACAAGGGTCAAACATAATTAAGTCTTATCCCTCTTCTACATGGAAACTCTTCAAAAGATTGAGAGTAGCTATAATGCTCCAACCATAAGACTTCTTGTCTCTAGGGAAAACATCCGGAATAATTTTATTTTTGTATATAAATCTTCTCCAATGATAGGTGAAGAGTTATAGCACTCAAAATTCATAAGAGATAGTTTGGAGATCATTTTTCATAAAAAGGAGGAAACCTATTGAAACCATTATTCCCAAGATATGGCATAACCCAAAATATGAATTGTTGTCCAGGGGATTAGATAAGTTTCTGGATGATAGGTCCATAACTGATTAAGGAAGAAGTTAGGAACTTTGGAGACAAGGCCAACCATCATGTTGGTGATGTGTATGTTCACTCTGGCTTCCCTCCAAACCATGATGCTTCAGTGTCTGTCAGAGATGAGACTTTAGGCTGATTTAAGGAGGGGGGATTCTGAAGAATTGTTTCAGCTGAAATATGTCTGTACCTCTTAATAAAAGGAGCAACCCCTGGGGAAGGACCTCAAGAGAGCAGATATTTATGGGTCAACTTCTAGTGAGGAGTCAGACTGAGCCCTCTTTAAGTAAGACTAAGGCAAATAAATCAAGAATGAAAACTTTGTCCTCTAACTAGGTTTTTTTACATCTACATAGAAATACACACAGCTAGCAGTCTATCGATCTTAGCTATCTGTCTGTCTAGCTATCTATCCATCTAATTTATCATCTCTTTACCTAGATATTTATTGTGTAATTTGATCCTTCTCTCCTGAAGGAAATTCTTACCATATGATTGTAATAAAAAGGTGATTTTTTTTAAAGGGACAATTCTTGCAACCACAAGGGAGAGGACAGGCAGCAAGTTTGCGGGGGGAATAACCTAGGAACTAGAGCGTGGCAGAGCATCAAATTTAAAGGGTCATCCTTGGTCTTGTTTGTTTCGGCATTTTTGTCAATAACTTAGGTGAAGCTTACTATTCAATTTATGAGTCGTACAAAGTTGGGAGGGATCACTAACTCACTAGCCAGTGGAGTCAACCTTCCAGAAAGGTCTCAATAGTCTCAACAGATGAGGCATTGGCAAAATACAGCTTGAGGGCCAAATTTGGCCATCTCCTATTTTTTGTTCAATCTGTGAATTAACAGTGGTATACAACAATGGTCCCAGTCTCTAAGACCATGTAATATAAGGAGTATAAACATCAAATTTTACACAAGGGCTTGAAAACTAATTATACAAAAGGAACATGTGACTATCAATAATTTAAGTGAGAAAAAGTTTATAGTATTCTGCTAGACTTCATAATGAATAAGAGACAATAGCTTATGTATTAATCACAAAAGTTAATGCACTTAGGCTGTGTTAATAGAAGACAAAAGTCTAGAAAGAGGAAATAATAATCCCTTGATCCCTTGCCTCAGTCAAACCATAGCTGAACTATTGTAGTCATTTCTGGGTGCCACATTTTAGAAAGGAGATTGACAAACTCTATTAGTCAAGTGCCTCCCTCTCTCTCAGGAAAATTCCTTCATCTCTAAAATGCCATGATTGAATTAAGTGATCTCAAGGCACTTTCTATTTCCAAGTATGTCTGATTCTATGTTCCTAAAATGGGCTGTATTCATGAGACAAGCCAAATGGTGAAGGAACATAATACAATGAATTAGGAGGATTAGTTGGGAGAACCAAAGAGAGAAGACCTAATTGGAGGAGGGGAGCAGAATGTGATAGATATCTTTGAATATTTCTAAATCTTCCATGAAAAAGAAGTAGACTTGTTCCCACTGGACTTGGCCCAATAAGGCAGAACTCAGAGCTAGAGGACAGAAGAAGGAGGAAGTGGAACAGAAATTTTAGGTAATATTAGAGAAATAGCTTTTAGGTCATATAATCATTAGGGGTGACCAAAAGTAGAATGGGCTATCTTAGGGGTAAAGGTGGGTGTAATGAGTTCCCATCTCTAGAAATCCCCAAGTAGAAAGAGGTTAACTTCTCATCATGTAGACTGCAAAGGGAATTTCTCCCTCAAGTAACAGCCTTGATACTGGAAGCATTCTGGAATGTCCTTGAATATGTGCCTAACTCTCTGAAGTTTCTGTTTCCTATTGGGGCTACCCCTACAGAGAGGAGGTACGCTGGACTTCCAAAGATTCCTCTATCCTGATTCTTCAGAACACCAATTAGCACTGAGTACAGACTTCACAAATTACTGGAGTGGACATTCCTCTCTCTGCCCAGTTTTTACACAGCAGGGTCCTAGCAAAGGCTGAGACCATAGACCAAACCAGGGGACTTGACTTCTGCCTGTCTGGAAGCCCAGATGTAGGGCATTCTTATCAACTCTTAGTGCCAGCAGTAGGGAAGAGACATCAGCACTTCTCTGCTGGTGTGTAGGCAGGAAGCCTCCAAGTCATCAAATGGAATTGAAAGTATGGTTTTTTTCCTTGGTTCAGTTCAGAGCTTTACTCATGAAGAAGCAAAAATAAGCACAGCACATTCTATTAAACTGTCAGATTGAATAAATCTGAATTCCATATCTTGGCCTCTGGTCAAGGCCAATGCATTTATTCCAGAGGCCATTTAATTAGTGGGAAGGACTGTTCCTGAAGTCTATTCCTTGTCATCTGAAAAAGTATTTTAGATATTTGGAAAGGCCTTCATTAGGCAAATGCATCCATACTCCTGAATTCTGACTGATCTTTTCAAGGCTAATTCAAATTCTATCTTCTTCATTAAGCTTTCCTTGTTTCCCACCACCACCACCCAAACCAACCCTGTTGATAATTGCCTTCACCATATGAGGTACAGTGGAAAGAGCATTCGAAATGAAGTCAGGAGACTTCATACAAATCTCACGCCCACCACTTATCAGCTACATAACCAGGGACAAACACCTCACAGTCTACTTCTAGTCTACTTTTGTAGACTTGTTCAACATTATCCCCCTTCGTGCATTCTACAGTCCAGTCGTACTGTCCTACTTGTTGTTCCTAACACATAACATTCCATCTCTGATCTCCACATAGGCTGTCTCTATTCTTGGAAAGCATTCCCTCCTCTCTGCCTTTTAGAATTCCCCACTTTTATGAAAGTTTGTGTCAAGGACTATCCCTATATGAGACTTTTCCTGATCTCCACCCACCCCCTAGCTGCTCTTACCTCCTTACCATAAAGCAACCTTGTATTTACTTGTACATAATATAGTGGGCTCCGATCTCATCTCTGACATATATTAGCTGTGGGACCCTGAACATTTACCTTGTCAATGTCTAAGACTATAAGAGGTAGGGAACATGCCTGGGGTCTGCCTTGGTAAATGGAGTTTTCTCCCCCAAAAGTTCTCTGAATCAATGGAATCACAGGTCAAGTTCCTCTGATCTCTACATTTTGTATCTACTTGTAATATGCACATATTTCTCCTATAAAATATAAAATTCTTGAGAGCAGGGACTGTCTTTTTTTTAATGCTCTGTATTCCCAGGGCTTAGGAGAATGCCTGACTGATAATGGGCATTTAATTAATACTTATCGATTGATTGAAGTCACTTAATCTCTCCCAACTTCAAGTTCATTCTCTATAAAATGAGGGTAATAGTACTTTTACTGCCTGTCTCAATGTGATCTGCCATTATTATTATCATACTTTGTACCCCACTAATGCAGGGCAACTAGATGGCACAGTGAACAGAGTGCTGAGCCTGAAATAAGGAAGACCTGAGATCAAATCCAGCCTCAGACAGTTACTAGATATGTACCCCTGGGCAACCCTGTCAGTTCACTCATCTGAAAAATGAGCTAAAGAAAAAAGTGGCAAATCACTCTAGTATCTTTGCCAAGAAAGCCCCAAATGGGGTCATAAAAAGTCAGACATGACTGAAATGACTGGATAATAATCACCCCACTAATGTAGGGCAACTAGATGGCACAGTAGATAGTATCAGGTTTGCAGTTGGGAAGATCTGAGTTAAAATCTGGTCTTAGACACTTACCAGGTATGTGACCCTAGGCAAGTCATGTAACCCTGTTTGCTTCAGTTTCCTCATCTATAAAATGAGCTGTAGAGGGAAATGGCCAACTGTTCCAACATCTTTGCCAAGAAAATCCCAAGTGGGATCATAAAGAGTCAGACATGTCGGAAAACAACTAAACAACCCTAGTAATGTGCTGATGATGCATACATATGCATATCATATCATATCATAGTTATCAGCATTTGTATTTTATTCTTCTATAAATTCCATGAAGAAAGGTATCATACCTTATTGGAACTTTATACCTCTCCCAGCACTTAGCATAATACTCTAAAGAAAGGAGTCTCTCAGTGACTTTTTCCCCCTTTAAGCCTTTACCTTCCATCTTAGAATAAATACTAAGTATTGGTTCCAAGGCAGAAGAGTGATAAGGACTAGGCAAATGGGATTCTCTATCTGGCTCCCTATCCACTGAGCCACTTAGCTGCCCTGCACACAGTAACTCTTAGCTGAATGAATGAAGCATTCCTTATTTTCTACACTGGATTGCAGGGGTCTCAAGTGTAGGAGGGCTCTTAGCAGTAACCCTTCCCAACAAGAGCTCTTGGGGGATACAGGCCATGGAATGGGAGAGGTGGGTCAGGTTTCTACTTCTGTCAGGTTTTTAAAAGAGTGGTTTAGATTCACTGGTCCAAGAATGTTTTGCACTGATGGAGGGGCTTGTGGCAGGGGTATATGTAAGAAAAACCTCATCTCTAATGGAAGAAATTGTAGATGAATTCAGTTCCACCTCTCAGCATCCTGGGAGACTGTTGGGAAAAGTGAACAGGAGTTGACCTGCTGCAAAACCTCAGCACACATATTGCCACTCTTGGGGCTTCATAATTGATGGGTGTTGAACGATTCAACTCAGTATAGAATTCACAATCTTTAAAAAACTTTTTCTTTCTTTAAACCTTTATTTGCCATCTTAGAATCATACTAGGTTAGGTATTTGGGGTTAAGTGACTTACCCAGGGTCAGATAGCTAAGAAGCATCTGAAGCCAGATTTGAACCTGGGGCCTCCAGACCTGGCTTTCAATCTACTGAATCACCTAGTTGCCTCCAAAAATAGGATTTTGGCCAGATTTGAAATTTTGACCAGATTTGAAATCCTCAGCAAACTGAGGATAAGAGGGTTTAATTGACTTAACAGCATCACAAAACTCAGGAGTTGCAAAGGTAGAAATAGAACTCATGACTTCTGACTCAGACCATGAAAAAATTCACTTAGCTCTTTAGCAACATAGCTGAGCCCAGTAACTAAATCTCTTAACTCCAACCCCTGTAAGCATCTCCTTTTTAAGCTAAATGAGTCCTTTCCCACCTTGACAGTGGTCTAAGAAATTCTACTGTCAGCCAGTATGTCATGATTAATAAAAGCTTTTAAAAATTTAGCCATGCTCACACTCCCTCTGGCCCCCAAAAAGGATGTTTCCATATATAATCTTTCTCCTATAAAATGTTATATTTTCTCAGTCATCAGGAGAGTGAAGTGGGTTTCACTATGCTTAATATAAAATTGCATTACTCCTGACTTTCAGGGAGTCCTCATCAAGCTTTGGTGCATATGTGGGGGAAGAGGAGAAGTGCTATTAAAGTGGTTTAAGTATAGGCCTTGCTTCAAATGTAGGATGTGTGCAGTTTTTCTAATAAGCCCTAACTGTAGGTGCTCATGATGAATGTACCTATTATGGTATTGTTTCCACTCTCAATTTCCACATTAAATTGGAAATGCTGTATCAATGAGATTTTTCCCCCAGTAGGCAGCATCTCTACCTTCCTATCAATGATGAGATAATATAAACTACTGGTTAATTTTCCCTAGTGTGCAAGCTTTAATCACATTCCTCTTCTCTTTCCTCAGTACATTCTAACCATATGCTTCTAAAAGAGGCACTATATGGGGTTAGAATGATGACTTCTGACATGGAAGAAAGGGATTAAACCAACTCTGCTTGACCTCAAAGTGCAGAATTAGAAACACTAGATAGAAGTTGAAGAGATTCAGATTTCAGCTTGATGTAAGGAAAAACTTCCTAACAATTAGAGCTATTGCAAAGTAGAATGTACTACCTGAGAAGTTAGTGGGCTCCAGAGGAACCCTGCTCTGGTAAATGTTCTAACAACCAGCTCTCTAGAGATGGAAGTTGGGGTGGGGGGAATTCATGGCAGGACATTTAATCTGCTTTATTACCACTTTTACCATCACTTTCTTAAGTCTAGACAATAAACAAATAATAAATTAAGCTCTTATTTGTAGTGTTTTATGATTTTTGAAAAGTAACCAAACAGAGTGAAATAAGCAGACCCAGGAAAAATGGTACACTGTAACTGCAATATGGTGGAAAGAACAACTGTAACAGACTTAGCATTCTCAGCAATGCAATGATCCAGGACAATTCTGAAGGACTTATGACAAAGAAGACTATCCACCTCCAGAGAAAGGCCTGTTGGAGTTGGAATGCAGATGAAAGCATACGATTCTTCCCTTGTTTTGGGGTTTTGGTTTGATATGAGTGTCCCTTTACAGCAGTGAACAATATGGAAATATGTTTTGCGTGATAATACACATATAACACAGATTGAATTGCTTGCCAGCTCTGGGAGAGGGGAAGGAAAGAGGAAGGGAGACAATTTGGATCATATGACTTTGGAAAACTTTTGTGGAAATTTGTCATCACATGTGATTGGTTAAAAAAAAAAATTAAATGGAAAAGTAACCAAAAACCCTGCAAAAATGAGGTGGTTCCAACACAGCATATCCCTAGCTTTTCCTTACTAGAGATCTTCAAGGAAAGGTTGGATGACTTGTTGGGAACGTTGTAGAGAAGATTCCTTGTTCAGATACAAATTGAACCGGCTAGCCTTTGAGGCCCCTTCCAACTATAAGGTTCAGCTGATTTAAGAAAAAATGGTTTGGGCTGCAAATGGATATGTTAGTTCTGTATTCCAATGGAGATTGATTCAGCACTAATGAAGATTGGTTCAGCACCAAGGACAGCTGCTATTTCCAAAGGGTCAACTCACCAGATCATGAATTTTAGAGCTTGCAGAGTCTTTATAAGTGATAGTCTGACCCCTTGGTCTTACAGGTAAAGACATTGAAACCTAGAAAGGGGGAAAACTTATGCAAGATTATATAAGTAGTAAATATCAAAAACCAAGAATTAAAGGTCCTCTAATGATACATTATTCTTTCCACTAAGTCACAGAGATTTTTGCCACTTTTTGGACTCAAACACATAGTTTGTTGGTGGTGCTCAGTTGTCCGATTCTTTATGACCCTATTTGGAATTTCTTGACAAGAATAGTATAGTTGTTTGCCATTTCCTTCTCTAGCTCATTTTACAGAAAAGGAAATTGAGGCCAGCAGGGTTAAGTGATTTATCCCAGGTCACATAGCTTGTAAGTATCTGAGGCCAGATTTTAACTCAGGGAGATAAATCTTCATGACTGGAGGTCTGATTCTCTATTATGCCACATAGCATATATAATTTTTCTTTCTAGTCTATAAAATATCAGTCCCCTTTGAAAGCTATATCTGCACCAAATAGAAAGATCTTTCTTGCATGGTATGTCCACATAATTGAAAATTCTTGTATAAGATAGACCTTTAAATAATTTGGATAATGTTAAATTCGATGAAAAAGAAATTTATTATATAACTATGTATAACTTTAGTAATTGGTGTTGAGGTTTAAAAAATGTAAAATAATATGTCCACTCCCTTAAAATCAACAGTCTAGTATGGTGTGGGAGTGAGATTTACCATGTATAGAGATGAATAAATAGGATAATTTGGAGAAGAGAGCATTATCAACTGGTGGGATCTGGGAAGGATTCCCAATGGAAGTAAAACCTGAGTTGAGCCTAAGAGATAAGGATAGAGTATATCTTGGGTATGGCAGACAGCCATACTCTTTACAGAGGCAAGAGACAGAAATGTTAGGTTAGAGAAATTAGTCATCAAATGGAACTAGAATGCCAAGTGTGTGCGGGTGAGTGATGTGCTGCTAGAAAGGTAAGTTGCAGCTACATTGAAAAGAGCCTTCAATGTCAGGCTGAGGAGTTCATATTTGATTCTAAAAACAATGCCAGTGAATGAATTTTTTGTCAGAAGGAATTGAATTACCCCACAAAATGGAAAAGAGTTGAAGAACTTTAAAAAAAAATTTTTTTTCTTAATATCGTCTGTAGAAAATATCTCTTACTTATATAAATATGTAGAGTAAACAAACAAACAAGCAAACTTACTTTCTGTCTTAGAATCAATATTATGTACTGGTTCCAAAGCAGAGCAGTAAGGACTAGGAAATGAGGGTTAAGGGACTTATCCAGGTCACACAGCTAGGAAGTGTCTGGGGTCATATTTGAACCCAGGACCTCCTGTTTCTTGGCCTGGCTCTCAATTCACTGAGCCACCTAGCTGTTCCCATTTGTAGATTTTGAATGAAAGGTTTTATATATATATATATATATATATATATACATATATATATATATATATAGTTGTTGTTGTTGATCTGACTCCAAAAAATTAAGAATTTCCACTGTGATTTTGAACAAAATATGTCTTTTTCCATTCAAATGCAAGTTTTTTAAGGGTAAGAACTATCTTTCTTTTTACTTGTATTTTTATTCCCAGGGCTTAGCACAATACTTGGTATATTGTGACTTGTCTTCTTACTTATTAGAGAGAACTACTCAAAAGCAAAATAGACCATCCAGAGAGATCATATAATGCTGAACAACAGGAGTATTCAAAAAGATATTGACTCACATTTGTCAAGGAATCTTATGAAACGGATTTTTATACAAGTACTGGTTGGACTAGTTGACCTAGTGTCATTCCATCTCTTCCATTTCCAATTCTCTTCAGTCTCCAAGATTCTGTTTCTTTGTTTATGGAATGTTACCTCCTATCAATAATCATTCTATTCCCAAAGCCCTAGGCCTTGTGTTTTTGTGACAAAGATCACAGTGCCTAGGCTCATTAGGTCTTATTTAAGTTTCTGACTTCAAAAGGAAAAAGACTCAACTTTGAGTCCTAAATGCATTTTTAGACACCCAAAACTATACACATAGACTGAGAGTAAAACAAGCCTACTACTCATGTATCATTGAAAACTAGTAATATTACAAAAATTATGATAGGTAAAATTTATGATGCTTTAAGATTTGTAAAATCTTTGTATATTATTTCATTTGATCATCACAACCCTGTGAAGTAAGTGCCATTTTTATTCCCATTGTATAGTTGAGGAAACTGAGTTTGAGAGAGATTAAGTGCTCAGGGAAACATAAATAAAAAATGTCTGAGGAAGAATTTGAACTTATGTCTTTTAGACTCTAAGTTTAATCCTCTGACCACTGTACCATGGGCACCCATATGGTACTGGAAAAAATACCACTCCAATATGATAGGTGCTCTCATATCTGGGCTAATGTACTATCTCATTTGGATGGTCTTTACTTAAGAATCCTCACAAAGCTACCTTGGACATCAGTTGACCTGTCTATAGCATTGTATTCAAGTTCCAATTGACTGGGATTCAAGGAAAAGAGACTGGCTGATGGGAGCTGGCTGAAGAGGTTCCTAAACCCATTGTGACTTTAGCAAGTTCAACTTACCTACTGGTTAACATAGTTCATATTGAACTTATAGAATAAAGAAGGCAACATGGTGCAATGGAAGGAATCCTGGACTTGGATTTGAATCCTGGATCTGCCACTTACTATTATGGGTAAATGACTGGATTTCAGTTCTTTCACCTGTAAAATAAGGAGATTGGACTATATGACCTCTAAGAAATCTTTTAGCTCTAAATTAAATTTTTATTTCCTTTCTAAAGCAACTGGTCAGTTATTTGAACTGGCAGTGTTAAACTGGTCAATTAAGGGGTAGGAGTACAGAGGTTGCAAATTACTACATGGAATTCTTCCATTGAACAAATTGAGTATTTGAGTATCAAAAGAATGAATGCATAGAATATATGTGGCAACAGAATGTCTGCAGGGAGAATATATCAAAGACACAGTTTACCTACCTTCAGCAATACAACCTATCCTTACTTCCCTGGCCTCAGAATATTCTAGGTTGGCTTACTATAAGGAGCTTCTTTCTGAGTAATCTCATTAGAGGAAGTGGATAGGGAAGTATAGGCTTAGTCAGGAAGAGATAGGTTCAAATCCTGCCTCAGTTACTTACTACCTGTGGGACCCTGAGAAAGTCACTTAACCTCTGTTTGCTTCACCTCTCAATTGTAAAGTAGGGATAATAATAGCGCCTACAATGTAGGATTATTGGGAGGATCAAATGAGAATATTTGTAAAAAGCACTTGGTATGTAGAAGGCATAAGAGGCTTAGGTCTACTGTGTGTGTGTGTGTGTGTGTGTGTGTGTGTGTGTGTGTGTGTGTGTGTGTGTGTGTAAACCAAAAATGTAAATTGGCTACAGTTTGTAGAAACTGGCTGGTAACTGAAATGAATTTTAATTAAAGCTTTGCAGTTTCAGTCGACTCATGTGGCAAATGTACCTCTGTAATTAAGGCAAGCATACTTGTAAGGGTCCGTATTGGGAAGCAGCTGAGTGTGTTGACTCTTCTTGGAAGTGAGGAGAACTAAACTGCATTTTAAAAACAGGGTATTTACTAATGCATAGCAGAATTGTTAATAGGCCACTGTCTTTGCAGAAGAGTTCTCTGCATCTTTGATCTGGCCCCTTGCTTTCTGAACTATCCCCTCTGGTAGTGATGCTTTCAGAGCATTGGATCCAACAGGGCTGCTATTGTCTAATGTGCAGCTTTGAGAGTTCGCAGAGACATGATCTCATCTCTTATGAAGCATTAAAAGAACAGACCAATCTATAGACAGATTGTGGGTTCATTTTCTCTCCAGTCTATCTCCTCTCCCTCCACAGAGAAAAAAGAAAAAGAAAGCCTGTGAAACAAATATGCATGGTCAAGAAAAACAAATCTTCATATTAGCCATGTCCAAAACTATTTGTCTCATTCTTTGTTTTTAATCATTCATCTCTAATTAGGAAGTAGATCACATTCTTCATTACTAGCCCTCTGGAATCATGGTTAGTCCTTTCATTGATTATAGTTAAATCTTTCAAAGTTGCTTTTCTTTATAGTGTTCTTATAATAATATGAAAATTCTGTGCTCCTAGATCTGCTCACTTCACTCTACATCAGTTCATACAAGTCTTCCAGGTTTTTCTGAAATCACCCATTTTATCTTTTTATATAGCCCAAGAGCATTACATTACATTCACATGGCCTAATTCATTTAGCCATTACCAAGTTGATGAAAAATCCCTTCATTTCCACAACTTTGCCACCATGAAAAGAATTGCTGTAAGTACTGTTGTATATATAGATTTGTTTCCTCTCCCTTTGATCTATTTGGAGTCTCCTGCTTTAGTATGGAGGCATTAAAGTTGATTTTCAGCAAATTTGGAAAAAAGCAAAAGACTGATCACCTCAGGGCAGTCATTTATGTCTTGTGAGAATGGTTCCAGAAAGGTATTAAACCAGCAGCAGCAGCAGAAGAAACCTGCCACACTACCTGAAAGTCCCTCATTAGAACATCACTTCCTGTCTATTGTCTTGTTGAAATGCATCTCTGATTCCTATCCATAAAGTTATGTTTAGCATTTGTATTATTTCACCCACTTTGCCTCAGTTTCCTCAACTGTAAAATTATCTAGAGAAGGAAATGGCAAGCCACTCCAGTATCTTTGCCAAGAAAATCCCAACTATGGTCATAATCAGATACAGATGAACAACAAAAACATTGCTGTCAATCACTCTTATAGCAGAAAGCATAATGAAATGGGCCTGGAGAAAAGTGAGACCTCTCCAAGACCCTCCATTATCTCACTGAAGTGATGTGGGCATCCTCAAGAATTCCACATCCAGCTGACTTAGTCATGACTCATGAGTCACCTGTGTAAAGCACTTTTCCAAATTGGAAAGACTGTTCAAGTCCTAGCTGTTACTAGGAAAGATAAGAGGAAGATTTCTAATAAACTGAACTGTCCTACATTGGAATAGACTACATTGAAGAGGCAGGAAATCCTTCATTATTAGAAGTCTTCAAGAGAGAACCAGATGACCATTTATCAGAGACTTTGCAGAAACAATGCCTCTTTCAGAACTAGGGTTGGACTAGATAACTTCTGAAGTCTTTTTCAGAACTAAAATTCAGTAACTTATGAAAACCTGAATAGGAAGTCATATGGCATTGAGAAAAGAGCCCTAGTCTAGAATTCAGGAAGGTAGGGATTTTGTTGCTATATGCCTAGTTCATAGGTATTTAATAGATGTTTATTAACTAATAATTGGATCTCAAATATGCCACTAACTCATTCTATGTGCCATTCTCCTTTCTTACCCTTAGTCCCCCTATCTGAAAAACATTCCTTACTGGATAAGATGTTTTCAAAAGTCTCTTCTATCTCTAATATTCTATTACTTAATAAGCAAACTCAGTGAGTGTGTAAGGAATGGTAGATATGGGAGAGAAAATATCATCTGATCATATTTCTCATATTTCAAAGATGAGATTAATTCCCACCTCTTCCATGAAGCCTTTGATCAAGCTTCTAAGGACCTACCTTTCCTTCTGTGAGCTTCGGAGCTCTCATCTACACCTTGCCATATTGCCTTATGATATATCTTTTAGTATTGTCATAAAGTTTGTTCAAATGTCCCGAGGATGGTGACTCTTGCCCTCTAAGCTGGAAACTCCCTGAGGGTGGAGTCTCTGATCTCCTTCCCCAAAGGCTTCTTCTTCTTCTCTCCCCCATACACTGGGCACAGTGAAGGATTCATCTGATTTTCTGAGATGGCTTTAGAGAGAAGACCCATACCATCAGGTCATGTTCTCAGATCTAGATAGGAAGACCCAGTTAGTTAAAGGAAGGAATAGCCATAGACAGATTTTCCCAAACCAAGAAGAGCAAGGTAACCCAGTGCTTTGACATATCTGCTAAATTTTAGAACCTTACTTGGCTAAGCTGGAAAATCCTGCCTGCAGTTACTCATAGTTAATTGCCAACGTGTCTCCTGAATCATATGTCTCATTGCCAGCAACCTACTTAGCAAAGAGCTGAGTGCTTTCAAACAGGGATTTCCATCCCTGAGCCATGTCTGCTGCTGAAGAGGACTCCCTAAGCACTAGTATCCCCGATGATAATGACAGTATAGCCTTTTAAATGGATAGCACAGAGTTTTCTTTCCTGGTGAGTGCTTCCTTGGCCCAATAGGCAGCATTGGCTATTGCAGGATGTTAGCCTTGAGGACATCCTGAGGGGGAAAAAAACCCCCACAAGGCATAGGGAACTGGCCATGTCTCTGCTTTGAGAAACCAACTAGTCTTTTCTCTCTAGAGAATGGTAGCTTCTGTCCCTACTTTCTGATCTCTGGTTTAGCACAAACCAGGAGTCTGTTCTCTTAGCCTTTCTCTGACTTCCCAGTGGACAAGAAGCTCTCAATTTCCCCAAGGTACTGAGAAGGGCTAGCCATAAGTACAAAAAGGATAGATTTCATTTGGAAATTATATCATTTGTTGGCACTACTCCAAAGCCTAGAAATCTACCATATAAAGGTTTTGTTTCCTTGGGAGAGGTGGGAAATGATCAAAATGGTCCAAAGGAATAAATGGTAGAAATAGGTAGAAAGGGTCATAGGATTTAGGGAAAGTGGAGCTTACAAAGAAGGTGTCAGTTGCCCAAGTTCATACAGTAAGGTAGAACCAGGAGCTGGACTGAAATCTAGGACTTCTGATTCTGTGTCTAGGCCTATTTTCCCTGGATGGAGTTGCCTTCAAAACCTATCATAGAATCCCAAAAATAGAGTTAGAAAAGGAAGCTGAGAAGCTGTCAACTTCTAATTCTTTCATTTTACATATGAGGAAACAGACTAAAAAAAACTAAATGACTTGATTTGCCCTAGATCACACAGTTGCCAAGTTGGGTTTTGAATTCAAATCTTCTAACTCTGAATCCAGCTCCCTTTTCATAACCTCCTCATTGCTTCCCATATCAGAACTGTAAAAGGATAGACAATGGCTGCTGCCCCCTCTTATTAGACATTCCAATCTGCCTTCCTTCTTACTGAGTAAATCATCTAATCTTCTCCAGAAACTCAAACTACAAAGGGTTAAGGAGAAATCTATGGAAATTAACTAGTTTATCCTCTCCATCCTCTCTTCATAATCATCTGAAATGATTAAGCATCAGGGTCCTTTGTGATGTTCCCATAATATGATTTGTGAAACATCCTAAGGGAAGAGAAGGAAGGCCTAAGGTAAAAAGGGACCAGAAGAAGTGAGAACCAACTAGTGAAAGTGGTCCATTCCTGCCTCCCCTGTTGTTGGAACTCTCCCCACTTTCTAAAGGGTAGAAGAAGAGGTTGGCATTATATGGAATGTGGAATGATGGAAATGGTCCATAGAGCCCTAAAGGGCTTTGAAAAAGGCTTTCCCTTGTAGGTTCTCTGCCTTGAACCTATCTGCTGCCAGGCTGAGAAATGTAGGGATGGTGAATCAAAGAAGTGGGCACAGGGAACCTGGGGAAATAAGGACATAGGTATGAATCAGAGCAGAAAGTGGTAAATAACTTCAAGCAAAATTCGAGAGAGAGAAAGAATATTTGTTGCATGTGAATGGGTTGGAACCAACATTGGCTTTGCTAGGAGTTCTGGAGATTCTGCAAGTATGTCTAAGGAAGAATTCAGAAGAAAATTGCCAGAATGACTTTATGCTTCAAAGGCAGCTTGCTTGTAGGTAGGAAGGAGAACTTTGAGCCTCAGAATCAGGAGACCTTGGCTTGTGTCTCAGCTTTGTCATTTACTAGCTGAGTGACCTTGGGAAAATCCCATTCTCTGACCCTTGGTTTCCTTATCTGTAAAATGAAGACTTCTTTGCTTCCTCAAAGGCTATTGTGAGAGCCAAATGAGATAAGGAATATAAGACTTTGTAATCTAAAAACTGCTGTAGGGATGTGAAGAATTAGTAATATTCAGAGGAGTTTCAGAAGTCAGAAGATTAAGTGGCCCATTGGGAGCTCTTCTTGGGCAGCATGGCAGAGTTGGGACTAAAGCTTCAGGGACAACACAGGGAGAGTAGAAAAGTAGGTAGGCAAGCAGTTATAAAAGCAGGTAGGCCTAGAATCAGGAAGACTGATTTCAAATCTGGTCTCAGATGCTTACTACTAGCTCTGTGACCCTGGGCAAGTCACTTAACCCTGCTTTCTTCAGTTTTCTTATTTGTAAAATGAGCTGGGAAAGGAAATGTCAAACCATTCCAGGATTTTGCCAAGAAAACTTCATAAGTTATTACAAATAACCAGACACAAATGAAAAATGCCTTAAAAACAGGTATAATAATATCTGAATTATATAGATACTCTTTTTTGTCCAAAGATCTCTTTGGGCCATACTAGTTTGTCTCTTGTTTTAAAGACCATAATATCCCAGGATTACAGACTTAGAAGAGGAAGAGACTTCAAACATCCATTAGACTAATCCCTTAATTTTACAGATGAGGAAACTAAGGTTCGGGGACCTTAGAGGACAAACTTACCCAAAGTTATATGGTAATAAAATGTCAGAGGTGGCATTTGAACTGAGATCCTCTGAGTCCAGCTCCAGTCAGATACCTCTCTTCCATCAGAGAGCCTGTTTTCTTGGATCCTTTAGCAAAGACAGGTGGGGCCTTTAGAGAACTTGAAAAGAATAAAAGAAAGATTGGGGGGAGGGTTGATAGGAACAGCTGCAGCCCTTCTCAGCAACATCCTAAACTCTTGAAATTCCCCTGCAGATTCTGAGCCCCTTCCTGAAGGAAGATGCCTTTGCCTGAGTCTCTTAATACAGCTCTGATCCTACCCAGCCTCCTGAAGAGGGACTTTGATTTGCAAGAAAGGTCCAGATATGGTGAAGTGAGACTTTAAGCCCTTTTATCTTTAACATCTCTTGAGAAAATATTGCTCTTGCCATTTCTACTAAGAGCTTTGGAAAGGCAACCCTGGCCTCAGATACACATCAATGAGTCTCTTTCTCTGACTCTCACTCTTCACTCCCTTACTCTGACCCATTCCTGGCTGGAGCTGATCTAATAGGCAATAGCTGCTCTTTGTGTCCAGGACAGATGTTCTCTGCACAAAGTTCTTGGCCCCTTCCAGGAAGGGGGGGGGGGGGGCAAGGAGGGAGACAATGAGAGAGGGAGAGGGGAGTCAAGAGGGGGGAAAAGGAGAGGAAGAGGGACAATGCAATCCTAGACCAAATTAATAAATTAATAGAAGTTTAATGATGAGAATGAAGGAGGTGATGATGTAACTGTCCTATGACCTTGTCAGAGCATAGCTGGAAGGGTTTATTTATCCCAGTCAAGAGAAATCCTGGGAATACCATAGCCTGGTTCATCACACTCTCCTAAAAAGGATCCTCAGCTCCTTTATAAAAGCTCAGAAAGACAAGGACACTGACAACCTGGATTGTTCAAATACAAAGGAAGGTCACTAGGATGGTGAAGGGACTAGAAACTTCATCACATGAGAATCAGCTGAAGAAACTGAGAATGTTGAGCCAGGAGAAGAGAAGAGAAGCCTTAAAGAAAGACAAAATAACCGTTTTCAAATACTGGCAAGGTTTCTCTGCGTAACAGAGGATAGCTAAGGGGGTACAATAGATAGATCATGAGGCCTGGAGTCAGAGAGATTTATCTTTCTGAGTTCAAATCTGGCCTCAGACATTACTAGCTAGGTGACCCTGGGCCAAGTCATTTAACCCTATTTGCCTCAGTTTCCTTATTTGTAAAATGAGCTGTAGAAAGAAATGAGAAGCCATGACAATATCTTTGCCAAGAAAACCCCAAATAAGGTCACAAAGAGTTGGACCGAACAACAGCAATCTAGGGAACAGGTTTAAATTGCTTGGTTTAACTTAGATTGAAATAGCATGCCCATAGATTTAGGCTTCAGTGCAATCTAATCCAATAAGCATTTATTAATTACCTACTATGTGCAAGGCATCTTGCTGGGCTCCTAAAGAGAAAGACTAAAAAAAAAAATTCCTGCCCTCTGGGAGTTTACATTCTAACCAGTTGGGAGTACAATATATCAGCAGAAAAGTGCATATGTGACAATTGGAGGTGGGAGAGAGCATTGACAAGGATCACAAAAGTTTTCTCTTAGAAGGTTTCTTGGAAACTCTTAAGGGAGGTAGGCAGAGGAGTAATCTTCAGGAATGCTGGGTATATAGCCTGAAGCTAGGTTATAAAAGGCTATAAATGACAAGATTAGGAGTTTGTGTTTTGTCCTATAGACAATAGGGAACCACAGATGCTTCCTGATCTGGGAAGAGCCAACTCTAGACTGAGCAGATAGTGTGGGCTGTGAGGTCTTTTCTCATAAATCAACATTACTATTAAGGAATGAGTGAGGGGGTAGAGTCATGGTAGTGACAGTGACATAACCTGATGGCTAGGATAAGTCACCTGAACCAGAAGATGCCCAGAGCATCCCAGAATCAGGGTCCCAGGCTAAGGGTAGGAGCTGTTGGTAAACTCTTCTTTATCAAATACTTGGAAAGGGGAGGGCAGAGGCAGATTCAACATTCACAAGAGTTTGATTAGTATGGGATTAAATGGCGCCACTGTTTATCTAACTTGGACAGAATTAAACATCTTAAATGGATGTACAAGGTGTCCCAAAAGTCTTAATACAGTTTTAAACTTGAGTAAGCCTTGAAAGTTTTAATTACAATGCTAGAGACAATAATGATGGCTTTCATTATGTATAGATGCTTTATAAATTAAAAGGTGCTTCAGATATCATATTCCTTTTTTCAATGAGTCCTTCATTCTGTAATTAACATAGCCTGACCATTGTTTTTTAAAAACCCTTCCCTTCCTCAGGGACAAACCTTAGATTTATTCCAAGGCAGAAGAATTAAGGGCTAAGCAGTTGGGGTCAGGTACTGTCCAGGATCACACAACTAGAAAGTGTCTGAGGCCAAATTTGGACCCAGGACTTCCCCTCTCTAGACCTGGCTCTCTATCCACTGAGCCATTTAGCTGCCCTAGCCTTACAAGGCTTACACTAAGACTATACTAAAACTTTTGGGACACCTCAATAGATATGTGCTTTCCCAGTATAAAATAAAATCTCCAAAGAAATTCTTCCTGTTTCAGGAGTAGGTAAGGTGGCAGGTTGGGAGTATGGGAATGTATTCAAGATAAAAACTGGTCTAGCTCTATGAATTATATGTAAATGGAGATAAGATATCTACAGTACTTTTTAGTCTACAAAGCAGTACATATAAATGTAAGCCCTCATCATTGCCACTATCATCATGATGAAAATTTCAGAGGTCAAGTCCCCAAGAGAGTCCCAGATTCCCCCCAGGGAACATACCATCTGTGAATCTGCACCTAGATCACATTGTCCCTTAGCCACTGGACTCCTCTAGCACTGTGCTAAGTGCTTTACAAATATTATCTCAAAATCCTGGGAGGGGGATACTATTATTATCCCTATTTTACAGGTAAAGAAACTGGGGCAATGAGGATAAGTGACTTCCCCAAAGTCACACAGATGGTAAGCTGCATAAGACCAGATTTGAACTTAGATCTTCCTGACTCCAGACCTAACACTATTCACTATGCTAACTAGCAGCCAGATTCCCAGTGGCAAAGACTTGCTTTAGGCAGGCAGACCCTGGTGCTTTTCTGGCTCTCATCCAGACCTTTGGAGGTGAGTACTCTTCACTGGTTCTCTAGGCAGACCCTGCAGGAGCACTAAGGAGGGTAGGGTGGTGGGTGGTGGTGAGTCCATCCCCACTGCCAGCTCAGTGGGGTTCCAGTCACAGGTGCTGCTTCAATTGTGCCTCCTCCCTTTTGATGCCTATGGGATAATCAGAATCTAATTCAGCAGAGTTTGAGAGGCAGTCAGCCCATCCCTGCACCACAGCACATTCAATGTGCTCGATTGCCCATTGAGGGGCCGTGTTTCATCCCATGAAAGCCCCCTGATGAGGCCACCTGTATGGAAAATTCCCTCTGCATGGCAACTCTATCCATATACAGCCCAGTGGGCTTCCCGGCTTTCCCCTCCCTCCCCCCACCTCCACCCCTCTGGACAGAACCTGCCACTTATCACTGATGGGATTTCGTCCAAGTCTTCCTTGGGGGGAATGAGTAGAGAAAGAATATTCTTCACCCAGGACCCAATTGTCTGTTCAGTCATTCAGTCCATCTCTTCCCCAGGCTTCCAATGTCATGAATTGCTGCAATTGCGATCCTCCTCCTGGCTAATAAGAGTTGCCTGATGAATCACAGAATGGCAGGGCTGGAAGGACTTATAGATCATAGAACACTAAATGTAGGAATGGATCCTTAGCAATAGGATGGCAGTACTGGAAGGGATTTTAAAGGGTATCTAATTTAATCTCCTTATTTTACAAGGAAGGAAACTAGACACCAAGGAAGAGAGAGCAAGAGATTTGCCTAATTGGGATTACAAAAGTAATGGCAGAACCAGCACCACAATCCAAGGCTCATAAATCCCAAGGCAGATTTCTTTTAGATATGCCATACAATTTCCTTTCCATCCCTTCCACTGAATGAACCAACCAATCAATATGCACTGATTAGGTGACTACTGCGTGCCAGGTAATATATACTAAAAATATACTAACTTACAAGTCCTATACTTTTTTGCCCATCAAGCATTCAGCCCCTCCATGGTGAGGCTATTTAGGTGAAGAAAAGCAAAATTGGAGCATGGGATTGAGCTAAAAGCTGTAGGCCAGTCATAACAGACTAGATAGAAACAGGGGCCATTCAGCAAAGAATATTTAGAATCCCTGTGAGCTGCATATTGATTTAGTCTTAAAATGTTAAATTATCTGTTTTATTGTATTTTTATTTAGTTAAATCTTTCCAGATTCTGTTTTAATCTGGTTCAGGCCACACTTGACAGTATTGTGGGCCACATGTGGCCCAGCCTTGCATGCTTGACACCTCTGCTTTTGGCCATTGACACTGACCTCAGGTTAGCTACTATTTCCGAGAAGAGGCTCTAGGCACATCAGAGACTCTGGGGAAGTGAACAAATTATAGTCCAATTAGCAGAGTAATGTTCAAAGCTATCTGGGTGATTACACATAAGGCCATTCTCACTCAAGATACCAGAACTCTCTGGCTGCCCAATAGAGTTAGGGGGAACACAATTGGGAGAGACAGGTAATGTTGCAACAATTGGATTAAAAATGGATCCAATCCTTCCTAGTCTTTACATTACACATATTTAGGTACAGCCACTCTTGAGGGGAATGAATATAGGTGATCCTTAGTTAAAGGAAAAGGAGAAGATTAGGTCACTGAGACAATAATCAATGCCTCTAGCCACAGGGCTCCCTGACTTTAAGAAGCACTCATAGCACCCACATGGAAGCCAAGAGCCCTGGATACCACCCCCTCTTTAGCTCTGTAGCTAATTCCTATGTGACCTAGGCCAATCTCTTCATTCCTTTTTCTCTTCAGCGATTTTATTTTTCCTCTTTATAATAGGAGTCTCTGCCCAGCTTCTCTCATGGGATCATCATGAATCAAATGAGAAAATGAATGATATTGTGGATGTGAAAATGGGATAAAGTTAACAGCTATATAAATATAAGCTATTATCATGTTAACCCTCCTTATTATATAACAGGACATATGCCTCTTGTCCAATTGATGACATGCATATTTGGATGGTCAGTCCATTGAGTATATCTATCAGTACATGTCTTAGTGAGGTTCTGGATAAGAGTTAATCAAAGAACTGAATAAGTGAAGGAAAGCAAGCCAAATGGTATGTGGGGAAATCGTACAACATTTTTGGTGATCCCAAACTGTGCCTTCTCTCAGAAGCCTGTTATTTTATTTTTTGTTTTCTTTTTTTCTTTCTTTTTTTTTTAATATATTTTATTTGATCATTTCCAAGCATTATTCGTTAAAGACATAGATCATTTTCTTTTCCTCCCCCCCACCCCCCATAGCCGACGCGTAAGTCCACTGGGCATTAGATGTTTTCTTGATTTGAACCCATTGCTTTGTTGATAGTATTTGCATTAGAGTGTTCATTTAAAGTCTATCCTCTGTCATGTCCCCTCAACCTCTGTATTCAGGCAGTTGCTTTTTCTCGGTGTTTCCACTCCCATAGTTTATCCTTTGCTTATGAATGGTGTTTTTTTTTTCTCCTGGATCCCTGAAAGTTGTTCAGGGACATTACACCGCCCCTAATGGAGAAGTCCATTACGTTCGATTATACCACAGTGTATTAGTCTCTGTGTACAATGTTCTCCTGGTTCTGCTCCTCTCGCTCTGCATCACTTCCTGGAGGTTGTTCCAGTCTCCATGGAACTTCTCCACTTTATTATTCCTTTGAGCACAATAGTATTCCATCACCAACATATACCACAGTTTGTTCAGCCATTCCCCAATTGATGGGCATCCCCTCGTTTTCCAGTTTTGGGCCACCACAAAGAGCGCAGCTATGAATATTTTTGTACAAGTCTTTGTGTCCATTATCTCTTTGGGGTACAGACCCAGCAGTGCTATGGCTGGGTCAAAGGGTAGATATTCTTTTGTCGCCCTTTGGGCATAGTTCCAAATTGCCCTCCAGAATGGTTGGATCAGTTCACAACTCCACCAGCAATGAATTAATGTCCCTACTTTGCCACATCCCCTCCAGCATTCATTACTTTCCTCTGCTGTTATGTTAGCCAATCTGCTAGGTGTGAGGTGATACCTCAGAGTTGTTTTGATTTGCATCTCTCTGATTATAAGAGATGTGGAACACTTCTTCATGTGCTTGTTAATAGTTTTGATTTCTTTATCTGAGAACTGCCTATCCATTTCCCTTGCCCATTTATCAATTGGAGAATGGCTTGATTTTTTGTACAATTGATTTAGCTCTTTATAAATATGAGTAATTAAACCTTTGTCAGAGGTTTCTATGAAGGTTTTTTCCCAATTTGTTGTTTCCCTTCTGATTTTAGTTACATTGGTTTTGTTTGTACAAAAGCTTTTTAGTTTGATGTAGTCAAAATTATTTATTTTACATTTTGTGATTCTTTCTATGTCTTGCTTGGTTTTAAAGCCTTTCCCCTCCCAAAGGTCTGACATGTATACTATTCTGTGTTTACCCAATTTACTTATGGTTTCCTTCTTTATGTTTAAGTCACTCACCCATTTTGAATTTATCTTGGTGTAGGGTGTGAGGTGTTGATCTATTCCTAGTCTCTCCCACACTGTCTTCCAATTTTCCCAGCAGTTTTTATCGAATAGTGGATTTTTGTCCCAAAAGCTGGGATCTTTGGGTTTATCGTATACTGTCTTGCTGAGGTCGTTTTCCCCCAGTCTATTCCACTGATCTTCCTTTCTGTTTCTTAGCCAGTACCAAATTGTTTTGATGACTGCTGCTTTGTAATATAGTTTGAGGTCTGGGACTGCAAGGCCCCCATCATATGTGTTTTTTTTCATTATTTCCCTGGATATCCTTGATCTTTTGTTCTTCCAAATGAACTTTGTTATGGTTTTTTCTAAATCAGTGAAGAAGTATTTTGGTAGTTCAATGGGTATGGCACTAAATAGATAAATAAGTTTGGGTAGGATGGTCATTTTTATTATATTGGCTCGTCCTATCCATGAGCAGTTAATGTTTTTCCAATTGTTCAAGTCTAGTTTTAGTTGTGTGGCGAGTGTTAAGCCTGTTATTTTAACACTAACTTTCTCCTAGTAATGCTAAATGTCTGAGAATGATGAAGAACCAGTCTCTAAAGAATCCACATTTTGAGTGACCCAGAGGACATTTGAGAGAGCTCTGTGGTGGACTTAGGCAAGCCTCAGTCAATTACCAGTGTTGACCTGTATATAAGAAATTAGAGGAAAGACATACATAGGAAAATTATGACCAGGGAAGTAGATGATCCAGTAATGAAGAGAATGTGAAGAATCATAGATTCCCAGCTCTAGTGCCACACTGGTACTTTGGAAATCCCCAAATACACAACACACACACACACACACACACACACACACACACACACAGTGCATGCATATGAGACAGAGACAGAGACAGGGAAACAGAGAGAAAGACATGGAGAGAGGGAGACAGAAAGATAGGAGGGCAGCGAGGACAGAGAGACAGAGAAAGAGAGGGGGGAGAGAGAGAGAGAGAGAGAGAGAGAGAGAGAGAGAGAGAGAGAGAGAGAGAGAGAGAGAGAGAGAGAGAGAGAGAGAGAACTCCTAGTTTATTGGACAGATCCTCTGAAGGAGTTACCAAAAGACATGGCCACAGAATAAAAAGGTATGCCTATATTCATGGAAGACCTCACAACAAGGAGATCCCAAATCCTTCAAAAGCAGAGTAAGACCCAGACAGCTTTCTGATCTCTAGGATTCCTTCCAGCTCTAACATCTTTATTCTTCAAATCTAAGCAAACACTTTCTGTTCAAAGAGCTGAATTTCTAGCTAGAATTCCAAGTGCTCTCACACCACCCAGATCCCTTCCTGCACATGGTCCTATTGTCCCAATAAACTTCTCCATTATCTTTCTCCTACTTTTCTGGAGGGAATGACCCACCCCAATCTATTCTGTTCTTTATTCCTAAACTTCATGTCCCCTGAACCTGTTACTACTACTCTATTCAACCTAAAAGTTCCCTGTACTCTCCCTTATTCTTCATCTTCAATTTCTCTGCCATCTTGTCCTGTTGACATGTTGGTAATGCCAGTAAACTATGCATCTTTCAAGGCTCAAGCCAAATGCCACCTCCCCAGGGAAACCTTCCATATAGCTTTCAATATAAAAATGATTTTTGCCTCCTCTGCACAAC
Organism: Monodelphis domestica; assembly: GCF_027887165.1. Classification (NCBI taxonomy): domain Eukaryota; kingdom Metazoa; phylum Chordata; class Mammalia; order Didelphimorphia; family Didelphidae; genus Monodelphis; species Monodelphis domestica. The sequence goes on along the minus strand of NC_077233.1, from coordinate 140,068,631 downwards.
CCCTCATTTGTGTGGTGCATGGGGTTTAGGGTATTTGCTTGTTTCAAGCCATATTATAATATGTTAAGGCCCATGTTAAGAATGAGTGACTTGATAATCCTGTTTTATAAGAATCAGTTGAAGGAAATGGGGATGTTTAGGCTTAAGAAGATTTAAATGGGATATTTCATAGGATTTAAAGTTGGAAAAGACCCTAAAAATCATATGCTCCAACCCTTCATTTTATAAATGAAGAAACTGAGACCCAGAGATGCAAAATATCTTCTCTAAGGTCTCACAAAAGGTACTAACTTTTGGAGCTGAGATTTAAATTTAGATCCTCTGCTTTCAAATATATTTCTATTGTTATAGAAGAAGAAGGCTTGTCTGTTTTGTTGGGAGAGGGAACAATAGGGGAAGGTTACAGCATGCTGTCCAATGAGTTCACTTGGTTCCTGGTCATATAAAAAAAGTCCAGAAGAAATTTTCCACAACAATTAGGCTTCCTGAATCTGTGACACTGAGCTGAGAGTCCTCATAATTTTTTTCCCCAAACAGTTTTACTACTCAGCAAAGAGGCCAAGCATGGAACCTTTCAGTTCAAAGGAAGCCTTGCTGTGGGTATATTATGCTTTAGTTGAGAAAAGCACAAACAGAATGTTGCTATGAACCCTGTTTGATTTGTGCTTAAAATTTGTCTGCCAATTTGTGATCTTAGACCTGAGTTTTCCCCTCTATAAAATGAGGGAGTTGGAACAGATGACCTCTAGGAACCCTGCTAGCACTGGGAAATTCTAAAATCCAATGTTTACATGATCATTTCTTGAATTAAATTGATCTCTGTTGGGCGACTATGTCTGTCAGTGACTGTCCTTATCCATGATCTCTGACTGTAGGAGTCCCATGACTTTTGACTCACAAAAAAGGAAGGACTCAGAAAGTTTTATCAAAAATGCAGTCATTGCTATCCTTGTGGCATGAAGTCCTTACCTAATCCCTAGGTGTTCTCTGGCCCTAAGACCTCAGGCAGCTCACAGCACAACCTCATGCATAAGACTTTCTTGAGGATACTCACAAAAATACAGACACAAAGTGAAAGTGGTGGAGATAACCAGATTTCCCCAAACTGTACTACTTAACTCCCATTTCTCTTACTCTTCTTCTGATTGACACCTACAATCACTTGATAAGACTCTCTTTGCTTTATATGATATCTAAAGACATCATTAGAAAATTGTTCTGATTCCAAAACTGCAATAATTCCCTCTTTGGTTGGGAGATTTTGTTTGTTTTTGTTATAACTATGTGTGAGGAGACAAGTAAGAAATAATTGAATACAAAATTTATAGCCAGTGTATCTTATACCAAGATCAACGGGAAGGTCTTGGCAATGATGTAGCATCTAATAAACACAGAATAAATGTTCATTAAGGATGTATGAGAAGCATCTTGCCTTTGAGCATTTTTAACACTAGTATTAGTGGTATTGAACTAGAAACCACTGTGAATCTTTCTCTCTTCTAAAGTGCCTAGGCTAGAGTCCCTGGCAGGAGGACCCAGTGCCCTCCCTGGAGATTTGATGTGGAATCTTGGAAATTACTACTTGCCTTTAGGTTTAGGTAGTGAGTCTTAAATGAATGAACTATAGTCTGGTTCATTTGCCCACTATTTTTTGTTAGGATTTGAAGTAACCTGGTACCTAAAAGAGAACGTGGTATTTTGTCTATAGTCAAGGTCTAAGACAAGAGTGCTGAGAATTGGGTTTGCAGTTGGCATTACTAAGTAGGCAGGGGTAATTCCGTTTTATAGGCTGGTTACAATTTGGTAGAAAGGAGGTAAGGAGATGCAGTGTATTATATATTTTTAACTGTTTGTATACCCAATGTACTCTGTCTTGCACATAGTTTTTTTCATAAATCCTTTTAGAATTGAACTGTAGAACTGGCACACAGTTTACACAAAGGCAGTCAAAGAATAGGGAGATCATTGGGGCTAGACTGAATATGGAAAGTGGAAGTGGACCATAAAAGATGAGCCCTTTGGGTTGACATAGAAGAAAAAATATGAAGCAATAAATTAACTAATTGATGAATTAATTTTAAACTATTTGTTAAGAAGGGCAGCCAGTTGGCTCAGTGGATAGTGAACCAGGTTTAGAATTTAGAGGACATGGGTTCAAATCTAGCCTCTAACACTTATGTGACCCTAGGCAAATCACTTAACTCCCATTGCCTAGCCCTTAATGCCATTCTTCCTTGGACTTGGAGAGAAAGTAAGAGTTGGGGGGGGGGTAGGGAGGATTTATTAAGCATTCACTTGTGCTTGAAAATACAAGTAGGAAAAAAAAATTCAAGTCTCTGCTTTCAAGGAACTCATCCTTTAATTGGGGGGGGAGGGGCAGGGATGCACATAAAAGAGTTCAGCTAAAGGACAGATAGAAAATCACACATATCCTAAGGGCTTAGTTGCAGGGTGGATGGCAAGACCCAGGGGTTCTTAGGTTGCATCAGCAGGTCAGAAAACAGTGCTCAGGGACCCAGAGGTCATAGTAGCAAATAGTAAGGCTTGGAATACTTTAGGATGTAGTTGCAGGATAGCTAGTAAGACCTAGTGGTCCTCTATTTTCCTAGAAGATTAGCAGTTGATGACACCCAGCTCATCCAAATGATACAAACAGCCATGTTGAGCTTCCATTTCAGTCATATCAGATGGGATCTGGACAGCCCAAAGATTGCTGAGGAAGGGAAGGTGTGGAGATAAGAATGATGAATACCTTAAAGTTAGGTGAGATATAGAATAGCATCCTGAAGAAAAAGAAAGTGTGTCTTCTGTCAAATCTTACTAGAGTTCTTTGCCTCAGCCTTTGATGGAATGTGCTTGGTTACAACAGGGCTCTATGATTAAAATATGGTCACAAAATTTCATCAACCCATATTATGTCTTACTCTGGTGGCCAGTGCTTGCTTGAAATTGGATGTATTCTATGGCTTCTTTATCTCAGAATTTTAATGATCTTGACAGAAGTCCTGGGCTCATCACTGAGAGGGATACAAAGATAAACAAGGCAGTGCCTCTGTCCTCTATGGCCTCAGTCCTATAATAGCAGCTAGCATTTATGTAGTTCTTTAAAGTTTGGGACCCTTACCTGTTACCTCATATGGTCCTTACAACAACCCTATGAGGTAGATATTTTATTACTCTCATTTTTCCAAAGAGAAAATTGAGGCTGAGAGAGAGAATCAGGGACTTATTCAAAATTACACAGCTAGTAAATGTCTGATATTGAGTTTGAAAGCCATTCATCTTGATTCTAGGTCCAACATTCAGTCTACTGGGTACCATGTCTCATATAGAAATACTAAATATTCCAGAAGGGAAAGAGATTACAACCTGGGGGAAAGGGAAAGGAAAGGATTCAGGAGGCATGTGAGCAAATCTTGAAGGTTGGGAACAGAAATTCCAGGCTTAGAAGCATTGGAAGCAAAGACCTAAAGGTAGAAATGAAGTGAAACAACAAGCAGGCAATCGGACTAAATCCTGGGAAAAAAAGTTGATCAAAACCAGCTCTTGCAGGACCTTTACTGAATGAGAGTTTCAGTAGTTTAGACTTTATTCCATAGCAATGGGGAGCAATAGAAGGTGGAAGAGACTGTTGCAATGTCACAGGATCACAATGGTACCCTGGAAGAGAAATCCAGAAGTATAAGATAACCATCATTTGACAGACAGAGGAACCAGAGTTCCAGCAGAATTAGAGGCAGCTTAATGCTACAAGGGATGATAGAGCACCAGATTTGAAGTAAGGATGGCCTGAGTTCAAATACATCTTCAGATGTATCTTGCTGCATGACCTGGGGAAAGTCATTTGACCTCTGCCTTCACTTCCTCCACATCTGTAAAATGGGTTAATAATAGCAGAATTAATGAATACAAAATGAGATTCTATTTGTATAGCATTTTGTACATTTTAAAGTACTATATAAATATTATCTATTATCATTAGTTATTATTTTGGACAGGAAAGGAAAAAGAAAGGGAGAGAAGGAGAAACAGGGACAGAGAGAGAATGAATGAATGAATGAATGAATGAATGAATGAATGAATGAATGAGAGAATGTCAGAGTCCCTTTTGTTAAACTCTGAGCTAGACCTGCCTACTTTCTCCTTGCTCCTCTTCATGGCTCAGCCAGAACCACTGTTGCCAGGCAACTGCCTCCCCATTTGGGTCCCTGGAGGAAAGGAAGAATCTATTGAAGGGGTTGGAGTCTGTGTCTTTGGACGTCAATGTTTTCCTAACTGGGCAGCTTATCAACAAACCCAGGAAGCCATCTTCCCCACTCTTTTCTGCCCTTTTATGGCCAGGGTCCAATGAGGCAGTTGCTTCTGTAAAGAATGAAGCATTTTCTCTGACTTCTCAGAAAGAGAAGTCATTGTTCTTACCTTTCATCCTATTTGCCCAAAAAAGAATGTCCAGAAGAGTGACTGTGTGACTTTGGGTCAATCCCTTTCCCTCTCTGAGCCTTGTTTTCCACACCTATCAAATAAAGGAGTTGCACTCTCTAATGAGCCTTCCAACTCATCATCTTTTCATTTCTGGAGTCAGAATCACCTTTCACAAACTATAAGAGTAATTTTTTTTCTAATTGTAGACAGCAGGGGTTAAGCAACTTGCCCAGGGTCACACAGTTAGGAAGTATACAAAGCCAGATTTGAAACCAATATCTCCTGGCTCCAAACCTGGCCTTGCTGCTACCAAGAGAATAATTTTAAAGGGTCCACTTTTTTGTGGCACTTCATGGTTTAAAAATTGCTTTCCTTACAACATCAGTATATCCTACTTCCAGGATTGTTATATTATTTTCCCAGACTCTGCCTTCTACTAACTTGATAAGTTCAGTTACATGAAGGGTTGTTGACTACATTTGGAGTACTAAGTGTTCAATTCTGGACACCACTTTTTAGGAAGGTTATAGATTTGGGAGCATCCAGAGGAGGCCAACCAGGATGGTAAGAGAAGTTTAGCTTAAAGAAAAGAAGAGAGGGCAACTAGGCAGCTCAGCATATTGAAAGTCATTTTTGGCTGGAGACAGGAGGTCCCTGGGCCTCAGACTCTTCCCAGCTGGGTGACTCTGGGCAAGTCACTTAAACCCCACTGCCTATCCCTTAGGCTCTTCTGCCTTACAACCAATGTACAATATTTGTTTCTAAGACTGAAGGTAAGGGTTTTAAAAACAAACCAAAATTAAAAAAGAAGGCCAGAGATAGGATAGAGAAGGGCAGTTTTTAGGAGGGGCATAAAAGTTACCTTAAAGTCAGCCTCAGACACTTACTAAATGTGTGACCCTGGGTGAGTCACTTAACCCTGTTTGTCTCAGTTTCCTCATCTGTCAAAATGAGCTAGAGAAAGAAATGGCAAACCACTCTAGTAGCTTTGCCAAGAAAACCCCAAATGGGGCCATGAAGAGGTGGACATGACTAATTAACAAATCCAAAACATGTGAAGGGCTACCATGTGAAAGAGAGTTGGCCCCAAAGGCACAAATGGGTCTGCAGGGCCAAATTTAGGCCTTATAAAAGATAACAAATAAATAAAAGAGAAAACTGTTCAGTGAGGACATCTGTCCCAAAGAGGAATGAGATCCCATGGGGTGGGAGAGAGAGAATGGTGCACACTCTCTCCATGGAGCTTTTCAGGCAAAGATTGAATCACTCCTTTGGGTAAGTGTATTGTAGAGGACATTCTTGAGTAGATATGAGTTGATTGGAGGGCCTATGAGGTCCTTTCAAAAACGTTTTTAACAACTGGCTCTCCCAGGAGAAAAAGCCTCAAGGGAAAAAATAATAATCTCCATTAACTTTCTCTCTATCACATTCTTACATAGCAAACACACTGTATTGCCAGAGGTGCCAAACACACTATATTGCCAAAACCAGATTAAAATGTAAATGGAAAATATTTTTTTAAATAAATGAAAATATAATAGAAAATACATAATGTTTATATGTAGTTTTCTAAGTCAACATGCAGCTATAAACTTAAAAGTGTACATTGGAACCTTTTCTCTTGGGAGAATCGGCCTCCATCTCTTCTCCACCAGTCAAAATTCTCCTTTCAAAATGTCTCCTCTTCCAAGAAGCTTCATTGATCTGTGATTTATACCCCAGAGGTGTTAAGCAGGAAGCCCTTTGCTCCCATTCCCCCTCACCCACACCACCCCCACACACAAATTCCTGAGTGATGAACCAGATTAAAATGTAATTGAGAAATGGTTAACAAAATACATAAAAATGCAATGTATCATAGATAATGTTAATTAGAAGTTTTCTAAATCAACATGCAGCTGGCAGCAATCTCATTCTATTTGTTTGACACTGTTACCTCTATTTCCATGTCACTATGTATTCTTTATATATCCTTTTCATCTTTTTTCTTAAACCCTTTCCTTCTGTCTTAGAATCGACACTTAGTATCTATTGCAAAGCAGAAAAGCGGTATTAATTGGGGTTGTGTAATTGGCCCAGAGTCACACAGGAAGGAAGTGGCTGAGGTTACATTTGAACTCAGGTTCTTCTATCTCCAGGCCTGGTACTCTTATCTACTAAGTCACCCAGCTGCCCCCTTTTCATCTTCTAATGTGCATTATGGTTCCTATCTTTCCTGCTAGACAATAAGTTCCTTGAGGGAATGTGCTTGGTGTTATTTGTCTTCATAATTCCCTCAATTCTAAGCATAATGCTTGGCAAACATTTAGTAAATGTTTGATAAGTGATTGGATATCTTACTGTCAAGGTAGGAAAAAAAATATCATTGCCTTGAACTTAGAAAAAAAAATTGTGGGCAAATCCCAGCTCCATTATTTACTGACATTTACTAACCTTCTCTGAACTTCAGTGTCTTTATTTAGGAAATACGGGTGGACAAATTGATCTCTAAGATTCTTTCTCTCTATAAATCATATGATTCTTTACATGGATAAGCAAACCAAGTTATTCTATCAGTATCGGAGATCCCACAGTGTGAGAATTCCTTCTACCAAGAGAGACCACAACTTTTCTGGGACTGATTAGATATATACTTGAGAATTGTTCGAAGGAATAGTGCAGGGTCCTACAGCTAGGATCAGAAGCAATATTTGAACTCAGGTCTTCTTGACTCCAGGCTTACCACTCTATCCTCTTAATCAAAACTGCCCCAGTAATCCTAAAACTTCGGACAAATCTAGAAACTTCTCCAAACCCATTTCCACATCTAACATCAATCAACCAAAAGACATTTATTAACACTTATTATGTGACAAGTATGGTAATCACTTTAAGCTGCAGAGATACCTATACAAAAGAAATTTTTTAAAAATCCATAGTCTCTGTCCTCAGGGAGCTTACAATCTAATGGGAATTATGGCTTGCAAACAACTATATACAAATCAAATAAATTGAAAGTAAATGGGATCTTAGTGGGAAATTAAGGATAGTGTCTACCCTAATGACTATAGGGAGAATCACCAGAAATAATACATGCAAAGTGCTTCATCATCATCAGTGGGAGCTGTCATTTTTCTGACTAGATTGTGAATCCCATGAGGGCAGGGAGCCTACCCCATTTAATCCCTGTCCTTCCTGCCTCCCTCCCTCGGATCCCCCAGTGCTCAGCACTGGACTCTGTGCCTAGGACCTCCAACAATGGCTGATTTGTCTTGTCTTTACCCAGAAGTCACCTCCTAAGTGCTAGGAGATGACTCTCAGCAGGAGCTTAGACCGGAGAGAGGCATCTGGAGCTCTGACTTTGAACTTCCTCTGAAGTCCTTTTCCCTTCTGAGGATAGGCCACTGGCTGTTGAGTTTTAAAACCCAGATTTTTGTGTGTTTGGAGAAGAGATTGACATTTTCTTCCTTATTATTTTGGCGAGGAGGGTATAAGGAGGGGGTTATTTCATGTTTCCTTTCTGCATTCAGCATTTTCTCTCACGACAGCCTTTGTATTATGTCTCCTGCAGAAATGCTCTGCTTACCCAGGAAAAGCAATAAACAACCTTGGAAATTATAGTCCTTGGAGAGGATTACAAAGAGGAGCCCATCATCATCTCCCTTCATCGTAATGAAAAGGATCATTTGCAATAGTTCGGGAGACAAAGGCTTCCTCTCCCCTGGACAGAAGGAGCAGGCCCAAGGCCAACATTCCCCTAACTATGTGGTCTTGGCACATGGTCTCAGCACATGCAGGCTAAAGATGTGACTTGGCCACAAGAGGCCAGGACTGGGAGAAGATCTCCCAGAGAGAGAGGGAGGCTAGCTGGGTTCTAGGCAAGCACAATTGTGGAACAAGCCGATAGAGTAAACTCCTACAACAACACAGAATGACAAAGTAGTGCCAAATCTTGGTGCTAGATACACATTGGTCCTGGAAGAAGATATCTTAGAACTGGAAAATCCTATAACCTTGGGGCTTCAAGGGGTCTTAGTCCAACCTGCTGATATTCTAAAAAGAAGAACCGAGACCCTGAGAGGAGATGGAACTTTCCCAAGATCACTGAATGAGCTAGAACTCAAATGCAAATCTCATTCTCTCTTCAGGACTTTCCCCATCATGCCATTCTGATATCTCTTCCCTTTTCCTCTCAAAATATTCCTACCTGGACATGAGTACAGAAGAGCCAGCAGGAAAGATAGGGGGAAATATCCCAAGTTGAACAAGGAAAAGAAAAAGAGAGGCTTTTCCTTATACCCAGCTTGTTTTCTTGTCTAGATCAGGAGAAGTGAGCAAATCTTTCATTTTTCAATTCTTTTTGTTATATTCTGATAATACCTTCTTTTTCAAATATATCCTTTCTCCTTTCCCTTTTTCTACCCTTCCCAGTGAGGCATTTCTTATAAAAACAACAACAACAACAAAAAACAACTAAAAGACAAAAGAGGGAGGAAATCAGCTTGGTAAAACTAAACAACACAGCATCTGAGTCAAATAGTTTAAGTATTTGGTTATTGTTCATCCTTGGTTTTTTCCAATCCACTCTGCTATTCCTTTCTGTATGGGTGAGTTTATTTCATTCACATTCACAATTATGATTACAAACTGTGTATTCCCCTTTATCTTATTTTCCCCCTTTGATCCTGTTCCTTTGCCTTTCACTCTGTTCTACCTCACCAGCATTTTGTTTTTATCTCTCCCTCATTTCCTCCTCCTTCTTATTACCATCACCACCCCCATTCCCTTTGTCTTATTCCCCTTCTACTTCTCTATAGAGTAAGATAGGATTCTATGCCCCAATGAGTATGGTTGTTATTCCTTCTCTGAGCCAGTTATGATATGAGTAAAGTTAAAGCATTTCCCATCACCACCCTCATCCTCCCCTTCACAGAGTTTTCCACACCACTTTAGGTTAGATAATTTACCCCCATTCCATCTCTCCCTTCCCTTTCCTCTCAGTGCAATCCTCTTTTACATTCCTTGATGTTTTTTGCATATTTCATCCTACTCAGCTTACTTCCCCATCCTCTAAGTATACTCCTTCCAAATGCTCTACTACTAATAAGAATTTTTAAGAATTACAAATATTTTTTCCATGTAGAAATATATACAGTTTGACCTTATTGAGTCCCTTAAATTTTCTCTTCGAGGGTAGATGGGTAGCTCAGTGGATTGAGAGCCAGGCTTAGAGATGGGAGGTCCTAGGTTCAGATCTGGCCTCAGACACTTCCCATCTGTGTGACCCTGAGCAAGTCAATTAACCCCCCCCCCAATTGCCTAGCCCTTACCACTCTTCTTTCTTAGAGCCAATACATAGTATTTGACTCCAAGATGGAAGGTAAGGGTTTTTATTAATTTTTTTTACCTCTTCCTTATTTACCTTTTTAGGCTTCTCTTGGATCTTGTGTTTGGACTTCAGATTTTCTATTTAGATCTGGTCTTTTCCTCAGGAATACTTGGAAATTTTCTATTTTATCAAATGACCATTTTTCCCCCTGAAAGAATATACTTACTAGATAAGCCATTCAGGATTGTAAACTTAGATCTTCCACCTTCCAGAATATTATATTCCATGCCTTCCAATCCACTAATGTGGAAGCTGCTAAATTCTGTGTGATTCTGGATGTAGTTCTATGGCATTTGAATTGTTTCTTTCTGGCTGTTTGCAATATTTTCTCCTTGACTTGGGGTCTCTTGAATTTAGCTATTATATTCCTAGGCTTAGTTTTTCTAAGAAGACCAATGATGTCATGACTTGCACATGAACTAGAGTTAAGTGAGACAGAGTTGCACAAAGTCACTCTCTCTTCCAGAATCATTGAAATCCAGGATCAAGACAAAGATCAAGACAACTTGGTGATGGCCTGGGATGCAGAGAATGCCTTTGGCATCTTTGTTGTCTGACCAAGCTCTATTTACTCCACAATGTTTGCTTTAAACACTTTCATGGTCACAGGAACAAACTCTTCTCATCCTCACATGCTTGGGGTAAATACCCCCAAAGGTAACTGACAGATTTGAAACCTGTCAGTTACACTTAACCTAGTTTAGTCCATCTGCTGAGACAGTTTTACCAAGACACAATCATTGCTTATAGCAAGTTCTCATACCAAAGGTGTGAATCTTCTCTATATAACTTATTCACCCCTCGGTACTTTGCAAAGGAAGGCACATTTTCTCATTTGTTCCCTGGGAGACAATCTTGATCATTGTGACTACCCAAGACTTGCCCAATATCTTTTTTTATTTGTTTTTCATTGTTTTTTTTTCATTGATTTTGTTGTCACCCTGTTTGTATTGTTTTTCTAGTTCTGCTTACTTCAATTTGCATCTGTCCTCATTAGTCTTTCCATAGTTCTCTGAATTCATTATGTTCCTAGTTTTTAATGGTATAGTAATATTCCATTACATTCAAAGACCACAATTAGTCAGTCTTCAGTCAATGCTGCTTGTAGCTCTTGAAGGTTTTCCTGATGGATTATCAGACTTTTTTTTACCATTATAGTCACCCTCTCTCCGGATGGATGAGATTCCCAGTAAAAGGAACCTACAAAGAGTTTTTTACCTTATTCAACATTCTACATTACCTATTCAACATTCAACATTCTACAAATCAATTCAGAAAATACTTATAAGCACTTAAATTTAAAATCTTGTGCTGAGTACTGAACATATACACCTAGAATGAAATCTGATCTCAAGGAGTTTATAGCCTAATACTCAAGTAATTCTGATGAAGAGTGAGATCAGTAGAAATGGGAGATTCCATTTTTTTTAAAGGGTTACTTTTGGAGGGAAGCAGAACCTATGGAAAAAAGGAGATATTTGAAACCTGAGCTATACTGAAAAGGATGAAAGTAAGTCAGTCAATGAGCACAATAATACATCTTCTATGTATTAAGCACTGGACTAAATTCTGAGGATTCAAAAAAAGAAAAACAGTGAGTGAATAGAAATGGAATTTTTTCTGGCATTTCAGGTTGGTAGGAGCATGGAGCAGAGACAGGGCAGAATGAGAACAGGAATAGTAAGCATTCTCATTTGGTTGAAATGTAGAGGAAAGGGAATAGTAGGAAATAAAATACTGAAAGGTAGATTAGTACCAGTTTGTGGAAGATCCTAAGCACTCCAAACACTAATTAAGAACCTACTGTGTGCTAGGCCCTACTTGGTGTCCCTTGGAAGCTACTTATTCTCCTTAGCCCTCTCTGCTCAAAGAAAGTGGCAGAAAGGCAAGTGACCCTCTACTCAGAAAACATGATCCAGGAGGCAGATTGAGGCAGGAATTGGGGGAAGCCAAGTTTCATGATGCATAGAACTGGAAACCTATTATAATATGGCCATACACAAGGCATCTAACACCAGGGAACCCACTCCCCAGGGCTGGCATGGAAACTGAGAGACATTGTATGTAAAGGAGCAGAACCATTAGGTACAGGCAACATACAAGGATGATGATTTCTAGTTTTCTCACCCAAATTACAGCATCTGCACTTGTTACTACTGAACCTATTAAGTGTAATTATTAGGAAGGCTCCAGGAACATGTAATTAGCATGTGATTACATGGCAATTCTTAAGTAATGTTTGGCATTCCCATGTGTGGGTATGGTGAGGCACTCTGGTTACTAGTTCCTTGTGTCCCAGGGTAAGAAGGATGGCATGATGATGGGAAAGAAATGTTTTTCCTCATGTGATCCATTTTTTTCCTCTACTGTGACCTTTGGAATCCTTCTCTGACTCAGCCAGGTAAAGAGGGAAGTAACTGGTGAATTTCCCAAATCCTGCTGATTGGTAGTTCTTGCAGGTTATCATTTCTAGGAATAAACAGTTACCTCCAAAAATTATTGATTTCAATATGACTTGAAAATTTCCTGATTTGCTCAGGCTTAGCTGCCAACCTTGCCAAGGATCATAGGATTCAATGCTGGAAAAGCTCTTGAATCCCTTTATTTTAATCACTTAATTTTATAAAGGTGACATTTAGGTGTTAGGTCACATGAGGAGTTATATGGTTTTTTTTTTAATAAACCCTTAACTTCCATCTTAGAATCAATACTGTGTATTGATTTTAAGGCAGAGGAGCTGCTCATAAGAGCTAGGCAATGGGGGTTAAGTGACACCCAAAGTCAGACAGCTAGGAAGTTTCAGAGGCCAGATTTGAACCTAGGACCTGCTGTCTCCAAGCCTGGCTTTCTATATACCCTGAGCCCTTATATAGTTACCCCTTATATAGTGTTAAAATAAAAATTTTAAATCAGGATTTGTTTTATCCACTATACCACATCAGATAATCAGGAAATAATAAATCTTCCTTGGAAAATGAATTGCAGATGTGTATAATACCCCATTGCCCTCACAATGCCATGGAGGGAGTGGCCAAGGGACAAAAAAGCCAACTCTGCTAAATGTGTCCTGACACTGACCTGCTTGGCCACGTCAATCTACTCCTAGGCACTCTCTTTCTCCTTACCACTTGTCTAGGAAGCCAAGGATATTGAAAGCCTAGAAGGAAATGGAAAACTAAACTAAAATCTATGAACTTCATGGAGACATCTGGAAAAAGATTTAGAGATTTGGTTGAGCCATTTGAATTTGCTAGAAGGACTAGAATTTAAGAAAGCACCAAAAACACAGCAATGGCCATTGATGTAGCACATTTGCACATACTAGAAAGAACAGGATGAAAATTTTTGTTTCAAAGTAAAATTATGATATTGGGTTGTAATTATTTGTATTTCAAGTGCATTTGCACAGATAGGAGAAATGATAATAAAATGAGAGAATTGTAAGAAAAGTTCTTTCATTCAATTGATGTCCCCAGTCCTTCAGAAAATACTAAAGACTAAAGTTATAATGGAGAGAGGGTGTTGGACTTGGAGTCAGGACACCCTTGTGTCACCTCTTGGCTTCTATATTGCATCTGTGGTCACAGGAAAATCACTTCACAGACCTGACCTTCAGCATCTTCATCTATAATATAGCTAATAATCATTTCCCTACTTTTCACCTCATAGAAGAGTTGAGAAGGTTTTTTTGTAAACTTTGATGTTTTGACAGGGAGGTGAGCTATCAATAATATTGATTTCATTGACAAAAATTGGACAGAAAAGTTAGCCCCACAGTTTCCAGGATAAGATATTTCTAGTCTGCTTACTTTCCATACTAGCTCACTGGATATGGGATCAGATCTAGGTTCAAAGACTCCTTTTGCTACTTGCCAAGTATTCATGTGCTTGAATCCTCAAGTCAGTTTCCTCTTCTGTAATATGGCGACTTCTGTTCTGACTTCCTCAAAGAAAAGAAATTGAGCAGAAAGAATTGTGGGTCTTGAGCAGAAGACCCCTTAGGTAGGAGGACTCCCAATTTAGGGAACTCCTAAATTAAGGGAGTGGCCTTTGGAGTAGGAGGGTCATGGAGCAAGGGTGTCATATTAGGGGACTCTTGGAGTTTCATTTTAGGGGGTGGGTTCCTATGTTAGGAAGAATTTAGGATTGATAAAGTCTTTAGTTGAATAGAGTTCCCATAAAGGAGACAGTCCTAGATTACAGAGATTCCAAGTTAAAGAGTTATTAGTTTAGGGGTATTATGATTTAAGTGGTTAGGGAATGTTTATAAGTTAATCAGACATCCTGGGAAAGCTCAACTTAGAAGCGACCTCTTTTAGGTGATTGTACGGTTCCCCAAACAAATACTCCAGGTATGCATAGGGGGAAATTCCTGCATTAAAGAAGTCCTGAGTTGGGGATTATAGGTTGCTAGTCATCCTGAGTGGTGAGAGGTATTGAGATAATCTTGGGTTGAAGGAGACAGATTCTGGGTTGGGGAGTCCATAGATTTGAAGATTTTTAAGTTGAAAATGTCCTATGTTAGATAGTTGAGGGATTCTTGGAATAAAGGACTCCAAGTTGAAAGATATCTTGTATTAGAAAGGCCTTGAATTTGGGGAAGGATCCTATTAAAGGGAATTTATGTATTGAGAGAGAGTCCTCTATTAAAGAGGAGGCATTGGGTTTTAAGAGTTTGCTATGGATGGGGTTTAAGATGGAGTCCCTGGTTGGATTTTCCCAGGTTGGGAGCATCTTGGATTATGGTGGAGGAAAAGGGCATTAGGTTAGGTGGTTCAGGACTAGGGGTTCTAGTTTAGAGGAGTTCCAAATAAAAGGGTCAAGTTAGTGCAAGGGCTTTAGGGGAGGGAGTTTCTAAGTTGGAGGCATGCCTGATTGGAACATTCAGGGAGAGGAGCAACAGGGCCAAACTTTGACACTGTAGGCATCCCAGGCTATTTGAAAGGGAGGTGGGAGTAGCACAGTTCTCAGGTGGTGAGTTTTAATTAATTGAATCCTCTTATTACCCAGATCCCCCATTCAGAACATCACCATGATCCCTTGAAGAGAGTGACAACTTGGACTTTGTGACAGCTTGAGGCTGTGGAGGCTTTTGAGCACTGAGAATTATCACTTTTCTTCCCTCTGCACCATTTTCCATACCATCTCAGGCACTAATGGAATCCTAATACTAATTACTGTTTGAGCAAACAGAACACTGGCTGTTCACTTAGCCCTCATTATCTACTGCTCCAGGGATCCGCAGCCATGTGGAGGAGGGGAGCAGATTCTAGGGTGACGTATTAGATTTACACTGAAGTTTAAACATCATGAAATCTAAGAGACAGCTAAATTAAAAGGTGGTACAGGCTTAGGAAGTCCTTGACTTCAAGTTCTCTGGTCTTTATTAGATCTTTCCAAGAATATGTCAAGGCTGGACAGAGTGTAATGGGGAACCCCTTTAATTTAGGGTGCCTCTCTTCTACACCTCCTCTATTATTTCAGTAACCATGTGATCCCATTCCAACCACACACACACACACACACACACACACACACACATACTACCAACTTCCCTTCCCCCACTACTATTTTAAGAAGATGGAGAAGAGGGTTCAGGGAAAGGAAATGTTAATGGAAGAAACCATTTCTTATCTAGAAAGGGGAAGGCTTTTATTTTATTTTCACTTCTAGAGTTAGTGGCTGAAAAGAGGACCATTGACAGGCAACACATGAGGAAACTGAGGCACAGCGATGCAAAAAGACTTGCCCAAGGCCAAATAGAACCACAATTCACATGCAGGTTTCATGATTCCTACTTCTCTGCCTTTCCCTTATAGCACTTCCTTAATGAAGCTGTAATTGTTCACTTTATAAAATGACTCACCACGGGATTAGAGATGTAGATGCTTCACAGTTCAAGGAAGTTTGAAACACACAAATCTAAAATTATACAATACTAACACAATAAACTTGTACAATTTTTATACAAAGAATTTATATTGCCTTGCAGCACATGTGGTATAGAGGAGACAAACGAAAGTAGAAATGACTTGCCCAAGGTCACACAAGAAGTTAAAAACTGGGGCAAACCTCCTGTAGTCCTTCCTGTTGTGACTACATTTCAAATATGAGATGACCTATCAGGCTTTGAAACAAAACAAAACAAAAACAGTAAGGTCAATAGTTGGAGTCAGGCTACATGAATTCTAGACATCTCTCTCTCTTTCTTAGTTTGTAACTATGGTGAAGGCACCTACAATTGATTACCATCATACTTGTGGACGGCAGTGATTTGGGGAATCATAGATTTGAAGTTGGATGGGACCTTAGAAGTCTTCTAATCCAATCACCAAATTTTACAAATGAAGAAACTGAGCCCAAGAGAGAAAATAAGTTGCCTGTCATCCCATTAGTAGGTAGTAAGTATCTCCTTATTCCAAATCTAGAACTTTTTCCATGGAAACACTTTTAGAAAAGATCTATAAAATTTAAGATATTTTAAAAAATAATTGTGTTGATATCTATCATTTTTATATGCCCTACATTGCCCACTCTATACCTTTCCTCTCCCCTCCCAGAGACCTATCCCATATAATGAAGAATAAAGAAAGTAAGAAAAAATAGCCAAATTCCAAAGCACCAAGTAAGTCTGATGTTATATGCAGTGCTTCCCACTCTGCAATAAAATGGGGAAGCTGTATTCATCTATATAATTATTATAATTATTATATATTTTGTTATTGATATTACATATATAATCATTATATATACACATATGTATATGTGCTCTTCTTTGGGACCAGATTTGGTCATCATAATTTTACATCATTCAGTTTCAATTATTTTGTTATCTTTATATTGCTATAGTCATTGTGTATATAGTTTTCCCGGTTCTGCTTACTCTACTTTTGTATCTGCTCTTATAAACATTTCCATATTTCATGATATTCATCATTTCTTACAGCACAGTGTTATTCTATTACATCAATTTGTTTAGCCATTTCCCAGTTGATGGACATCTATTTTGCTTCAGTTCTTTGTACTACAATAGATGTTCTAAATAGGGGCTGGCTTTACTCTGTTGGAATATGTGCCAGGCAATGGAATCTCTGAAACAAAGTTAGTCTCTGTCTTCACATAACAAATTACAAATTGCTATCCCATTATGTATGTGTACTCACAATTTCACAACACCTACAAAAGGTTTGGACTAGACTTCCATTCAACACTATTTCCATCTTTTTATCAACTTTGTCAAACTGCTGAATATTAGATAACACCAATGTTATTTTGATTTTGATTTTTTCTTATTCTTTATGATTTGGAAAATTTTTTCATGTGACTGTTAATAGTTTGCCACTTTTCTTTTGAGAACTGTATAATCTAACCAGTCATATATATTGTAGAATGGTTGTAGCCATATATTTCTATTAGTTGTCCATATATCCTGGTTATCTAATGCTTATCTGAGATATTTAATATTTCAAATATATCTCTTCCTACAGAAGTTGCATCAATTTTGTCCACACAAAATTATTTTCCATTTTATGTAATTGAAATTATGTGTTTTATCTTCTGTAATCATATCTATTATTAATTGTCTAGTTAAGAATGCACTCCTAATCCATAGTACAAAAAGGTCTGCAATCTGCTTCTCTTCCAAAAATTTTATGGCATAATCTTTCATATCCGTCACATATCCATTTTCAGTTTATTGTGGAATATGATATAAGTTGTTACTGTAAGCCTAATTTCTGCCAAGCTGATTTCAATTTTTCCCAGCAATTCTCACAAAATAGGGAGTTCTTTTCTAGGTGATTTATGTTTTCAGATTTATAAAAACTAAGTTCAATTATTTATGATTTTTCTTCATCTAGTTTGTACCATTAATATACTTTTCTGTTTTTTTAGTCAGTGTCAATTTTTTTAATGAAAACTCTTTTATGAAATAATTTGAGATATGAAAGAGCTATTTCCCCTTCATTTTCAGATTTTTTTCATTTTCATTGTTTTTCGAATCTTTTTTTTAAACCCTTACTTTCCATCTTAGAATCAATAATGTGTATTGGTTCCAAGGCAGAAGAGTACTAAGGGCTAGGCAATAGGGGTTAAGTGACTTGCCCAGGGTCACATAACTATGAAGTGTATGAGGTCAAATTTGAACCCTGGACCCCTGCCTTTAGACCTGGCTCTCAATCTACTGAGCCACCTAACTGCCCCCTATTCTGGATCTCTTGTTTCTCCAAAAGTCATGCCTGAACTATTATAATAGCTTTTTGGTGGGTCTGTCTGCCTCAGTCCCCTTTCTCTACTCTAATCCATCCTCTGTTCAGCCACTAAAGTGATTTTCCTAAAGTTTGGGTCCAATCATGTCATTCTCCTATTCTGTAAACTCTACTGGCTCCCTATTGCCTCCAGGATCAAATGATCTGTTTGGCATTCAAAGCTCTTTCCTCACTTTCTACTCTTCTTACATCTTAACTTCCTGATATATACCCTTTGATTTAATAACACTGTAATCCTGATTGTGCTACAAAAAAGACATTTGTCTTTTAGTTCTAGGCATTTTTTCTGACTATCCTTTCTTTCTAGAACACTCTCGCTCCTCTAGTCTCACTACTGACCTCCCTCTCTTCCTTTAACTCTCAGCTAAAATTCTATCTCCTACAAGAATCCTTTCCCAACTCCTCTTAATTCCTTTCATCTCTTATTTCCTATTTATCCTGTATATAACTTGCTTTGTATATACAGGTGTCTCTTCCACATCATGGGAGTTACAGACACAGCACTCCCAAGATCTGGAAAATCTGTATATAATTTTTAGCCCTCCTTTCATACCAGAGAAGAAGTCTGAATTTTTTCTTTTTCTTTCAAGGGGAGAGGGTGTTAACATTACCATAGTATCAAATTTGGGTTAAGTACAGGTATCCCTTCTACATTGCAAGGGCAAATTAACTTCTTACTTTAACTTTTAAAAATATTTGTGTATTATTTATGGTATTAAAAGATAAAATATGTTGATATTATACTATGCATATATTTTATGCATTTCTGAGTTTCTAAACTTTATGCCATCTGGTGGCTTTTTTATGTTACCTATAACTTCCACAAAATTCCCCCCAAATTCCCATTTAATTTCTTATGCCACCCTTGATACATCAAAAGCAAGAGAGAGAAAGTTGCAATGTGGAAGGGATACATTCATTTGTAAATTGTCTCCCCCATTAGGTTGTAAGCTCCTTGAGGGTCAGGACTGCATTTTGCCTCTTTTTGTATCACCAGCACTTGCTTATTAGCACAATATCTCATAGGTAGTAGGGGTTTAATAAACAATTATTGATTCATTGACTGATTGATCCAAAAAATATGTCTCACTCTGAAAACTATCTTTTTAGCAGTTTGATTGGCATAGTACTAAATTTACAAATTGTTAAGCTTTATTTGTATTTTAATTATTATATTGGTGTGCTACAGGCCCAAACACTAAAAATCTGCCTAGTTACTTATGTATTCTTTATTTGTATTTCAATTTTATAATTTTATCTATATAAATATTTATATAAATATGGAAGTTACTTTGGTAGTTTGACCTCAGATATTTTATGTAGTTTGTAGTTATTGTGAATGGAACTTCCTTTTCTGTTATTTCCTTGTTATTGCTGTACAAAATGCTATTGATTTAGGGGTGGAGGGATGACTTTGTAACCTATAACCTGACTGAAACTATTGTTTCAATTAGTTTTTGTTTATTTTCCTACTATTTTCTAAGTATTGCTTATCTTTATGCTTTTAATTTCTTTTTCTCATTTTATTTTTATAGCCACCAATTCTAAAACCACTTCAAATAACTGCCAGGAAAGAAAGAATCTTTGCTTTACAAACCTTCTAGTATTTCTCCATTAAATATAATGCTAGATTTTGATTTTAGATGGATACTTTTTACAAAAGATCCTTCTGTGCCTATACTTGCTAGAGGTTTTAGATTAAATCAAAGATTTGCTTTGTCAAGGCTTTTTTTCCTGTATTAATACAATGAAATAGTTTGGAATATTTTTGTCTTTAATATGATTGATTATATTAATTGACTTCCTTTTATTGAAATATCCTAATATTTCGGTATAAATCCAAATTGAACATACTGAAGGATTTTTGGATAAATCAATTATAATCTTTTCACAAGGATTTTATTTAATATTCTTTAGTGGTACCAATTGAGAAAGTGCCATAAATCTTTTAGCTCTAACTCTTCTGACAGCTTATTCAGTTCAAAACTTTCTCTTTTATTTATCATGCTTTTACAAAAATCATTTTATCTTTGATTTAAAAAAGCATTGAATTATTGCATTATGATCTTTATATTTTAAAAATTCACTTAATTTTTCCTAATATGAAGTAAGATACATATATTTGGTATATAATTTGATGCAGATATGTATAATATTGATATTGGTTCATTGTCTATGGTTCCTTAAAATATGTCATTTCCATATTCATCTCTGTTGGCATTGTGAATCTTTATCTTTACTTTGTCTGATAGTACAATTGCAACTCTTGCTTTTGGAGTTCACCTGCTGCATAGTAATTTTTACTCCAGATTCTCATTTTGATTCTATATCATATCTTTGCTTTGTAGATGTACTTTTTGTAAGCAGTAAATTATGGATGTTTCTTCACCTCTTTCTTTTTATTGAATTGTAAATTATTATTTAGATTTATGAGAGTTAAGCTTGAACTTCACTCCATTTGTGTCTCCCATATTAAAAATTGTTTTAACCATCTTCCTCTTTTGAATCAATATTTTCTTCCTATTATTAGTTTTGCTTTCAACAGTTTTGATCAAACTCCTTCACACAGACTCCCCCTACCACCCACCAACTTTTATTTTAGTTTGAAGGTTTTACTTGTTATTGATTTCTTTTTCTCTCTGTTATTTATTTAATCTATATCTTTCCTTCTTTTTTCCCTTCTTTTTCACCTCTCAGTTAAATGGCTCATTCAGAGGCACTACCTCCTCTGCAATCCTCTAACTTCTTTGGTTTCTTAGGATTTTCCTGCTCATTTTTAGTAGTTTCTTTGCTTCATTTTCTTCATTTGTTCTCTCTTCCTGTCTATTATGAAATTCTGTTGTCTAATTTGTGGTTTACAGCCTTAGTTGTCCCCTCTCAATCTCTTTGTTTTCCTTATGAAGCTAAAGTTTCCCAAGTCCTAGTTTTTAGCTTCCTCTTCTAACCAATTTGTATGTCATTGAATTTGAGATCTTGATCCATTTTTTTCTGTTATGCCTTTCTTGAAGTAAGTAATATGAATGGAAGCAGTGAATAGAAATTGCACTATGTCCCAAATTGGGTGATCTCAACCTCCCTCTCCATGATGGTTCTCATCATTGGCCATCCCATCTCAGCTCTGTGTCCATGCTCCTACCTTATTCTACACACAGGCATCCTTCTGGGTGCCAGATGTTCCCAGGAGACTGCATATCCCTTCTCCTCTCTATAAGGCCACAACATTCTTGGAGAAGGTTGTCTTGCAATGTATCAACTTACCCCATTAATTAAATCCATCATGAGGTCTCCATCACCCAGTCTCTTCTCTCATGGGATAGTTCTTTAGTGGGACTCCCTTACCTCCACTGGCTTGAGACCTCTCCTTTCATTCTCTGAGTTTCAATCTTTTCTCTTCTGTTTCCTCTCTTATTCTCTGATCACCTCTCTTCTTATAGAGACATTTTACTTGTCCTACTTCCACTGTTCACCCAAGGATTTGATAAAAGTACAACTCCCATATATTTTTTCCACCTACTTTCCTGTTTCCATTTATATATTTGTTCATTCTATAATTTTGTCCCCCCAAAATGCCTTCATTCACTTACATGGAATTTGTGGGAGTTATTCTGTGATGTTCCAAATCTACTTCTATGCCTTCACTTTTCCTAGTGAAATTCTATTTAGATCTTTAATCTTTTGTGTCCTTTTTATATATATTAATATTCTATCTTTTTAACTCCATAAATCAGATTTTCTCTTTTCATTCTCTTTTTTTAAAAAAATGTTTTTTTTCTAATTCTTTCCTTCCATCTTAGAATAAATACCGTGTATTGGTTCCAAGGCAGAAGAGAGGTAGGGGCTAGCCAATGTGGGTTAAGTAACTTGCCCAAGGTCACACAGCTATGAAGTGTCTGAGGCCAGATTTTAACCTAGGACCTCCTGCCTCTAGCCCTGGCTTTCAATCCACTGAGTGACCTAGCTGCCCATTTCATTCTCTTTTTAAAATAACTGCTAACATTTTTCTTTAATTGTTCTTCCCTTAATGATTGTATTTATTTATCTTTTATGTTTTTTTTATTTGAAATGCCTCAAATATTTCTCTTTTATTGTTCCTTCTTTTTTCATTGAAGATTAGACTCATGATTGTAAAGTATATCATTTTGGGTTGCAGCATGATATTCTTTGCTTTTCAGAATATACTATTCCATTCTCTTGTAGTTACTGTCCAATGTGGAATTAGCTTGTGATATTAAAATTTGCATTCCTTTATATTTGAGTTTTTCTCCTAGTTGTTTGCAAAATTTCTTATCATTGGAGTTTTAACCCATTTTGTGCCTTGAAGTTTTAAATGTAGAGAAGGGTTCTTGTTTTTTTGCTTAGTTTTCTGGAGATAATCTCTCAATTCTTAAAATCCATGCTTTTTTTCTGCATTCTAAAATTCTGGGCAGTTTTTGTATTATTCTAGCAATGTGGTGTTCAGGTTTTTGTATTTGTCATGGTGGTGGAACAAAGAGACATATGGTCATTAGGTCAATCTTTACAAATCCTGTCTTCAGTGTCAGTGGCTTTATATTGTATTGGGATCACACCCACTCTTAACAACGCTGTCTTTTGTTTCTCTTCTAACAGATTTTTTTCTACTCAAATAACTTTGTATTTCAAATTTGCTCACCTCTCAATTTGTTTCTTTGAAGAAACCCTCCCCTGTGGATTCGTTTTTTATAATCTTCTAATTGAGGTTTTTTTTCCATTTTTTTATAGTGAGAAATATGATTTCTGATATATATCCATTATTAAATTTCTCCTCTTATGAATTGCATTTATCTTTTGAACCATTTTGGAATTTATTGTTGTTCCATATTTTCTTGAGATTCCATAGGATTCTATGTTTCATTAGGCATTTACTTCTGTTCATTTACTTCTGCCTTGAAATGTATGTTAAGAGAGCTTAGTAATTTATTTGAAGGTTTAGTACCTTTCTTTCCTTCTAGTTTTAAGATCTCAGCTGATTTATTGGCATATGCTCTGGGTTTTTATTGACTTTTCCTCTTTTTGAGATCTTTGCTATTTCAGCTTTTTTTCCTTATTTACCCCATCAATCACTTTCTGCTTTCTCCTTTGCTAGTGGGAACACCCACAGGGGTGGATGGCAAAGCTTTCTTGGCTTCTTCTCAAAGTGAAAAATTATGTTTCACCATTTTGCCTTAAGTAGTCCCTCAAGAGCCAGGACTAGCCTCAATGGGTCTCCATTCCTTTTTATAAAGCTAAATTCTGGCCCCCTACTCCAGTTTCATCTTTGGATCTTCTCCTTCCTTTTCTAGCTACTATTCTATTCTAGGGCAATAGGGTGGAGATGGTGCTCTGAGCAGAATCTCTGGAACCTCAATAGTACATAACATACGGGCTACCTGGGAGAGATGTCAACACATGTCTTTGGCCATAGAGTCATTGTTTGCTACTTGTTCCATGATGGAGACCAAGCAGGAAATGAAGTGTAACAGTAAAGTTTGCAAAAGGAAAGAACCCTATTATTGGCGCTAGGCATAAACTCATAGGTGGGTTTGTGTTTTGATTCTAGGACTGGTGGAGGAGGGATGCTAATTTGGTGTTAATAAGTTTTTAATTTATTAAGTTTCTTTTTTATTTGTCATGTGGATTCAGCTATTATTTTTCTATATCTGGTGAATAATTCCCTTTTGAGGGTGGAGGGAATTGAAAGTTAGTGGCAACTGGAGAAAATGTCTAGTCAGCCATCCTGTTGGTCTCATGAACCAAGAATCTACAAGACATTATTAATAACTTTTAAGTGAAAACTTGTGAAATAGGTTATTCCTGGGCTAACACAGCCCACGGAACAATCATTTTGATTCATGCATAGGCATGCTGCAGGCCTCTCTCTATGCCTACCACTTAGTGCTGTGCCAAGACCAGATGGCTTCTTCATTTAAAAAAGCACAATTTCCCCTTCTTCAGAATAGGCCCTTCAGTCTCAAAGTAGTTTTCTTTCCATCTCAGTTTATGTCACCCCCTTCCAGTCTTGGGGGATTAAAAGATTCACAGAACGTTAGTACATGAAGAGGACCAGTTTGACTTGAGAGGTAGTGTAGCATAGTAGATTGCACCTTAAATTTAAAGTCAAGAATCTGTCAGTTAGTAAACATTTATTAAGCACTGACTGTGTGCCAGACTCTTTGCTGAGCTCTGGAGATACAAAGAGAGATAAGAGAGGGTCATATGTTGGAGACATGAGTTGGAATACAATGCTTATTACCACGATCATGGTCAAGTCACCTAACCCAACTGAATCTGAGCTTCCACCACTATAAAGTAAAGAGATTGGATTGTGATGTCTAGAGTCATTTCCAGGTCTAAATCTCAGTCTGGTCCAGCTCCATGGCTTCTCAAATAAGAAAGTAATTTTTCATTTTGTAAAATATAGGAAATTATAAATAGAAACAGAAGTCAAGACTCAGAGAGGAAACGAATATGGTTGAAGTCATGAAGCAAGTTGGTGTCAAGGCTAGGATTCAGGTTTCCCGATTCTTACATCACATTGGTCTGTATGATTTCTTTTTTTTCCTTTTTTTTAAAGCCCTTACCTTCCATCTTGGAGTCAATACTGTGTATTGGCTCCAAGGCAGAAGAGTGGTAAGGGCTAGGCAATGGGGGTCAAGTGACTTGCCCAGGGTCACACAGCTGGGAAGTGGCTGAGGCCAGATTTGAACCTAGGACCTCCCATCTCTAGGCCTGGCACTCAATCCACTGAGCTACCCAGCTGCCCCCAGTCTGGATGATTTCTAAGAAACATTAATTCTAATACTCATGATCTTGTAATCTACAAAAAGATCCTGTAGTTGTGGTCCTGAGCCTGTAATTTTATCTTCACGGGGAACTCCCCAATGAGGAAATTCCTTCAACCAAGAAAGAATAATGACTTTTCTGTAAGTAAGAGTTGTCTGGGTGCCCTGAGAGATGCCCTCTCTGCCATGATATGTAAGGTGGATCTTTAAACCTAGGTTTTATCAAGAAGTCTCTCTTTGCCTAAACTTATCAGAGGCACATCATTTTTTATAGATAAAGTTCTCAGAGTATCATTTTCTATAGCCTGGCATCTCACCACCTTTATAATCTTATCTATCATTGATCAGGAGATAGCCAGGTAACTCAATGGATAGAGTGCGAGGCATAGAATCAGGAAGACCTGGGTTCAATTCTGGCCTCATACACTTTCCAGTTATGTAACCTTGGCAAGGCACTTAACCTCTGATTGCCTAACAAAAAAAAAAGGATCCCCTGGAGAAGGAAATGGCAAATCACTCTAGTATCCTTCCAAGAAAACCCCACGGTCTATGGGGTCATGAAAAGCCATAAGTGACTGAATAACTGAACAACAAAATCACTGTACTCCCTAACATCCTTGATACTCCAGTCAAACTGAACTGGAAATTTCCATCTTTGTTCCACATCTCAGTTTACTTAGAATATTCCCTCTAAAGTTGAATACTATCTCCTGTTGATTGTCTACCTGTTCTTCAAGACCCAACTCATATATTGCCTTCTCCATGCAATTTCCATATTTATAAAATGTAACCTTCCTTGAATGACCCTAGCAAAAAGAGAATAATCCTTCCTCTGCCCTCATAGATAATTGTGCCTATCTTATAACCCTTATAATATTTTTTATTATTGTTGTTGTTCAGTCATTTCACTCATGTCCAACTCAATGACCCCATTCAGGCTTTTCTTGGCAAAGATAATGGAGTGCTTTGTCATTTGCTTCTCCAGCACTTTTATAGATGAGGAACTGAGGCAAACAGGCTAAGTAACTTGCTCAGGGTCACACAGCTAGTAAGTTTCTGAGACCAGATTTGAACACAAGAAGATAAGCCATCCTGATTCCTATGCCAGTACTCTAGCCATTGCTCCACGTAGCTGCCCATATAACATTCTACTATGTGTTACAGTTATTAACATCCTTGTTTCATCACCTTTTTTCAAAATTTCAGCCACAAGGCTATCTAGACTCTAATTTTCCTCAAGTCAAAGACCAAGTCTTAATTATCTTTGTCTCCTTCATTATGGACTGGCTAATAGAGAAGATAAAGCCTTTCACTGGTTCATTCATTCATCTGGGCAGAACACTAAGCTCTCTGATTGAGGAAGAAATAGATAATAAATTAGACAAGTATTCCTGACCTCAAGGAACTCAGTCAAGTAGGGGAAATAAGAATGTTTTATAGGTAAATAGAATATATTATGAATTTAAAGCACAAGTTTAAATGAATGAATCTGGCATGCTTTCTTCTCCTCTCAAACATCAATTGAATTCAATTTAATATGTGCCTTCTGACAGCTAAGCACTTTGCTAGGCATAAGAGATACAAAGATAAACAAAAAAATTTTATATTTTAATAGGAAAAAGCAATATATGCACAGATAAACACAAAATATATCTCAAAGAAATGCAAAGTAATAGGGGAGAGGGGAGCCAAGGAGCAAGAATGGCTTCCTTCTTCCCTTATTTTAACAACTTGATTATTTTTTCAGCCTTCCCAGGTCAATCCCACCCTGTTCCAAGGGACTAACAGATAGCATTGCATCTTTCTTTGGGATTAAAGCCAAAGTTTTTCATAGAAGAACAAATGATGTCTCCCGTGCAGGAAGGGAGATAAGGTTTTCCAGACATACCTGTTGCTAAGAAATTCATTCTATCCTCTGGGGGAAAAAAAGAAACCAGGAACCTGACTCCTTTGACAATGTTTGTGGGGGCTCTGGCCACAAGTGAAGAAATCCAGGATGTAGAATGCTAAGAATATAAACTTTCTTCCATCATTCCTCACCAAAGGAAAGGACCAGACATCTTCAACATCAACAGCCAGTGAGTGCTAGGCTGAGCTGTTCTGGGAGAACATGAAGGTTAGGGTTAGGGTTAGACGGTAAGGGTGTCTCATAAAAGCCCTGTACAAAGCTTTTAATCAAGAGATAGGTCCAGGCTCTTGGATTCAGAATTTTCGATCTTGAGTCCTTGGCAATGCATGTCCCAGACTGTAAGTGCTACAGAAATTCAGTTTAATTCAGCCAAATAGTCCTTAAGTGTCTAATGTACAAGGCACAATCCCTAGGTAGAAGACACAGGTCTAGACCCCAAGGACCTTATAGTCTAATAGGAATATCAGACATATCCTTGAATAACTAGAATACTTTTTAGAATGTGGTATACAAGTGGATTTGGAGAGGAAAAGCAAAAAGGGGTTATCTCTTCTAACTAGGGTAGGGATGGAGGGAGGGGGATAATGTGAATGGGGACAGGCTTCATGGACATGGCACCTGATCTGGGTCCTGAGGAATGGAAGAATTTCTTTTTTTTCTAATAATATTTTATACCAATTACATATAAAAATACAATTTTTAACATTCTTTTATTTTAAATTTTGAGATCCAAATTCTTTCCCTCCTTCTGTGCCCTCCCCCTTCCCTGAGAGGGCAAGCAATTTGCTATAGATTTTACATGTGTAATCATGTAAAACTCATGTTATTCCTTTTGTAAAAGAAAACTCAAACAGAAAAACAAAAAAGATGAAAAAAGAAAGTGAAATATAATATGCTTTGGTCTTCATTCAGAGCATATCCATTTTTTCCTCTGGAGGTAGATAGTACTTTTCAACATGAATCCCTTGGAACTATCTTAGATTATTATATTGCTGAGAATTACTAAGTCCTTCACCATTGTTCATCATGCAGTATTGCTATTACTGTGTACAATATTCTCCTGATTCTGCTTACTTCACTTTGTATCAACTCATGTAAATCTTTTCAGGCTTTTCTGACATCATCCTGCTCATTATTTCTTATAGTACAATGATATTCCAGCACCATCATATACCACCACTTGTTCAGCCATTCCCCAATCAATGGGCATCAACTTAAGTTCCAATTTCTGCCACCAGAAAAAGAACTACTCTAAATATTTTTTGTGCAAATAGTCCCTTTCTCCCTTATTTCTTTAAGATACAGATGTAGTGGTATTGCTGGACCAAAAATGTATGCACAGGAGGATAGCTGGATGGCTCAGTGGATTGAGAGCTAGGCCTAGAGCTGGGAGGTCCTGGGTTCAAATCTGGCCTCAGACACTTCCTAACTATATGACCCTGGGCAAATCACTTGATTCCCATTGCCTAGCTCTTAATACACAGTATTGATTTCAAGACAGGAGGTAAGGGTTTAAAAACATGCATGCACAGTTTTATAGCCCTCTGAATGAAGGGAAGACTTTGAATAGATAGAGGTGGGTTAGGGAAAACCCACGTGAGGGTGAGATGAGAAGAAGGAATGATGACTGGTCCACTTTTGCTGGAATGCATAAAAGAGAGGTACTATAAAAATTATGTCATGGTCAGTAGGAAATGGATTATAAAAGGTCTTTAGTCACAAGCTCCTTTGCCCTGTTGGCAATAGGGAGCTACTGAAAGTTTCTGATCCAGCATTCATGTGGGATTAGATGGGGAAAGCCTGGAGGCTAGGAGACCAGAAGGAAGAGTCTTACAATGGTCCTAGCTAGAAATGATTAGAATCTGCCAGCTGTGGGAGTGGGAGTAGAAACAAATTCAGAATCAACCAAGATTGCTGGGGAAAGCTTTCTAGAAGAGGGACATCTTGAGTTGGACCTTGAAGGATAATGAAAATCTAGAGGTTTTCAGGATGGGAGGAAGAGAGGAAAGTATTCCTAATGTGGGAGCATTAAGAACACAGTTCCAGAATCAGGAATAGTAATGGCTCATTCCTGCCTAGCAAGGGGTCCAGTTTTTCTAGAGCAGTAGATATATGTAAGAGGGGGAATGAGAGATGTGATTGTAATGCGAGCTCATAACTTGGAGGGAAGTTGTGTTTAAGAAATCATGAGTTTCCTATCAAAACCCATTTTTTGTTTGTTTTCATCCTAAATATCCTTATTCTGGCTGAGAGAAAGCCCTGGGGCTGAATAAACTGCATTCTATTCTCCCCTCTTTTAGTTATCGATGCCTGACACAATCTCTCCGGGATTCAGTTTCCCCATCTGTGAAAATGGAGGTGAAAATTCCTTCTTAGCTTCCTTCTGTAAACTTGGGGAGTCAGGGCAGTGTGCTATAGTGTTGTAGGCACTGGATTTGACATCAGAAGACCCACGTTTGAATCTATACCACTTGCTTATGTTGTGACCTTAGGCAAGTCACTTTTTTCCAAGATCTCAGTTTCTTTCTACATAAAATAGAAGACTGGATGATATGGGCACTTAGACTTTCCAGCTCTCATATTCCAAGAAAATAGAATAGAGAGATAAAAGCAAGGGATATGCCTTCTACCCTTGTCTCCATCATATTGTCCAGCACAGATAGGACTGGGCACTGGAGTGAGAAAGTAGGTAGAGAAGAGGGACTTCTGTAATAAACTACTAACTTGGAGGTGAAACAATGAAAGGCTCAGGAGAACCTAGTGACCAACAAAGTGAAGGGCTTTGATAGTAGGTTTATTCATCCAAAAGATTTTTACAGCACTTAGCACAGAACCAGGCACATAGTAAACACTTAAAGAATGCTTGTTGACTGCTATCAACAACTATGAATTGGTTTCAGACCATGCTGATTTCTCCATTTCTGTCATTACTTTTATTGAGTAATTTATTGGTGCTCTGTTGAGAGCTCTTCATCTACCTAGACTTGATCATAAAAGATTCCTTTAATATATAGCCATGAGGCCATTCTAGATGAATTGATCTTAGATTGGGAGTCAAGAGATCTGAGTCCTAGTCCTATTTCCACCATTCCCTCCTAACTTTGCAACATTGAGCAAGTGGTTTTTGTTCTCTGAGCCTCAAAAATGGCAGAATATGGGTTAATATCCCCATTTAGTGGAGGAAGAAATTGAGACATAGAGATGGAAGTGGTCTCTAGACTCTGAGCTTAAGTAACTGGGAGATGATGGTCCCAATAACCAAAATAAATCCAGGGGAAAGGGAAGTTTGGGGTGGGAAGATAAGTTCCATTTTGGACACACACCATGGAATGAATGATCTTGATGGATGCAGATAAAATTAAATATTCACATGTTCATCACCTCCATGATATTAACTAGATAAGATTAGAAGATTCAAGACTTTCACTTACTAAAATTTCTTTAGTGTATAGCAACTATGGACCAGAATATATGAACCTCCTTTTGTGCCTTCTTTCTTGTTAACCAGGAAGGCACCTGGAGGAAGAAAGATTTTTTTAATAGTTTATCCATTTAATACTGAGGAGGCTTCAGGTTCCAAATTTGGTTGGAATGAACATTCAAACTAAAAAAGTGTCAATTATGCTTTTAGTAAAATTTGAAAGGATATAAGAACATGAGCAATTAAGGATATACGATGAAAAGCAGAGTAGGCTGACTCCAGAATGGGCTCTCCAGCCTCCTTCATTCCTCACAGAGGAATGTCCCCAATCCCAATAGAAACATCATTCTTCAAAAGAGTGATATCTTGCCAAATCACAGAAGCAATGCTCCCCTCCCTGAGATGAATTTTATTCACAAAACTTCAAGATGCCAGGTCAGCCCAGGAGTCAAAACAGAATCTATGTGACTTGTGGCAATTTGAGACTCTGTGTGTCTGGACTCTTTCCCCTTCCTTATTTTATAGTTTTGTTTTTCACATAATTTTCCACTATGCTGTTCCCCTAAGGGTATGTCTCAATCCTAATTCTAGTAAACAACCATGACTTAGTGGGAGTCAGAGAGGGATCTGGCGAAACCCCATTACCCTTGGTGTATGTAACACCTTTACCATCCCAAGGTTGTGAACCCATTTGTGGTAGCCTGCTGATCAACAGGAGGCAATATAATATAACAAAAAGGCGCCCAGCTCAAGGAGTCAGGGGACCTGGGTTTCAGTCCTAATTATGCCACCTACTTGCCAGATGATCTAATTCTTCCTTTCTCTGGACTTCCCTTTCCCTATCTACAAAATGAGTGTTTTGTCCAGCTGACTTCTAGGGTCCTTTCTAACCTCGATATTCTATGTTCTGATTCTCCTTTTAGCCCTGACATTCTGGATTGTACTTTCTAAGGGCCCTTTCAAACTCTGACATGCTTTGTTGAATCACTCAATCAATGCTGAGCATTTTCACTGTTAAATGGCTCAGAGGGATGGAGTTTGAGGGAAGAGTTACAAAATCTCAGACCTAGCTAGGGGGGAAGGAACCCAAAGGGAAAGGCAGGAAGAAAGGAGAAACCCCCTTGGATTCCTTAGCAGTCTTGACTTAAACCGAGTTCCTGATGGAGTGAAAAGGAACGTGCCAGACTTAGTTGTATAGATTGTCAGATCTGGAGAGACTTGAGGAACGTTTTTATCCCAACCAGGTCCTTCTCTCCAGCTGGCCCTTGTGGTCAGCCCCCAATGCAGTTTACTGGTCCTTTCAGTCCCCAGCTTCAGTGTTGCCGGGCTGGGCTTATACTTCCTCCTCAGCAGATGGAGGACACAACAAACAGCTCTGAGTGGTGACCTTGGATATAGTTTCTGTGACTCACACCCTTGCACGTTCATGCCCCTGCTTTTCAACTCCTTCCCTTCCCATGCCCCATGCCCAACTTGATGTCCCTAAGGCCTTGGGAGACTGGACAGAGGTCTGGGATAAGAAAACTTCTCAGCCTCTAGCATGAGAGGAGGCACATAATAGATGCTACATAAATATTCAACTCAATTCAACACAGCTCCATTAAATTCAGAAAGATTTTATTAAGTGGCCATGATGTGTCAGTCTCTGTACTAGCTGCAGAGGATACAAAAACCAAAAACAACAGCAAAAAAGAGAGTCTTTGTCCTCAGGGAACTTATATTCTATTCATTCAACCCACATTTAAGATTTAATTAACCAACTCTACACAAAAGTCCTCTCTGATGTGTCATCATATATGCCAGCAGAGGCCAAACTTTAGTTGGTCCTTCCAAGTCAGAAAGGCTTTAGAATGGTCCCTGCAATGGACCATACTATATGTATGTATTTATATTACATGTTTCAATTTTTACAACCCCAAAATTGAGCATATGCTCTTGTGCTAGAGTAAATACTTCTTAAGTCGGTATTGAATTGAACCGAGCAGTTGACTATCCTCATTAAATGCATTCCCATATTTTGATGTGGGACCAGTGGAAAGGAGAAAACATTTAAGAAAAAAGTGATCCCTTGTCTCTCTCTCTCTCTCTCTCTCTCTCTCTCTCTCTCTCTCTCTCTCTCTCTCTCTCTCTCTCTCTCTCTCCCTCTCTCTCACACACACACACACACACCACCACCACCACCACCACCACCACCATCGTCCAACCACTAGCAATGCCCAGAAACTATCCAGAATGTAAGGTATGGGAGTAAAAATAAGTTATTTTGCTGGGCACATCACAAGGAACAAGATCTGACTAGGACAGATGGGACCTCCAGGATGCTGAAATGAAGGCACCATTTGATCAATATAATCAATTCTGGCTATACTAAATAGAATCCTGGATGGGGAAATCAGGACACCCAGAACCCAGTTAGATCCTAAGTGACTCACTCAGGATCACATAGGTGGTAATTGGCAGAGCCAAGATTTGAAGGCCAAGGACCTTGTTTCATATCCAGGGCTCTTTCTACCCATTTTACAAAGGAAGAAATTAAGGTCCAGAGAGGAGATATTTACATAAAATCACTTAACAGGTGAGCCACAGAATTGGGACTAGAACTCAGATCTCCTGATGCCCAGTCAAATACACTTTCAAATGTGTGATACCATTTCAGCAGATGCTGCCGAAGTAGGGGGTGGAGAAGGGGTGGCAAATGAGGTATGCCAGCTCAGTATGGGCAGCATACCCTCCCCACACCCCACTCCCATGGCTCAGCCCAACAACAGCAGCTCTTGAATTATTGATGAAGTGTTTTTACAAAATTGAAAGTAAGAGCGGGTGTTGTTTTTGGACCTCAGCCCATATAGAATACACAACATGGTATGTGATGAATTTGGGAGCAATTTTTATGAATCATTTGAAAGAAGTGGGGGGAGAGGGAGAAGAAGTCTCAGGAACATATGCCTTAGTGTAAATAACAGGGTTCCCCTTGTTCTACCACACATGGAGGACTTGCAGACCTCTCCAATTTATCTTTTAACCCGGCAGCCTGGATTTGGACACCCTCAAATCTCTGACCCCATATATCTCTCTAGCATCTTCTAACAACACTGTTTTACCCATGATCACAGAATGTCAGATCTGGAAGGAGCCTTCTATATCATCTAACCAACCACATTCTACCCTGCCCCTATTTCCAGTTTACAGATGGAGAGACTGAGACCCAGTGAAGCAGAAACATAACTAGAAATTCTGGTACCCCAGGAAACTTCAGCTGAGGAGGGGTGCCCAGTCAGGTACAGTCACACTGGGCAACCTTCAGGAGTTAGTTGGAGATAAGAGTGGCAAATAGCAGATGTGGTGATAGGATAGATCCATGTGAGAGAAGGTAAAACCCAGAAGTGTGGTAGAACCTTTACAACATCACAGTACATAGGTCCACCAGAGGAGAGCTAGGCCTGGGAATGGCAGGAATACACAGAGGAAGTACAACTTGAACTCCTGAAGAAAAAACCCCAGTCCCCATGCCCTAGATGTTTTTGCAGTGGCCAATATTGCCTCAACAAATGCTTCTTAGGGTAGATTCCTAAAGGCTCCATCTCCTCCTTCGCTGTATCTACCAAGCAAAAGACAGGACATCACCACTGCCAATTGCAGGCAAATCACTTTTCCTCCATATTGATTTTCCTTTTCTTTTTTTTTTTAAACCCTTACCTTCTGTCTTGGAGTCAATACTGTGTATTGGCTCCAAAGCAGAAGAGTGGTAAGGGCTAGGCAATGGGGGTCAAGTGACTTGCCCAGGGTCACACAGCTAGGAAGTGGCTAAGACCAGATTTGAACCTAGGACCTCCCGTCTCTAGGCCTGGCTCTCAATCCACTGAGCTACCCAGCTGCTCCCCATATTGATTTTTCTTTATCTGTGAAATGAATTGAAGGAGGCTAATTTCAAGCTCTAACATTTTGGGTTTCCATCATTATTGTACCTTTAAAAGTCAAGGGACCCCAGCACAAACCAAAGTGGACTTTGACCTCTACTCTTTTCAGGCTCTCAGTCCTCACTCTAAGCAATTAGGGATAATGTGTAAATGGAGCCAAGGTTTATATCTATCTATCTGTCTGTCTGTCTCTATAATTTTCTCTCTCTTCTTTTCTCTCTCTTTCCTCCTTCCTTTTATTTTTCTTTATATCTGACTCTCCTATCTCTATCTGTCTGTTTATCTCTCCTCTCACTTTTCTTTCTCTCCTTTTTTCTAGCTCTCTGTCTCCATCTTTCCATCTCCATCTCTTTGTCCCTATCTCTCTGAATTTGTTTCTATCTCTGTCTCTATCCCTTTGTCTTTAACTCTCTGTCTTACATGTATGGGGGAGGGGTGAGAGAGAGAGAGAGAGAGAGAGAGAGAGAGAGAGAGAGAGAGAGAAGAGAGGAGAGAGAGGAGAGAGAGAGGAAGGGAGAGAAGGATGGAGGGAGAGACAGACAGGGGGAGAGACAGAGAGACAGAGAGAGACAGAGAGAGAGAGAGAGAGAGAGAGAGAGAGAGAGAGAGAGAGAGAGAGAGAGAAGAGAGGAGAGAGAGGAGAGAGAGAGGAAGGGAGAGAAGGATGGAGGGAGAGACAGACAGGGGGAGAGACAGAGAGAGACACAGAGAGAGAGAGAGAGAGACAGAGAGAGAGAGACAGAGACAGAGACAGAGACAGAGACAGAGAGACAGAGAGAGAGAGACAGAGAGAGAGAGAGAGAGAGAGAGAGAGAGAGAGAGAGAGAGAGAGAGAGAGAGAGAGAGAGAGAGAGAGATCTTCCCATGTTGTTACTTAGAGAGCAACTACCAGGTCAATGATCTTAATCCCAGCCTCTCCTATGACTCCCCAGAGTACTACAGCAGGAGCATCCTTCTCTCCCCATTCTATCCTCAATGCCTAGGAGACTTAGCCTCTAACCAGGGCAGGAGCATGACTATAGGGACCCCTCTAGGGATTTGGAAGTGGGTCATAATGGTAATGTTGGTAGCATTTTAGCAAGGACCTTAAGGGCTCTTCCCAATTAATTGCTGGTTATGTTTCTATAATTGCATGATTTTTTCCCCTTTAAATCTGAGCAACAAAGTCAAAGTGATATCTTATAACAGCAAAGCCAGGGATTCCTCTGAAGGAAGCAAAATCACAGGACATTGTTTCTAAATTAAAGAGATTTCGTAGGACTTAGAGCTAAAAGGAACCTGAGCAATTATTTAGCCTAAGCCTGTTATACAGATGAGGAAATGGAGGCACAAGGAAATGAAGTGATTTGGTGAAGGTCACACAATGAGTCAATAGCATATCCAGGATTCAGTCCCAGCTCCTGTAACTCCAAATCCTGTGTTGTCCATGTTACACCAAGATTTGAATAGGAGACTAGGAAGCATAATCTGGCAAAGATTCCTTTCAGGGAGGACTTTGCCCAGCATTCACTCAGAAGGCCCTTAAAAAAAAAGGATTTCCTCTGTGCCTGGGATGGGCTAGGGATGACTATTAGTTGCCAGAAATGCCATCATTATCACCTTCTCCTCTTGGAATTTTCCAAGCATCTTCTATCCATTACCTGATTTGATTTTCACAACCATCCTGCAAAAGGAGACAGGAATGGGATTATTCTTGCCATTTTATAGAAAAGGACATTGAAGCCAATCCAAGAAGGCTGTGATTTATTCCAGCTCATGCATTCAGGCACCTCTAGAGATGAGACTATAGCATCTAACTCTCCCCTTGCAGGCCTCAGACATGTACTGGCTGTATGACCCTGGTTAAGTCACTTAACTGGTCAACTTCTGTCTTGGGTGCCTCCTTCATTTGTGTATCCTTTCGCCACCTTCTTCCTTAGGATCTATGACCCTGATACTATTTTTGACCTTTTTATTAGGGAGAAGCTGCTGATAAACTCAGTAACCCTGAAATACTGGACCCTGAATATGCTGCTTCCTGGAGAGGTCTGCATTTCCAAAAAATGTCCTAAACAGGGCAGAGCTTACTCCCAAAGGAAGAGAGTTCCAATGATAGTTTTGTTGTTCAGTCATTTCAGTTGTGGCTGACACTTTCTGACTCCACTTGGGGTTTTCTTGGCAAAGATACTACAGTGGTTTGTCTTTTCCTTCTCTAGCTCCTTTTACAGATGCAAAAACTGGGGTAATAGTGATAAATGACTTGCCCAGAGTCACACAGCTAGCAAGTGTCTGAGGTCAGATTTGAACCTAGGATCTCCTGCCTCCCACCCTGGCACTCTATCATTGCACCATCTAGCTGCTTTGTGATAGCCAATGATGGCTTATGATGCATGTAATGACAGCTACCTAGAGTTATATTATAGATTCTGGCTAGCTATCATTCTAAAGGTGAAATTTTAAGCATCTGGACACACAGTGATGGGGGAGATGCTTTCGAACAGAAGCCCCTCCTGGTGACCAGTTATTACGTTGCCTTCGTGATTTAAGGACTCTGCAAAATATCAGGATTCTTGGGAGGCTTTAAGGGGTAGGAAGCTGGCATTTGATCACATTTATGTTTTAGCAGTGGGAACACGGCACTGTCAAGTTGTTCAACATCAGAAACAGATATGATTTTATTAGTAGAAATGACACTAAAGAAGATGGATGACCATCTGCCTTGCCATAGCCCCCCAAGGACGACTGGGACTTTCCATCTGCCCTGCAGCTAAAACCTCTTCTTTCTGTTGTCTGTTCCTATTAGAATGTGAGTTCTATCTCAGTGCTCAGGATAGTACTCTGCACACAATAAATGTTTAATAATTTTTTTCTCCCTATTCATTCATTCATAGATTCAAAGTCGGTTATGAGGGGATTAGATTCAGGGAGATCTGAGTTCAAGTCCAACCTCAGGTACTTACTAGCTGTATGACCCTGGTTAAGTTATTTATCCACTGTCTGCCTCGGTTTCTTCAGTTGTAAAATGAGAATAATAATAGCACTTACCTCCTAGGGTCATTTTGAGGATCAAATGAGATAATATTCAAAAAGTATTTAGCATAGTGTCTGACACATAGTAGGGACTTAATAAATGATTGTTTTCTCCCCACCTATCTGTGACCTTGGGCAAGTCCAAAATCTTAACTCCATTCACCTCTTTGGGCCTCAGTTTTCTCCTCAATGGAATGAGAGGGTTGGGCTAAGTGATCTCTAGCAGACCTTTTAGCTTTAAAGCCTAAGCTTGGGGGCAGCTGGGTAGCACAGTGGGTTGAGAGCCAGACCTAGATATGGGAGGTCCTAGGTTCAAATCTGGCCTCAGACACTTCCCAGCTGTGTGACCCTGGGCAAGTCACTTGACCCCCATTGCCTAGCCCTTACCATTCTTCTGCTTTGGAGCCAATACACAGTATTGACTCCAAGACAGAAGGTAAGGGTTTATTAAAAAAAAAAAGCCTAAGCTCTGAGATGTATTGATGGCTGGAAGACTATTGTGGAGATCAGGAGCAGTCATGACCTTTTGACAAGACAGATCTGACGAAGAAAGGCAGGTGGGTCTTCTGAGAAGGTTCAGAAAAAGAGTATGGGAGATGGAGCAACATGGTGGGACAATGGATAGAAAGCAAGGCCTGGAGACAAGGAGGTTTTAGGTTCAAATCTGGTCTAAGATACTTCCTAGCTGTTTGATCCTGAGCGAGTCACTTAATCCCGATTGCCTGGCTCGTACTACTCTTCTGCCTTGGAACCAATTCTCAGTATCAATTCTAAGAAAGAAGGTAAAGGTTTGAAAAACAAAAGATTCTGAGAGGTTCCAGGGCTTATGGTCACAGTCTTAGTGGAGCTAAAGATCAAATAATGGGTAGAGAGAGTTCTTAGCTAGTCAGCATGCCTCAGGAAGCTTCAAGGAAGTCTAGCAGCAGGTGTCTACAGTCCTAGCCACAAGACTTGTAGTTGCAGCCAAAACTCTAGCCTTCAATAGGGTTATGGTGAGCAATCCTAGCTCTGCTACCTACAGCCTATGTGACCTTCCACAATTCACTTCTCTGTGCCTCAGTTTCCTGAAGATGTAAAATGAGAGGGTTTGACTCCAAATTTTCTACCCACTTTACATCCAATTTGCTTATAAAATAAAACCATAGTCCTGAAGGAAGGATGACAGGAAAGCTGGATAAGGACTTTGGTCCAAGGGATAGGAAAGACCTTCAGTACTAGAAGTCAGATACAAGATGGAAACTTGGCCCTGAGGAGCAAAGCAAGAGATCAGTTAAGGGAATGTGGTTTAGTCCAAAGAGTACTGGATTTGGAGTCAGAAGATGTGCATTCAAATCATGCCTCTGCCTGTGTACTACTTGTGTGCCTTTAAATTATCCTCTTTCCCTCTACAGATCACATCAAGTCAACAAACATTTGTTAAATACTAACTGGATACCAAGCATTGTGTTAAGTTCAAGGCATACAAAAAAAGACAAAAACAATCCCTGCTCTCAAGAAGGGAGACACTTTTAAACTATTATGGGCACACCAGCAGAATATTAATTGTATGCTCCTGGTTAAGGCATTTCATCTCCTAAAGCCTCCATTTCCTCATCTCTAAAATGGACGTTTTAGTGCTTTTATGATAGAAACATGCATTCTAATGTTGAGGATGATCATGACTAGATCAGAGCTAGAGCAGGAATCAAGCAGACTTGGTGATGGAGAGCCGGGCATTAATCTTTTATGTCTAAGGATCCTTATATCTTTCCTACTTGGCATAGCCCATGGTCTGGAGGTGAGAATTAAGTGGCCCCAGCTTGAACAACTCAAGGGGAAGGAATCACTCTAATCATTCTATCAGCTAGTCCCTTTTATTTTATCCCTGTATTGCCTCCTAGCCCTATATAGTCAGGAAAAGTCCTGCTCTCAGCTGCTGTCACTAGGTGCCATGTGATAAAGCTTCCCTTATCCATCACTAGCCAAGTTCATTACTTCTAATGAGCGCCCACTTTGGGAGTTTATCTGCACAGGACACTTGAGAGCCTGCTTAACCAAAATACCTGCTGAATGTCATTTGCCGCCTAAGTCATGAATCATTGGCTCTCTGTCTGCAGAGCTCAGTACATTCCTCAGACAAGGACATCTGGGCTCTCAAAATACACCCTTAGGGTAAGAGGGCAGAGTCTCAGAACAACTGCCATATCAAAAATGTAGCTGAAATTGTCACTAAAAGGTCTTATCATAAACTCAGTTCTTTCCAGAAGGGCTAATTTCCAGTCATTTGGAGATGGTACCAAGCATTTGCCACAAGATACCAGGTATTTAGGGGAGTAACACAGACAAGAACACTCTCTTCTGGCTACTTCCTTTCCAGTTGGAACTCTGGAGAAGAAACATGGAGCATCATAGGAGATAGAGGAATTTAGATAGGCTAGGAAATTTTCTCCTTGAAAATCTCCCCCCAAATTGTGTCTGTTACCCTTCCGCACCCCAAAAGCCCATTTGGGTCATATTTTTCCCCTGAAAGGCACCAAAGGCAGCCTGCCTTTTCCATCATGCCATACCAGTTATCTTCATTTGCTCCTTTACTATTCACATAATACTGTCCTAAGTGCAATATAGATCCCTAGTGGGTTCACTGCTATCCATTGCTGAATCAGCCAGCTCCTCAAAGCTTCCCCCCCCCAATAACTTCAGACAATTGTGCCGACCACTTCTTTAATGTCGATAATAATCACATTTGTTGGAGAAGACATCCTGACCTAGAGAAGTCTTCCTACAAGGATGACTCCAAAGAGCAACTCTCCAAACTTCACCCTAGACTCTAAAGAGCCTTCAAATATCAGTTAGTTTTCAGACGAGACTATAATCAGTTAAGGGATCAATGTGGAAAGAGGAAAGAAAGAGAAAGGAAGAAGAGAGGACCTAAAAGCAAGTGTTGTATTCAGTCTTGTCTGACCCCATTTGGGGGTTTCTTGACAAAAATCCTGGAGTGATTTGTCATTTCCTTCTCCAGTTCATTTTACAGATGAGGAAACTGAGATAAAGAGGGTTAAGTGACTTGACCAGAGTCTCACATCTAATGAATGCCTGAGGTCAGATTTGAACCCAGGTCTTCCTGAGCCCAGGTCCAACCACCTATCCATTGTGCCACCTAGCTTCCTATTTAGAGATAAAACAAGCATTCAGAGGGACAATGAATTATTCATGTTCATACCAAATCACAATCAGGATTGCTACCCAGTTATTCTAAGACCCAGCCCAGGGATCCTTCTATTCTTGCATACAAGGGGAGCCTAAGTTTCCATGTGGCTAAGTTCAGGGAATGCAGATAATATGTGGCAAACTGTGACTTTCAGTGAGAGCTTTCTCTGCTCAGTATTATTAGAGTGCACCTGTGTCCCAGACATAACCCTACATGGGGACGTCAGGCATCTAATTAACCTTAGAGAAAGCCTGGATACAATTCTTCTGCCTAAACCATCAGCTTAGTTCTGACCTTGGCCAACTGGGCAGCACGAGGCTAGGAGAGGACACCCAAGGCACAGAACTAAGGACTTACACACGTTCTCTTTAGACAGGGTCCTCAAAAAGAATAAGAAGCTGGATTCCACACCATATCAAACATTGACTGATTAGCTAATTTATGATCGAAAATATAGCCTGAGATTGTGCTGGGTGATAAATAGCAATTGAGTCATGTTTTACATAATCAATTGATGTTTAATTAGCTATTTGTCCCTTAGTTGCCATGGTTACCTAGATAATTGAAAAGGGGGAAGGTATGTTGTCTAGTCTGTGCTGCAGAGAGCCCGG
Organism: Monodelphis domestica; assembly: GCF_027887165.1. Classification (NCBI taxonomy): domain Eukaryota; kingdom Metazoa; phylum Chordata; class Mammalia; order Didelphimorphia; family Didelphidae; genus Monodelphis; species Monodelphis domestica. Next base: position 140,027,741 of record NC_077233.1, on the reverse strand, counting down.
GCTGTTTCAGAGCTGTACATCTATCTATCCACGGTTCCCAGGATATATCCTTTCTCTGACATTTCATTAAAAAAAAATTCCTACTCATCCTTCCAGACCACGAACTAGTCATTTCCCCCTTCAGAGCTTCACAACCTTCCTATTCTTTTCTGTCTTTTTAACCCCCAAACCTAGCACAATATCTGGCGCATAAGAGTGCTTAATACATTCTTGTTGATTGATTATGTAATCTATCAAATGAAAGAGTTGGATTACTTGCTCTCTAAGTCCATTCCAACTCCAGATAAGTTTATCAATCAAGCAACAATCATTTATTAAGCATCCACTATGTGCTGGGCATTAGGAAGCAAAGACAAAGAATGAAATGATTCTTCTTATAGTAAACCTGACTGAATTGTGGAAGAGAAAGGGAATGGGGAGGAAAATAAGACAACATGAATAGCTGTAAGTCAATGAATGATCTCAAAAACATGCCTGCTAAAATCTTTGGAGAGCAGCCTGGTAGCATGAATAAAAGTTACAGATGTAATCATACCCTTTGACATAACAATCCCAGTGTTAGAACTATACCTTTCAAGTGTTATCAGAAACAAACAAACAGAAAATGCCATCTACTTGCAAATTTTGATAAGAACATTATTTGTAATTACGAAAAGAAAAAGAAAAAACACTGAAAACAACCTAAATGTCCAACAATAGGAAAATATGTAAATAAATGATAGCACCGTACATGAATGGAATGGGGCAAGTATAATTAATATAAAGAAATAGGAAAAGACCTTGATGAAATATGAAAAGAGGAAAAAGCTGCATTGGAGAAGAATATATGCTAAGTGATTAAGTAAGCACCAAAGTGAATTAAGGTGAATGGACAATATAAATATTCTAAATTGAAACTTGGGGGCAGTTGGGTGACTCATTGGATTGAGAGTCAGATCTAGAGATAAGAGGTCCTAGGTTCAAATCTGGCCTCAGATTCTTCCTAGCTGTGTGACCCTGGGCAAGTCACTTAACCCCCATTGCCTAGCCCTTACCACTCTTCTGCCATAGAACTAATACACAGTATTGATTCTAAGATGGAAGGAAGGTAATGGCTTAAAATATTTTTTAATTGAAACTTGAAGAGAATAATGGAGAAGCAAATATTGAAATCTTATGGGATAAGGCTAGAGTTCAGAACAAGACCTAGGGTCTCATTAATATAGTGGCACACTTTTTTCAACTTATCATCTTAGAGAATTAAAAGCATTAAGCAGTTATGTGACTTGCTCGGAGTCACATAGCTAGCAATTTTCTGAAGCCAGATTTGAACTCAGGAAGTTGAGTCCTCCTGCCTCCAGGCCTGGGACTCTGCCCACTGTGACACCCTAGCTGCCTATTATGGGACAGTGAGAAATAAAATTCACTAGAAGGGTAATTACAATGCTATAATGGATGGAGCTCCTGCAGTGAAGCCTGGAAACCCACATTCAAATCCCACTTCTGATAACCTATGGGATCAGAGTCCTTTAGCCTTTCTGAGCCTCCGTTTACTCATTTGTAAAACAAGGACAATAATCTTTGCACTGTGTCCTATAGGATAGTTGTGGGAGAAATTGATTTGTAAAGCTATAATATGCTATGGAAAAGTGAGTTGCTGTGATCATGGTAATAGAAGTTAGAATACGATACCTTATGCCATGAGATCAAGCGGTCTTACACTGTGACAGACTAAATGCTGGAGATACAAAAACAGAAAAGAAATAGGCTCTGTCCTCCAGGAGCTCAAATCCTATCAAAGGAAACAAATTGTGTATATAAATATAAATGTGTGTGTGTGTGTGTGTGTTGGGGATCAGGAAAAGTTTAATGTAGACAATGATGCATAAATTGAGCTTTGAAAGATGCTAGTGATGCTAAAAGGCTGGTTGTGGGGGAGGTTGTAAATTCCAGGCATGGGAAAGAATAAGATGGAATGCAGTGAGAAAAGGAAGAGAGAAAGATGACTTCTAACTTGTGCTATTAGGGAAAATATCCTTTGAGCCTCTGATCTTGAAGGATGGTAGAAAATGACTCAGTGGATAGAACACCAAACTTATAGTCAGGAAGACTGAAGTTCCAATCTAGCCTTAGTTACTTGCTAGCTCTGTGACCCTGGGTAAGTCACTTACCTTTTGTTTGCCTCAGTTTCCTCAACTGTAAAATGGGGAGAATAATAGCACTTACCTCCTAGGGTTGGGGTGAGGACCAAATGAGATCATTACAAAATGCTTATCACAGTGCCTGGCACATATTGGTGCTCTCTAAGTGCTTGCTATTATTGTTGTTATTATATTTAAAGTGCTAAGTAAATGGTGTCAGTGGTGATGATGATAATGATGATGTTGATGATGTCACCTTATTTATAGGCAGGGATGTCTTTCTAGATCCTCCTACAGTGTAAGCAGCCACACTTACTGCCTAGACATAAAGCTGACTCTGGGTGTCAAACCCTTCCCTGGGCTCTGGTGCAAGATGTCATGATTGCCTCGGTCTGTTTTCACATACTTGTTCTCCTTAACTTTGACCTGTACCTGGTTCGAGCATGTTAGCATGCTGGTGATCCTTCTGAACTGCGTGACCTTGGGTATGTTCCAGCCTTGCGAGGATGTGGAATGCCAGTCAGAGCGCTGTAACATCCTGGAGGTAGGATGGGGTCCAGTGAAGAGTAAGAATGGGGTTCAAGGGTCCCAGATTAAAATTCCAGACTTTGTCCAAAGTTACTGATTAGGTGACCTTGGGCAAATCACTTCCTTTTGTAGTCTCATTTTCCTCATCTCTATGATGAATGGGATACATGAAATGGTACATTAAAGTCTCTTCCAGTTCCAAGTCCCATGATCCTATGATTTCAGATCACAAAGTACTCTCTAAGAGAGCTCTCTATCCCAATGATGGAACCTAGTCAGTTGGGTTAAGAAAGCAATTCCCATCTTTATCTGAAAAACCTATATATGGAGGAGTAAATACAGTTTGGCCAAAAGACATTGGAATATAGACTAGTGAGTCCCCATGTGACTTTTCTTTTCTGATCATGTGCTTCAGTTTTAATAAATTAGCACAATGGTCATGTATATATTTAATAAATAGCAGAATTAGTTGTCATCTTTTGAATAGATCCAGACTATGATGTGGGGTACATGAAGGGGTGGGGGAAAAGAGGTTCCCAAGATATCAGACAAAATTTTCCATAGACCCCTTTATTTTCATGTAGGGTCATTAGTTGTTCTGTCACAATAAAGAGAAGGGATTCTCCTCATTGATCTCTTCTTTTTCTTTACCAATTTAGGCATTTGATGACTTCATCTTTGCCTTCTTTGCGGTGGAAATGGTCATAAAGATGGTCGCCTTGGGGATTTTTGGACAGAAGTGTTACCTGGGAGACACATGGAACCGTCTAGACTTCTTCATCGTCATGGCTGGGTCAGTAACCAAGACTCACAAATCTCATGGAAATTAGATTCTCAGCAAATCACCAAGCATTTGTTTTATGTGCCAGTCATTGTGGTAGGGGAGACTATAGAAAAGACAAAAAATATTTTATCTATAGAAAGACAAAAAATGAGGCAATTCCTACTCTCAAGGAACTTACCTGACCACAAAACATGCATAGACACGTATCGGTCAACTCGGCACATATATAGACAGTCATTCACAGATATGCAAACACACACATTACCAAAAACATATATAAATACACAGAAACGAGGGCAACTGAGTCATACATCTGCCATCCATCCATAATCATATTTGGCAGTTTTTCCTGAAAGCCAACAGATGCCAGGCTGAGGGAGATCTAGTCAAAAGAACTCATCATGCTATATAGAATTGCTCCTCAACTAAGTGGTCTCTGCAGAATAGAAAAGATAAAAGCTGAACCAAAAAGAAGGAGAGAGGATCTCTGTTGTTTTTTTTTTCTTTATACATTTTTCTCTACAACATTCCATGAGCACCAACTAGGTGTAGGTCCCCAGGCTGGCCCCCAACAGTCTGGGAGCCAGATAAGTAATATCTAGCCCTTGCCCGCCACTCAAGGATCTCAGCCTAATAAGGAGATAAGAAGCTGACACAAAACAAAGGGGTGAAACCAGCTAATCTCTAGAGCCCTTTCTAGTAATAACATGGTATTTTCACTGTTCAAATAGCCCTTCTAACCCTTTCATTCTCTATTCTAAGTTGCCTTCCAGCTCTAACATTCTCTGGTTCTATGTGTCCAAGAGCTCGGGAAAGTTATCAACGACCTAGAATCTACTCCTTCCTTAGGCTCCCTAACCTTCTTTGTGTTTCAGCTCACGTGATGCTTCTGTCTAGAATCCTTTCCTCATCTCCCCAGCTGTTAGTGTTTTTCCCTTTCTCCTCCAGTTATCATGTACATATTTATCTGCATACAGGTCATATCTGCCCTTTCCACTAGCAGCAGGTCAGCCTTGAGGGCAGGCAAGTTTGCATTTGTCTTGGTATGCTCAGATTTTAGCATAGTACCTTGCATATAAGTTCACATGCAGCTTGCAATCATGAAAATTCTACTGGGATTTTAGAGTCTGAATCCCAGCTCTGCCACAGAATACTAGTGCACCTTTGGACAAATGGTCACCTCCCTAGACCTCAGTTTCCTGATGTGTAAAATGAGAGGGTTGGGCTGGATGACTTTTAAGATATATTCTCACTCATGATGACAAATTGGAATATAAGGAACTGTTTTTTCAGGTCTTAGGGCTGAGTTAGCAATGGCGGCTAGATGATTCAGTGAATAGAGTGCTAGATCTGAAGTCAGAAAGACCTGAGTTCAATTTGGCCTTAGACACTTTCTAGCTGTGTGAACTTGGACAAATCAATTAACCTCTGTTTGCATTAATTCAGTAAAAAAGGAAATAGCAAACCATTCCAGTATCTTTGCCAAGAAAACCCCATGAACAGTAGGGTCCATGGGGATCCACTCCAGTATCCTTGCCAAGAAAACCCCATGAGCAGTAGGGTCCATGGGTCTCCAAAGAAGCAGACATGACCAAACAACAAAAATGACCCATCCAGGTGCCCAGTGACACATTCATTCTCCACTTTCCCCATCAGCATGGGTCCAGCATCTCTCTTGTTCCTCCAGGTTTACATACTCTTTTCTTTGGACAGTCAGAGTACCATAGGATGACTTCTTAGCCAAAAGACTATGGGAAACAACTTCTAAGCCTTCCATGAAAATGAAAGTTGTAATAGCTTGAGGCCCAAGCTCTCTTTCTCTTCAGTAGGAGGACTGGAGAAGCGTTGGAATTATTCCGGGTACTCCAGTAAGCCACAGAATGAGGATGAGATGCACGCTGTCCACCCCCAGCCCAGCCTCCCTAAGTGAGTCGATTACTCTAATAACACTTAAGGAGGGAGGAAAGCGATAAGCAGAAAAATAGCACATGAAGCCACAACTCTGAGCTACTGCAACAGATGGTCCTAGGATTTTCTCGCAGTAAATTACTTCTGCTTACACAGCAGAAATTTTCATCTATGGCCCACATACACAAGGAACACAAAAAGAGGGGAAAGGGGTCTACCGGCATCCCTACAACACAGACGTGCTTCATTCTCTGCCTCAGGGATCCAGGGGAGGATACTCAGGGAACACTTTGAGATCACTCTAGCAGTAGCCAGCTCTGCCCAGGTGGAAGTGGTTTATAAAATAGGTTGTCCTGAGCCCAGGAGTCTACACAGCACCCCTAGTGTACAGGAGTTCCCCATGAAGTCTCAGCTGCATGGTCACCGTGTTGAAGCATTTTGAAGAAGTACTTTCCTGTTGGAGGTATAGGTAATATGATCTCCATTTCCAGGCGAGGAAATGGAGAGCTGGAGAATAACTAGGATTAGGAAAACATGGGTCAATGGATGGGGAAAGAAGACCTAAGGGGACTGTGGTAGTTATATGCAAGTATATGAAAAACTGTGGAGGAGGGATGAAACTTGTTCCATTTGACCCTGGAGAAGAGGACGAGGCACAGGAGGCAGAAGTTCCAGCAATACTGATTTTGGCTGAGGCAGAAAGACCTTCCTACCAATGAGTGTTTGTCGGGAACAGATTAGGATGCTTTGGAAGGTTGTGAATTCGCTGTTTCACCGCCACCAGAAGTATCCCAGCCGAGGATGGATGATCTTCTCTCAGTAATATTTTCAACATTATTGATTCACGATGTGGTATCAAAGATACCTCCCAGCTCTGAGAATCTAGAATGCTAAAGCAGCTTGCTTTCACACAGAGTAGAAATGAAAAAAAAAAAAAGCAAACTTAGGGCTATATTATGGGAGAAAAAAAGTAAATAATACTTTGCTCTTGCCTGCAGCTAGGTGGTTCAGGGACACTTGGGTGTCACAGTGGGTAGAGCCCTGGGTCTGGAGTCAGGAAGATCAGACACTCGCTCACTGTGTGACCCTGGACAAGTTATATGATTCCTGCTTGCCTCAGTCTCCTTACTTGTAAAATGAGGATAATAGCAGCATCTTAAGGGTTGTCATGAGGATCAAACAAGATCATAATTGCAAAGTCATTTACAAATATTACAAATTATTACAAACAAGATAGCGATTGTGAAGTGTTTAGCAGAGTGGCACATAGTAAGCATTATATAAATGTTAGCTATCATCATTACTGTTAAGCATGTTACTATAATCTTTGAAGTTTTTTTTTAATGTTTCACATATTTTATGTCATTAGTACTTACAAGAATACATGCGCTAGTTTCCATTATTATCCCCATTTTATAGGTGAGGAAACTGAGACTGACGGAGGTTAAGAGACCTGCCTGAGGTCATACAATTAGCTTCTAATGTAGGCTTTTTAAATTCAGGTCTTCCTCCTCCAAGTTCAGCACTGTAAACAGACACCAGCTACCAGCCTCTAATGGGACACAAAATAGACATGGAGGACCAACTGCTCTCCACCATTCCTCCCAAGGTCTGATACTCTGGGTCTGACATTCTGCATCCCATTCTAGGGGCCTTGCCCAGTTCTGACCTTCTCTGTCCTTACGTTCCAAAAGCCCTTCTAGCTCTCTCTGTCTGTGTTCTATGTTCTAAGAGCCCTTCCAGAGCTCACGTTCTAGATTCTACCATCGGAAGCTGGTCTGCAGGAGAGTGTATGCAGCCCCAGCATGGCACCCTGACCAGTGAGGCCTTTGACCTGTGACAATTCACTGCAATGAATCATGTCACTTCTCAAGAGTCTCGGCTCTGCTAGGCCTCCCAGTCATTAGTTTCCGTGCCTGGGCTCGGTGTTCCATGCTGGCAGCCTCCAACCTAACGATGTCATCCTCAGAAGAGGAGAAGGCTTTAGCACTTGGTCTGGACTGGCTCCAGTAAATCCATCCAATTACAGGGAATCTCTCTCCGTACCACACACCTTCAAAGCCTCCCAGAATGGGAACATGCACTCAGCTGGCACATTTCCGTGTCTTGTGCGATGTATCAGTTAAGGATGCCAAGACTGCAGTTGGGCATCTCTGCAGAATGGAATAGACCAACTGAGAGTTTTCCTCAAAGAGTCTCCGAGTATGATTCATCCTTTGGGATGCAAGATGCCATGTTCCCTCCTAAGCCTGTCTCAGAGGCTGAGATTGAGACCAGAAACCCCAGAAGATTGCTTTAGTGGACCCTTCTACCCCTAGTCCTCGTTCTGCCCCCTGGGGCAAAGCAGAATAAGTCTGAGCTGTCTTCCCAGGTAACTAGGGACCACAAAAAGTCCTGCCTGTGCCAAGAAAAGGAATAGAAATCTAGATCCCAGATGTTGTTGAAATCTGCCTTACTTCGACTTTCCCCTCCTGCTCTGCCAGACTTGAGATGGCACATAGAATCATTGTCTCTGTCCACAGAGTTCCCTGGGATTATCTGCCAGACAAGGAAGCGGGGGAAGGAAGAAGCAGGAAAGGGAGACAGCGAGAGACCATTTGGAGAAATCACAGAAACAGGAACAGTGACTTGTGCTGAGGTTATGGACCAGAGTACCCTCCTAATGTTAAGCCCATATTTAGGAGCTGGGGCTCTGCGACTAACCATCAGGCATGGCCAGACCAAATAAAATAAGCTCAGGAAACCCTCGGGATTTTGGTTACCTTCACTCATCAGGGCCAGTTTTCCAAAGCTCAAACATGGAAGCAGGCTGGAGAACTAAAGGTTTGGTGCAAGCATTCCCCAGCTGGCCCCTAGGCTTGGACATGGCCTCAGAACATCTGCCCTTGGACTAGGTCCAGAGTCAAAAGAGAGGGGCCAGGCAGAGATGGGGAGGGAAACGGAGACAGCACACACTTCTGAAGTCTACCAATGGGTTCTTCCTTAGCTGCCCAGTGGTCCCTCGGTAGGCAGTATGGTACAGTGGGCAGAGGAGATGGGAGCATGAATAGGAAACCTTAGCTTCAGGGAGCTGTGTGACCTTTGGCAAGTTCTATCCCCTGTCTGGACCTCAGTTTCCTCCAAGGATTGCATCAGACAATCTAGAGTTGTGTGAAATGCCACCACTCATTTTTGGAAGAACTTGGGGCACACTCTGTGATTTCCAGCAATTGAGGAAATTCCTAAACGACAGAGATGGAGGTTAGCAAGGAGACATGGAGTATGGCAATATCTGCTTAGGTCCATGCTGAGAGACAATGGAACTTGTGGAACTTGTAGCAAGAGCTAAGAAAAAAGGGGGAAAGGGTCATTGCCAAAGCAGGAATAATAGCTGTCTGGAAAGTGCATAGTAGATCAGGAGGCCAAAATTCAAGCAGTTGATTCCAGCTAAGTATTTTTGTTGTCACTTGTAAACAAATCTAAGACCTAAGAAAGGCTATGCAAACAGAATTAAGTGACTTGTCTAGAGTTGCATTTCCGGAAAGTGACTGAAGCTGGTTTTGAACCCAGGTCTCCTGACTACAGGCCTGGCACTCTATCCACTATGCTACTTAGATACCCCTCAAACTCCTTTTACAGAAGAGGAAACTGAGGCCCATAGAATTTAGGATTAGAGCCCAAGTCCTCTGACCCCAAATTCATTGCTCTTTCCACTATACTATACTGCTTTCCCTGAAAAGCTTAAAAATATTGAGAAGGGAGTCTTGTTGTACAAGAAATAATGCTTCATCTGTTCGCGACCTTCCGTGCCCTGCAGCCTCTACAGAGGCCTCTGTGCAAACATGAAAACAAGGGCGAGCAGACTAGAGCACCCTTAAGGAACTCTCATGAAAGCCCACGCTGTGCCTTCTGCAGATGGAATTAGGTTGAATCTTGAACTGAGTTGATGGAAGAGGCATTCAAAAAAGAGTTGAACTGGGTTCAAGAGAAGAAATTCACCTCTCATTCCTGGGCTGGTACTCGGAGAGGAATGGCAGATTCTACATGTGCTACATACATTGTGTTGGTTCACCCCCCCCCCTTTTTTGTCCCATTGAGGACCACTGAATCAAAGCAGATGAATGAATGATGATACTATTGTATAGCAACTGCTTGACATGTGCATAGGACCTATTAGGGCTGGAGGATGATCATCCTGGCACCTTTTTACTTTCATGCTTCTATTTTGTACATCTTTTGGAGTTTATCACTGGCCTGCTTCAGTAGAGCAGCTCTTTCCCAGCTTAAAAAGTAGGATGGGCTATTTCTAGTGAGAAATTTCACACCAAAAATGCATTCATACAAAAAGCTAGAAAATGAGGAATATGTGTAAGGGAAAGAGCTAAATCTCTTCACCTCTGCAAAGAACAAAAGCCTAGGACTGGGGAATGGTTTTGGAATTGTGACCAAAGTAACTCAAATGAACTTAGGAAGAGTTTGGTATTGAGACATCATAACAGAAATAAACAAACACAATAAACACTGAAAAAAAATATTGAGAAGCTCTGGAATGCAATAGCCTTTGATTAGATTTCCCCCTTTATCTCTTTTAGAGCCAATTTGGCAAATACCTTTTTCTGGGCCTTAACTTAGATAAACAAGGCTTTCCCCTCCTTACTATTCCTACTGCATTACTCTCATTTTCCCCTTCTCCCACTCCTTGAACAATTACTGTTGCCTCCTAACTGGTCACCCAGTCTCCATTCTCTTCCCCATCTAATTCATCCTATACTTAATATATACTATCAGATTACTATTTAAAGCACCATTTTCATCACTCCATTCCTATGCTCAAGTACCTACACTGGCTCCCTATTGGCTATAGGATTATGCCCATATGGCCCAGCCTAGAATGTATGACTCTAATTTACACTTGATGGCCATCCACCTCTCCAACCTTATATTCCACACTGCTTACAGCACTGATTTGCCTTCTAGCCTGGGGCTCTGCAGGCCATCTTCACTCAAGGACCCTGCAACTTCTGCACATGCTTTCTAGTCTGAGGTGATCTCTCTTTGTCTCTTTCCCTCCAGCATGATGGAATATTCTCTGGATGGACACAACGTCAGCCTTTCTGCTATCCGGACCGTCCGCGTTCTCCGGCCACTCAGAGCCATTAATAGGGTGCCAAGTAAGTCCACAGTGTCTTTTCATAATCCAGGATTGAGGACTGGGCAGCTTAGCCAGTGCTGACTAAGCTCAGCCTTGTAGCAGCTTAAAAACAATACCTGGGAGTGCAAAGCTTCTGTTCCAGGAGTCCTACTAGCTTGCTCCTTACAAATCTCTAATCCCTCCTTCATCCCATCAATAATCATATTATCACTGTCAGGAAACTGGGGGACTTATTTATGTCATTGTGAAGTCTAATAGGTTCATAGAGAATTCCAAGCTCTAAACATGATAGGGTAAAGCCAGTGATGGAGCAGCTAGAGATATAGGGAAGGGAGAGCGTGGTGCCAAGCAAGACATGGTTTTCAAAGTAGATAGATTCCCCAGAACTATTCCTTTCCCATTTAAATCTAGATCTCTTCTTGCTAGGAAGCCCAGCAAGTGAAACAGGTTTTTCTTTTTCTTTTTTTTTAATCTTCTTTTTACTTCTTTTTGTGTTTGTTTTTTACATCCTCTTTATTTCTGAATCTAAAAATCTAAATCTAAAAATCTAAAAATCCCTCTTTGCTTCCCTTCCCAGAGAGCCATCTCCTTTAATAAGGGAGAGATTGTGATTTCAGTGATTATGGAGAATTCCCAGATAAGGAAACTCACTCCCTTATCAATATAAGACAGTCTTTTCATTTACATTGGTGCAGCCATTGTATATATTGATTTCCTCATTTTTTCTTTCTTCACTCTTGGAACAGACTATTCAATGAGAGTCCAAGTCCTAGATAAGGTAATAGGCCTGGAAAGGACCACTGAGCCCATCAAATACTAATTTGTAAAATGAGGAAACTGATCCACAGACATTAACTTAGAGGGACATCGGCTCATAGATTTGGAGCTAGAGATGACAAAGAGAGAAGAGATAGAATGAGATGGAAAGAGGAAAAAAAGGGAGGAAACAAGAAGAGAAAGATTGGGAGGAAGAGATAAAGGGAGACACAAAGAAAAAGAGAGTAAAGGAGGGAGAGACAGAAAAGGGAATTAGAAGAAAGAATGAGAGTGTAAGAAATGAGAGAGAAAAGAGAAGGGGTGAGAGGAAAGAGAATGAGAGGGAAAGAGAAAAAAGAATGAGAGGGGGAGAAGGCAGAATGAGGAAGAAAAGAAAGATAAAAGAGTGGGAAGGAGAGAAAAAAGACAGAACATAATGAAAGGGAGAGAAAGAAAAGAGTGAATAAGAGAAGAAAGTTGTGTAGAGGATAGATTAAGGGGTGGAAAGAGTCCAAAAGCAAGAAATAGATTTCCTTTTACTGTCATTTAAGACCTTCATCGTCTCATGTGGGTACCAATAAGGCTCAGTATCTATCCAGATGAGAAAAGAATGCTGGACCCCAAAATTAGAAGAAACCCAAATTCAAATACCACCACTGACACTTATTAGCTATGCAACCCAGATCAAGTAACTTAATCTTTTAATGTCCTTTTCTGTAAATGGTGATAACTATATCACCCTTGTAGAATTGTCAGGAGAATCAAATCAGAAAAAGTATTTCACCTGGTTTTTGAGTCTCTATGTGCTATTGAAATATGAGCTGTTATTATGCTACCATATAATACCAGTCAGCATTGCCAAAGGTGACACTTGAACCAAAACTTCATCTGACTCCAAGGCCAATTCTATCTCTATAGTCCAAAGTGCTTCGAGTGCTATATGTATATTGGCCATTCCTATACTACTGCACAATAATGACTGTATTTCCATAGCATTTTAATACTTAGAAAGTGATTTTCACACAAAATCTTATTATCTCCATTTAGCAGATAAAGAAACTAAGTGTCAGGGAGATGAAAGGAGCTGGTTAATGTGGGGATCCAGGATTCAAACCCAGGGCTTTCCTCCCTCCAATCCTAAGGCTCATTCTAGTACACCATGCTGCAACTACCCCATGTCACAAAGATTATACCTTAAACAGCCAGAAATTAACCTTCGTGTGTGTGGCAGAGAAACAGACAGAGACAGAGAAAAACAGAAAGAGGGAGAGAGAGGCAGAGACAGAGACAGAGAGCCCCTTCCATAGCATTCTGGTTCTATCTGAAGAATAAATAGAGGCCTTGTCAAAAATGGCCTTTACACTCAAGAAAGTCAAGCGGATTCAGCTCCATGGAGAGCATCCTGAAGCAGCTACGTGTTTGCCTACATTTCATAGCTGAGCAAATGCCAACCTCTCTCTATAAGGATAAACCCCACATGAGACCGTGCTGGCTTTTACCACAGTGAGCCAGGGACGAACAGATCACAGGAGTCCATTTAGGCCCAGGAAAAACCTGTCATAAGATTTTAGAGTTGGAAAGACTTCAGACTTCATCTTGGCTGCCCACTGCATTTTACAGAGAAGGAAACTGAGGTATAGACCTGACTCAAAGTGGAAAAGCCATTCATCTACATTAGAACTGAGACTTTCCAACTCCAAATACATTGTTCTTTTCATGACATTATACTGCCTCTCTCTCCTGAGCCTGTCTTCTGTCAGTTACAAGGTTAAAGAATTTTATTAGTCCTTTGATAAAATCTCCAACTAAAATGCCCTCACCAGTTCTGAACTAAAATCTCTACACTACATTCTCTCCTATTATCTGTCTTCCTTCTGTCTCTGTGGTCACTGATGGGGGCCTTTGGCTTGTCCTAACAGGACCAAGTTTCCACTTGTAACCATCATTTTGTTCTCTTCATAGTCATAAACTCCACTTACCTTCAATAAGCAAAGGGGAAATGACTTACTCCAAGTGGGAGTGGAGAGGAAGAGGACTTTAATGCATGTCCTCTCTCCAGGTCGGAGAGATAGTATGGGCAAAGGCTCAGGCAACTGTCCTTTGAGTCTGTCCTTGTGTCATAGAACAAGTCTGGAAATCTTTCATATCATTTGGTCCTAGGAGGGACGTTAGAGACTTTCTAGTATAATCCTGCCATTTTACACAGGTGGATATTGAGGTTCCAATATCACATAGTAGGTGGCCTTACAGTGAATCTTCCAGTTCCATTCCATCCAGCTCAGTTACTGTGTCCTGAAGGCTTTCTGTGTTTTTCTCAATTTTGGAAAAACTTGTCTGAAATTCTAATCCATTCTACAAATAGCATCTTTGCTATTTTACTACAGATCCTTCTAAATTTTGAATGCTATTGACTCCTCCCTTCCCTCCTATCTTATGTAATGGGAAAATGATAATAACTGGGGAACAATTTGCTTGTAAGTGATTTATTGACTAGGCAGTTAGAAAGCAATGGTCATTGGACTACTCAATTAGTCTAAAGACCCCAATTATAGAGTAACGCAAAAAGTTATAGACAAAAATAATTAACTAAAGGAATAAAAAATTAATTATAACAAAGACAATTAATTCAGCAAGGATACAAAATTAGACAATCTGATGTCCAATTGGAGAAAAATTTAGAGGCTTTCCAAATTGGAAGGGAGAAGTAGGTTTCAGCCCAGTTGGGCAGGGACTCTATTCATAAAATGAAAAGATGCTGATTAATTATATCCACCTGTATATATGGAATAGTAGATAATTTATATAATCTAGTTTCCCATGGATGAATAATACAAAAACAACAAAATAGAGGAGAGTACATGTGGAAGCCCAACATGGGAGTCTGTGCTCACAAGGTAGAGTCTAATTGGTCCTACTAATTGTCACACTAAAATAACTGCATTTTGTACATGATCTTAGTTTTATCTCATCATCTGATTGCTACACAACTCGGTGGGAGTTAGAATTTGAATATCTCTGCAGCCAAATGCGGTCCCCTTTCCATTAGACCAGACCAGACCAATCCCTCAAGTACTGGAATTTTATTTCTGAGACTTAACAAGGTCTTGCTTCATGCTACCTTTCCCAATCTCTTTAATTGACCCAATAATCCTAATAGATATAATAGAATCTGGATTAGGAAAAACCAGCCCAATGTTCCTGCCAACCTTATCATACCCCTCCTATGATGGGGCTTAGGCAGAATTATCTAAGAAGCTTCAGATGAAACTTGTCTGCTGCAATATGGGGCCAAAGAATGTCAGAACTAGAAGAGAACTAAGAGATCATCCCCCCCCCCCCCCCAGTAGCCTTACACTGTATACCTGAGCAAGCTTGGGGCAATAGCTCTCCTAGGATCATACAGCTAATAAGTGACTTATCTATAACTGAAATCCAGATGTAATCAAGAAGATCATTGAATTCATTTTTAGATAGAAGTGTCAGGACCAGTAATCTATATTCTTTATGTCGTAGTACAACAAGCTATGGAGAAACTTCTAATTTTTAATCCTTGAGAAGACAGAAACCTTTTCTCCTACTTTAAATGTGATGCAGTGGAATTAGCTCTGGCTGAAGAATTATAATCCTGGCTCTATCATTTTGACCCCAAATATTTTAGACAAATCACTTAACTTCTCTGCGCCTCAGTATCTTCATCTGTACAATGAGAAGACTGCAGAAGTGAACTTTAAAGCCTCTTCGGGCTCTAAATTTATGATTCTTTGATATTCTTAGAAAACCCACTCTCTTCCACAAAGTTTTGCATCAGTCAATATGGGGTTAGGGGGGTTAGTACAGGCAGGAACAGCATTCAGAATATAGAAGAATCTATGGTATAACAGGCAAGACCCTATTCATTGAATGGCTTAAAATCTGAAACAAGGTTTTTCAAGGCCTGGGAAAACCCCAGCAGGCCCTCAGGACACAGTAATTGAGCTTGAATGGAATGGAATTGGAAGGCACATTTTCTATAGTTTCCTGAAGCTTGAGGTTAAATTCCTATTTTTATAAATGTTAGGATTTTCTCATGGGCAAACCAGTCTAGAAGAAAAAGACAGGAGAGTTTATACAACTAGTTATTTGGAAAAGATATATATATATATATGCCCACACATGTATGTATACAATTTTAAATCTAGTTCTTTACCTTGAATTCAGTGGCTTTTCCCCCAAAATATCTAGTTCTATGAATGAATTTAGTCCTTTTTTTTTAACTCTGTATGTGTATGATAAGCCATTCTGGTTGTTTTCTTAAATATATTTTAAACAAAGATGGACATAGCCTTCTTTACCCCAGTCAGTCAGGCTATCTATGAGCATATATTCGGTGCTTACTATACGCCCAGCACTATCCTTTCCATTTTCAAGATCAGAAGTCTAGGCATGATGATAAGAAAGTGGGAGCTAACATACCAAGAGCAGCTTCCTTTTAAGGTGTCCCACACACAGCAGAGAACTCCAGATGTTCCAGAGAAAAGCAGTTGTCGTCTGATTTGTCAGCTGATACACCTGCCCCATTCTGATAACTACCTGACTGACAAAGGGTACCATCTCCTCTCTAGTGTTTACCAACCTAAGACTTTGGGTCTTGGACATACACCCTGTGGAGAGAGATCTCGGCTCTACTGGGGTTCTTAGAGGAAGACATTTGGTCATATAGTCAAGTAGGGGCTCACAGGTATTATATATGACAATTGGAAATACAACAGCCTGGTTGGCGGGGATCCATCCATCCATCCATCCATCCATGAGCCCTGCTCTTTGCTCAATTCTGTGTTTAGCTAGACTGGGATAAGAAAAGATGGAACAAAAGCAGAAACAAGAGGAAGAAGAGACTCAGACCCTATCTTTAGGAAGCTTATGGTCAGGGGAATATTGAAGAGAAGAAAACAGAAATCCCTCACAGTCTGGGGGAGACTGAGAAGGGACTCTTCCTTCAAGAAGCTCCACTCCAGCTGAGGATACAAGTTTCACATATATGAAACAATGAGGAACACCAAAATGAGTGTGTGTGTGTGTGTGTGTGTGTGTGTGTGTGTGTGTGTGAGAGAGAGAGAGAGAGACAGAGACAGAGACAGAGACAGAGACAGAGACAGAGACAGGGAGACAGAGACAGACAAACAGAGGGATAGAAAGAGATGGAGACAGAGATAGAAACAAAGATAGACATTCAGGTCTACATTATATGGTATATATAAGTATTATAGGAATTCAGAAGCAAGAGAGATCACATTAGGCAGGAAAGGATTCCTTTAAGACATGGGGTTTGATCTGATTATGAGCTGCCATTGCTTCTCTTTGCTCTCTATTTTTTTTTCTTTTTAGAGAAAATCCTAATTCCAATGAGCCCCCACCAATCAGGACCTCATGGGGCAAGGAAGTCTTTCATCACAGGCCAATGTTTCTTGTTGGCTTTTTTTTCATATTCTAGAACATCTTAATAGAGGAATTATTGGCCTTAACATTAGGAGTCCTGTGTTCTAGTCCTGACTGCCACTAATTCATTGAATAATCCTGGGCAGTTTTCTTCCTTATTGGAACTTCAGTGGCCACATTTGCAAAATAAAGAAATAGAAGACGTTATGATAAAAATGGCAAAATCATTTGGTTTGGGGTCAAAGTCCTGCCTCTGACACTATATTACATATGGGGAAACTGAGGCAAGCAGGGTTAAGTGACTTGCCCAGAGTCACACAGCTAATAAGTATCTGAGGCTAGATTTGAATGCTTAAAGGCCCGAGTTTCCTCTTATAAATGAAAAGATTGGACTGGATGGCATTGAGGTCCTTTTCAGTTATAAAATCTATAATCCTTCCTTTACTCTGTCTACAGATTCCTTCTAACTCTGACATTCTATGAATCTATAGTTTCACCTTCATGTTTAGTAAGTGTCTGAGATGAGATTTGAACTCAGGAAAATGAGTCTTCCTGACTTTCAACCCAGTACTCTATCTGTTGTACCACCTGGCTACCCTTGATTTAATACAATAAATATTTAATATGTACCCCAGACAGTGGGAGAAACAGGAGAATGGAATTGAACAGCATTCATGCCCTTCTATGAGTTTATTACCCAGCAGAAGATCATGAGATACAGTTTATTGTTTATAACAAAGTATTAACCTTGCCAGGCAAATAGAGGTCAAGCAATTCTCAACATAGAACAAAGCAAAAGAAAACTGTTAAGTACAAGAAGTATAATTTTCCCCTTGTATTACTTAATAGTAATTTCTCTCATCATATTCTCAGTAGGATTTAGGAATCTTATTCTTCTAAACTTGTTACTTATTAATTTCTTAGGAGCTATGATGTTCTATATCTCCCAAATTTTGTTTTCCCTTATGCTTTGGACACTGGGCAGCTAGAAGATCAAGGATAAAGTGCCTGGAGTCCAGATGATCTGAGTTCAAATCTGACCTCAAACACTGGCCAGTGATCCTGGGCAAGTCACTTAACCCTGTTTGCCTCAGTTTCCTCATTTGTAAAATGAGCTGCAAAGGGAAATAGCAAGCCACTCCAATATTTTTGCCAAGAAAACCTCAAATAGGGTCATGAAGAGTCAGTCACAAGTGAGACAACTAAACAGCAGCAAATTCTCAGGACATCCAGTCTTTTCTTTTGCTAGTATAGTCCCCTTTCTCCAACAACCTTAGTCCTCAAACAGCCTCTTGGAGGGAAATTGAATTCTCTCATTAGGAGCTCCCACCCCCATTGTACGCTGGAGGCCTGTAGAGATGCTGCTCTGCCTCAGCTGTTTCTAATTAACCTTCTTCCTCCCAGATAGTCTCTGGGGGTGTGACTCTGCAAAGTTGGCTTTTTTTAAAGGGCTTGTAGCAGTTTGAACCCCAACCAAGACACATTGAACATCGGTAAGCAAAGCTGTAAACCATGACAAAAGACCAGATTTCTCCAAAGGGTATTCTTTCGAGATATTAAATATTTTAGAAAGAGTATAGAATTTAGAGCAAACAAGGAGCTTAAAGGTCATCTTGTCTAAATCCCTCATCTTACAGAGGAAGATACTGAGGCCCCCCCCCAAGAAAGGAAAGAGACCAGCCCAAAGTCACCTACTTCAAGATCAAGATTAGAAATCAGGTCCTCTGATTTGATGATTCTGAGACTCCTTCCCACTTTAAAGCTGTTATCTTAAGATATGAGATCTACTTCAGTCTTAGCTATCATGTGAATAAAAGCATCTTCTACTCTTCAGCCCTAATTTTTATCACCTAAAAAGGAAGTTGAAAATCAGGTTATATGTCCCCAAACAAGAAGATATGCAGTCATTTAAACGAACCAAACATATATAACCAAGGATTCTCGTAAGAATATCTGAGAGTTAGACACTTTTGTCTGAGTTGGGAAATAGACCCAAAAATGAAAATCAAAGGCTAATTACTGGTTCAAATTAGATTTGCCAATAAATATAGTAAACCTTACCCTCTGGAATCCTATGTTACAGGGGTATTGTTTAAGGCACAGTTTTCCCTTGGAAAAGCAAATAGCTAACAATAATTCTCGGTAGGAAGGGGTCATGTTTTTTTTTTTTCCTAGGCAAAACTGTTATCTTCCTTTGCCAGACAACTTTCCCTCCCCATTCCCTTTGGCATTTGGGGTTGCCGAGTGCCTCAGTGCCAATGACAGACCCCATCTGTTAGCCATCTTCTCTGAGCACTCCGGACAACACTCCAGAAAATGTCAAGTGTCCCAGGGAGAAGATTATTAGTGCCACTTAGACGGAAAATGAGGAGTATAATTTTTCTTTGCTTCCAGTGTATTCAGGGCCCAGTTTAAATCGTACTGACAAAGAGCACTGAGCTGAAGCAGAGAATAGGCAGCCCATACAGAAAGCCATGCCTTCCCTGCCAGAGCAATAAATCAGATGGATTTTTAAAAGGCAATTTCTAAGTCATCATTTCTAAGAGCAATGACAGTTTTATCAGCTTCGTTATTTTTTGTTAATCTGGCGGATGGATTGGCCGTTTGCAAGAATGAAGACCTAATCGAAATGGGCAGAACAGAATGAAAATTGTCCCAGGTTCCCTAGCCTGCCTCCCTATCTGGTCTCCTAAAGAAGAACAGGGATTTCAACATTCCCAAAAGAAAGCCCTAGTGAATGAGGCTAAGCTTAGTGAGAATGTGCAGCTTTAATTCAAAACCTTTTGGATGCTACATTACTAACTTACCCTAGGGTCAATAATTGAGGAAGGAGAGGGAACAGATATAGGATCATAGGTTAATAGGATTCAGAGCTAGATTTTGTCCTAGGAATCATCACTTCCAACCTCTTCATTTAAAAGATAAAGAAACTGAGGTCCAGGGAAGATAGGCAACATAGGTAATAAGTAACAGTTGGGATTTGAACTCAGCTCTGTGCATTCTAAATCCAATGTTCTCTCTGTTGTACCCTACTGGTAGGAGAATTGCTGGTCAAAACATGCTAGAAAGATGGATAAAAAATTGTAAGATTAAAGCATTCTTATTATTTGCTTGGATCTCTGATCTCCTCTGTGTGTGTACTCCCCCTATTGAGATAAATAACCCATCCACACCTTCTCATTCTGTTAGAATTTTGTCTGTGTCTTTCTGTAAAGCCTCCATAGAGGATTGACTCAACATACTGGAGACCATTCACTGATTCCTTCAGTATTATATTGATATAGCAATGCAGCACCTGGGCTGCCCATCTGTTTATGGACCATTAGTCTTATTCTGTGGCCAGCCCACTGCCTTTTCCACTCACATTTTTGTTTTTGAAGATACTAATATCCTCCGTTTGGCATTCAAAGCCCTTTCTAACCTAGCTTTTTCCCTGCCTTTCCAGTTTTCTTACATCTTCTCCTCCACCACAAAACAGTGGTATGTTGGATCTCCTTGCTGTTTCTCACACAAGATACCCCCATCTCCCAATTCTGGGCATTTTAACTGACTGTTCCCCATGCTTGGAATATTCTCTCTTAGCCCCACCTCCCCAATCTCCTGATTTCCCAGCTAAAATCCCTCCCTTCTACAAGAAATTTTCCTTCTCCTCCTTGAAGCTAGCACCTTCCCTCAGAGATCATCCCCAATTTATCTCATATATAATTGATCTGTATGTTATTGCTTACATGTTGCCTCCCCCATTAGTACTGACTGAGCTCTTTGAGACCAGGGACTGTTTCTTTGGCTTGATTTTTATTTGGTTTTTGCCTTTCTTTGAATCCCTAGTTCTTAGCACCAGTGCCTGACACATAGTAGATGCTTCATAAATGCCAGCTGAATGACTAGCTCCTTGCATACAGATCAACATTATTAAGATGAAATTTACCAGGGATAAAGATATACCAGGGATATCAGTGGATAGAGAGCCAGACCTGGAGATAAGAGGTCCTGTGTTCAAATCTGACTGTAGACACTTGAACCTAATTCCCAATTGCAAAACCCTTACAAATCTTTTGCCTTGGAACTAATACTTAGTATTAATTCTAAGATACAAGGTAAGGGTTTAAAAAAAAGAAGGTGGGGACAGCTGGGTGTCTAAGTGGATTGAGAGACAGGCCTAGAAATGGGTGGTCCTAGGTTCAGATCTGGCCTCAGACACTTCCTGGCTGTGTGAACCTGGACAAGTCACTTAACCTCCATTGCCTAGTGCTTACCACTTTTCTGCCTTGGAACCAATACACAGTATTGATTCTAAGGCAGAAGGTAAGGGTTTTTGATTAAAAAAAAAAAGAAGATAATGAGTTTACCAGGAATAAATATCAAGTCCTACACAGACTCAAAAAACCCTCCCAACATGCATAATGACTGTGGTTATTAGTAGATTGCAAACAATGTAAGTTAGGAGTGTGTGAGATGGGATGACCAAGAGAGCTAGCATGATCCTCAGCTTCTTAACAGAGGCACAGCATCTAGAAGAAGAGGTGTGACAGTCCCATTATACTCTGTCCTTTTCAGATAAGATCTGGGATGTCATGTTCAGGACTGGACAGCACCGGATAGTTTTTTAGGAAAGACAAGTTGGAAGTGCTTATGAAGGAGTGACTAGAATGATAAGGAGTTTGGAAATAATACCATGTGAAAACTGTTTGAAGTAACTGAGGATGTTTAGTCTGGGGAAGTGAAGATTTAGGGTATATGTGTGCATATAAATATATCATGTGCATATACGTGTGTATAGATGTGTACATATGCACATTGTGACTAACTTCAAGTATCTGAAAGGCTGTCATGGACAGGAAGAATTTAATTTAATCATTGTGGCCCCATAGCTTCAAAAGTCAAATTCATCAGAAAATAAGAGTCAGCTGCTCTGTTTTAGTCAGACCTACCAAGAATAGAAGAAACTAAAACGAAGGTGATAGATATTCTGTCCCTGATAGCTCCCTTTTAGTGATGCTATAAAAGGGATTCCAAAATGGAGAATGGTTACTTCTTGTTATTCTGTTGTCCAGTCATATCTGACTATTTGTGACCCCATTTGGGGTTTTCTTAGCACTGGAGAGGTTTGCTGTTTCTTTCTCCAGCTCATTTTACAGATGGGAAAACTGAGGCAATTAGAGTAAAATGACTTGCCAAGAATCACACAGCAAGTAAGTGTCTGAGACTGGATTTGAACTCAATTCTTCCTGACTCCAAGCCCAGCAGTCTATCCATGATGTCACTTAGCTGCCCTCTAAAATGCTTGCTAGATGACTCAAGATACCTTTGAAATCCAAGATTACCCATCTCCATAATTTGATTATAAGCTTTTAGAGGACAGGGACCATTCCTTATAAAAATTCTTCTCCAGAGTTAGAATTAACAGCAATGGCTAAACCTCATAAAGGGGGCAGGTTTAGATTTGATCTTCCTTATGATTAGAACCATCCAAAAGAGAAATGAGCTGCCTGGGGGAGATTGTGGATCCCTTTACTGGAGAGCTATAAGTAAAGGTCAGATAACCATTTGTCCAGTTTTCTGGCAGGAATTCTTTAACAGACATAAGCTGTATCAATTTGGCAATGAGTTCTCAGAAAGTTCTATATTCACCTGGCTCTTCCTTAGATTTCCCTTTGGACCTTTCCAAAGATAGCTGTTGACCCTACAGCCTACATGGCAAGTTTAAGGAACCAGCAAGCTGATCTATTGACTATGGCCGGCTTTGGCCATCATCAAGATGCATCTTACTTGCTGGAAATTCATTTGACACTGAGGTCTGTTTCAAGGTCACAAGATTGCCATTATGCAATGGAGTCAGACAGGGCTGAGAAAATGATTTCATTCTTATGGCCGCTGTGGGCTCCAGGACCATCTGCCCTGTACACCCCTCAATGACAGGATATTGGCAGGAAGGAGCCTCGTCTCCCAGCTCAGTGCTTCCTAGAGAGGGAGATCAAGAAAACGACTCCTCTCTGGAGAAGATCACTAAAAGAGAATGAAAAAGATCGACAAGCAGACCAACAGTCACCCCATCTCTAAGGTTTTACCACAACCAAGAAGGCAGGGCAGTCAAGCTATAGCAAGAAACAGAAACCTGCCAAGAGTCCTAAGGAGATCATCAGACTTTCTTCCTCTCTGAGGATGTTTATAGTCAGAGCATGTAAGGCAGCTAGGTGGCTTAGTGGATAGTGTTGAACTTGGTATCAGAAGAACTAGTTCAAATCCTGCCTTAGAAATTTATTAGATATGTAACCTTAGGCAAATCAATTATCTTCTCTTGGCCTCAGTTTTCCCATTTGTAAAATGTGGATAAGAGTAGCACCTACTTCACAGGGTTATTGTGAAGATTAAATGAGATTTTATGTGCATGTGTCTATGGTGTATGCCAAACTGTAAAATTCTATGTAAATGCTAGCTAGCATTATTATTATATGAAACCAGGGAGAACCTAGGTCATCAAGCTGGAGTCCCCTGCATTGGCCTTTAAACTGGCAGTACTTGGGTTGCATACAAGCCAGCCAATGTGGTACCACTGTGAAACACAAAGCAATCTGGCACCTGAGCGGCTTTGGCTGGGTGTCTCTGTATTGTGTGTGACCTTGTAGATTAGGCTGTGAGTAGTTATACTCACAGAGAACATCAAAGGATTGAGCAATCATGACCCTGCCTCCCAAGGCAGTTTTAGAACCAGAAGATAACTTAAAGATTATCTAACAACAACAATAGCAATACCTAGCATTCATATTGCATTTTAGGGTAAGTCAGGGCATTTGCTTCCCTCCCTCAAGACAAAGCCGTATCACTTCTCTAGGTTCCCAGGTCCATCTTTAGTTCTGTTGAAAGACAGGTGAAACCAGCCAAGGCACTGACCCCTAGGACAGATCATAGCTTTAGAGGAGACCCAGAAAGAGTAAAGTGAGCTCTCTTAAGGAAATTGGGGAAGACAAGGCTCACGTGTGTGGAACACTTACAGAATACTATCAGATGATCCATCATCCAAGGTTAAATTGTATAATAATCAGGATAATTAAAGAGAGAAGATGAGTGAGAGCTGAATAGGTCAGAGAGAACTTCCTAGAGGAGGTAGAACTTTGAATATTAAAAAATGTTGAAGCTGGAAGAGACCTTGGACCTCAGTATTTCAATGGGCCACTACAATGAACGGTCATGGAAAGAAACTTCCTTCCAAAGGTCTTGGATTCAAACCATGACTCCACTGATTACAATGTATGTGACTGTAGACAAGTCACATAAGCTTTTCTGGGCTTTCATTTCCTTCTCTTTAAAATGAGGTATCTGGACTTGATCACTAAGATCACTTCCAATTCTAAATCTCTGATCATATGATGTATAATCTCATTAATAAAAACAACAGTTGAAATTTATATCAGTAATTCTCTCAGAACAGAGGTGAGGGACTATGGACGTGGAATGTGGCATATGCTGTCAGATATAGTTGTTGAGAATGTTTTGCTTAAATGTTTTTCTTTGATATAAGGGAAGGTTCAGTAGCAGGCAAAGTTTAAAGGAAAATGATTGTGTTGTTAAAGTATTTATATATAAATATATCGATAAAACTTTTTCAAAGATATAAAAAAATCTTAGTAAATTAATACCTATGGCACCATGTATTTATAAAGAAACCAAATATGGGCTTATTATAGTCACTTGAAAGACTCCTAGAGATAGGAGGTCCTGGGGATCCTTTGAGGTTACATTTTGTTCTATTTATTAAAATCCTTTTGTAAAAAAAAAATCATAAGGTCTTCTCTCCTCTGTACCATTCAGGCAATTGTGTGATTGCTAAAATGGAATGTGCTGTACAAAATCATCTGTGAGAGCCAGTCTGTTCTTTTTCCTATATCTTCACCAATAATACCATCTATAGGTATATGATAATTTTCATAATATTTTTATAAAATTGAGAATATTGATCAGTAAATACTGATTTTCTGGATCACCTTTTAGAGTAATAATATAGCCAAGATCTTTTCTATTATTTTACTTCTGAGATAATATATAAAATGACCTCTCTATGCTTTCAAGATTTGTTACATCCAAAACAGATTTCTTCAGTGGGTACTTGATCTGGTCCAGTCACTATTCCTGAATTCATTTTCTTAAGTGCCAATTCAATCTCATATAGCAAGCACATCGGGAACGTAGGAGTCAGACTCCAAATCTGGTGGTTCCACTATCACTGATGATAAAAATAGATGTATTTTTAGAAACAGTCAAATTTGTTCCATTTTCTGTCTATTTGTTTTATCTATGAATGATCTCAGTATGATGTGGCTCAGCTGGGTCTTGTGCCAAGCTTTTTTGAAGACTTGTTGTTGCTTCCACTACTTTTCAATATTTTATGAAATGTTCTTGCTCATAGTCTTCCATTATATTCCTTTGTAAGGTTTTATAAATGAATTTGTATTTAAATCAATGTTGTCCTGGGCTTCCAAGTACCTTTCACTGATAAGGTGCTAAACTATTGGTTGACTAAAGTAGTTTCTGACCTCTTTTGGTTTCCTCATTGGGAGAACTTTTTAAAATCATCAGTTTATTTATTGTAAGAAATAGCAATGAACAAAACCTAGTTCCTAGCCTTTTTCCATTCCCTATCTTTCAACATCACAGCCCATCTGAATGGGTCAAGTTAACGTAGTTTGAATTGTTGGCAATATTCCTTCATCTTTATCCTTTGTTCTAATTTAATATTGACGTGTCTCCTCATCTTTATCATTACTTCTAATCTAATATTGTTTTGAAAGCTTGCTCTGAGCAGGCAATGATCTGTTTGGACATAGACAGCTGATTCTGCTCTGACACCTACCAGACATTTTCATTTTTTTCTGATGGTATTTATTGCTGGCTTTGTTTAATGTCTTCTTCCTTTTTTTTTTTTACCCTTCCCTTTCATCTCAGAACTTCCCTTATCTAGAACTGGATGTCAGTCCACTGAGTCACCTCGCTGCCCCTGTGTCCTGTCCGATGTCTAAATCACATTCATGGAGGGCAACTGGGTGACTCAGTGGATAGAGAGCCAGATCTAGAGACAGGAGGTCTTAGGTTCAAATCTGGCCTCAGACACTTCCTAACTGTGTGACCCTGGGCAAATCACTTAATCCCCATTGCCTAACTCTTACCACTCTTCTGCCTTGGAACCAATACACAGTATTGATTCTAAGATGGAAGGCAAGGGATTAAAAAAAGTACTCACAATATAAAAAAGGGAGACTTTTGAATACTCAACAATCTTTTAACTTCCTTTTTTCTCAAACCTCAGATATCTTTCTCAACATACTTTTTGCCATTTTCCCCTGTGCCATTTGCACCTTGAAGTCACAGAGTATCAAAGTATATGATGATTAGGTTTGGAAGATCAAGTTCTTTATAAGATTTCTCTGCCTTCTCATCCTCTACAACAGATATTGGCACAGAAATTATAATTGTCTCTTTTTGGTCTCATTAATGTACTTTATTTTTACATTACAAACATTTACAGATTATTCCCACTCCATGATAGGTTTCTGGTAACAAAGTAAAACAATTAGATAAAATTAAAAATATAGTTTAATACTAATAAAAACTAATAATACATTCAGCCAAAACTATATGCATTATTTTACATCTATAACTCCTTCACCTCTCTAATTTTTAAAACTAATAAAAATTGATCTCTCCTCACCTTTATCCTATTGGAAAAGGAAAAAAAAGAAAAAATTATTTCATAACAAATATGCAGGCAAAGGAAATAAATTTTCTCAATGGAGGTATAAAACATAGATTGCGTCTGGTTTTTTGGGGGGTTTTTTTGTTGTTTTTTTTGCTTATGCTCATTGTGAATATTCTAGGATGAAATGATCAAGCACCCCATGGAATAAGGTTTTTTACTGCTTCTGGGTGCATGATGAAGACAATTCTGTCAGATGCTCACTTCTCCAAAGCGTTGTGAGACATTCTTCCATTTAAGTGAACTCTTCTTTGCCTTCTCATATGGTTTATCCTCAAGGATCCCATAGGATCATAGATCTCAAGCTCGAATTGAGCTTCATTTCCATGACCTTCAATTACTTCATCTTATCCAAACTCTGTAATTTTACATTAGAAAAAGCCAAAATCCAGAAAAATTAAATAATTAATAGAATCACTTAATAGAATGGAATTAATAGACCAGGGTTATACACTTAATAAGTGGCGAATCTGGTCTCAAATCTTAGTCTGTCCTGTTGAACCTGAAACTCATTTTGACCTTGAACTTCAACATAAAAATAATTTTATTTTGGATTTTTAGAAGGTCAGTGGGACCATTAGCCAAAAGATATCAGAGAGGAACTAGGATGAAGGTCATTCAATAGAAAGAACAATTCTTGTCTAATATCTAATCTAAGATAGCTGAATGAAGTAGTGGATAGAGTGCTGGTTTTAGAATTTGGAAGGCCTGACTCCCAGGCTGAATTGAAATCCTGCCTTATATACTTACTAGCCACGCCACTCTGGGCAAATCATTTTACCTCTCACAGCTTCCGTTTCATCCTCTGTAAAATGGGGTTAATAATAATACCTCACAAGGTGGTTGTGATGAACATGTGAGAGATAGACAAATAGAGAGATAGAAAAGAAAGAAATAGATAGATGTTAGATAGACAGACAAAGACAGAGAGACAGAAGAGAGAGAGAGAGAGAGAGAGAGAGAGAGAGAGAGAGAGAGAGAGAGAGAGAGAGAGAGAGAGAGAGAGAGAGAGAAGATGTTATATAGATAGAGATAGCTAGATGACACCATGAATGGAATACCAGACCTGGAGTCAGAAAGACCCATCTTCATGAGTTCAAATCTGGCCTCACACACATTCTAGTTGTTTGACCATGGCCAAGTCACTTAATCCTGTTTGCCTCAGTTTCCTCATCTATAAAATGATCTAGAGAAAGAAATGGAAAACTATCCCAGTATCTTTGCCAAGAAAACACCGAAATGGAGTCACAAAATAGGACACAACTGAAAAACAATTGGGCAACAAATTATATATGTATGTATAAAGTACTTTGCAAACTTTAAAGCTCTATGTAAATATTAGCTATTGTCATTATTATTCATGTAGCTCCAGGTCATAAGCCTAGAGCTTCACAAAATCCTTTGATTCCTCTATCATTCTTCACACAATAAGAAGCTTTTTTCTTGTGGTTCCCCAGCTCAGAAACCTTACAACACTCCTTGTTCCCTATAGATTCAAATCCATATGCAAAAATCAATCCAGTAGTCAATGGACAACAATTTCACAATTTAGAATATTCATGAAGTTTGTGTAGTTAAGGATGTTATGTAGTTAAGAGCATTCAAAAAATTGGGTGATTCTTCAGGTCTGTCCAGTCTTTTTCTACTATTGCACAACCATCATAGAGGTTTTCACAAAAGATAAAGTAGGCAGTTTCAATTAAATATATATATTTTTTTTTTTAATTTCAAGGCAAAGACAGTATAACTAAGAAAGAAAATTGTCATTTGGGGAAGAAAGACTTTGCATCAAATATAGACAATTGACACAAATATTTAATACCAATGGCCATTCCATTATAACTCCATGGCCAAAGGACATGTATAAACAATTCTCAAAAGAATAATGCAAGGGAAGACATGATCAGTGTGATCGGTGGGATATGGTTGAAGGAAAGAGGTAGAAACGAGGAAGAAGTACATTCCAGACATAAGGAACATTCTTCAGGAGAACAGATAGTGTTGTTCAGGACAGGCAAGACAGACTGGGAAGAATAGTCTTCAATAATTTTGTGAATGAGAGGCAGCTAAGTAGCACAGTGGTCTGAAAACAGGAGGTTCTGGGTTCAACTCTGGCCTCAGACACTTCGTGTCTATGTGATTCTGGGCAAGTCACTTAACCCCCACTGCTTAGCCCTTACCTCTCTTCTGCCTTAAGATCAATATCTATTCTAAGATAGTAAGGATTTTTTTTAAATATAATAATGGTAGATTAGAGGAAAGTAAAGATGGAGATAAAGCCTACCATCAGAAATTAGTCATTTTAGCCTATGAGCAACTGAGATCCACAATGGTTCACTATTTTGCTTCTACCTCCAATAATCGAAGCTGCTCTTGGTCCCAAAGCCAACATCCCTTCTGTCGAACCAACCAGAGCACCTCTGACAAGTGTCCCAGGCACATAATCTCTACCCTTCAACCACCCCCCCCCTTTTGGAATGCAAATTTGCCATCTCTTCCTGCCATCTTATCTGGGTAGGATCATAATTTTAGAGTTATAGGGGGCCTTTCATGGCCATCTGGTACAAATCCTTCATTTTACAGAACTTAGATTGAGATCTGCAGTGTGCCTTGCCCTAGGTCCTACAGCTAGTAAATGGGAGAGCTGGGGTTTCAAGGGAGATCCTCTGACATCAGCCCCATCCCTTTTCCCACCACACACACTCTCCTGCCTCCCAAACGTGAGTAACGTGTGCTTTCTCCTGTCATCTCCCGTGCAGGCATGCGGATCCTGGTGACGTTGCTGCTGGACACTCTGCCCATGCTGGGCAACGTCCTGCTTCTCTGTTTCTTTGTTTTCTTCATCTTTGGCATTGTGGGTGTGCAGCTCTGGGCTGGACTTCTGAGGAACAGATGCTTCCTAGACAACAACTTCGTCAGGTGGGTGCTGGGCCATTACAAATCAGCGAGCACTGGCCATACGCTCAGGGTTAGAAAATAGAGGGAGGGTTCGTAGTGTAAGGATTGAGAAGAGACCCTAATAGGATCCTGCAATCTGATGGACAGACTAGCCTGGGGGCAGTGAAGAGTCAGCTGAGGATTTTGGGAAAAGGAACTGGGAACAGAGAGGATTCTGACCAACTGAACACTTCCAACTTTGGAAGGAAACTGAAAGGAGCTTTTTCCTGAGGGTCAGAGGACATCTGAAACCACAAGAGGGAGAAAGAACCTGATTTCCTACTTGCTGAGGTCCTGTCTTCAGTCAGAGATCCTTCACAACCCCCCTTGACTTGACTGAGAAGGAGTTCAGTTGGACTCTTTGATCAGAGCCAATCTGCCCTCTCCCTTTGGGTCTCCCCCTTTGCCTTGCCTTGGATAGATTATAGAGATTTAGGTTTAAGTTATTGTAGTGTAGAGTACTTCCTTATAGAGTACTGTGACAAGCCAGATCTTTGCTTGTCACAGATGAAACAGGATTCACCCTTGATCTAGTTCACAATTTACCCAACCTCTATCTTGTCATAAAAAACCCTGACCACTGTCAAATCTGACATAAGCTAGAAGACTTATTTGGAGAGATGGGGAATGGTAGGGTTGGAGGGATAAGCTCAAAGTCTTCTCAATAGACCATGCAGCCTCAAGGTACAAAGATTTTCTTTTTGAGCTTAATTTCCTTATCTATAAATTAGAAATAGTAGCAGTACATCCTTCAGAGGGGTGTCATCAAGATCAAATTAGGCAATGAACGTGAAGTGCTCTGCAAACTTTAAAGCACTAGCTATTATGAAAGACTATGTGACATAGTGGATGGAGTGCTGGATTTGGAGTCAGGATGTCCTGGGTTTGAATTATGCCTATATTAGTTGTGTAATCTGATTTAGTCACATAAATTCTCTCAGCCTTAGTTTAATTCATCTATAAAATGGGGTAATAATAGCACCCACCTCACTGGGTTGCTATGAGGCTCAAATGAAATAATATGTGAAAAAGCATTTTGCAAACCTTAAATTACAAAATAAATATCAGCTATTATTACCCTTAAGCTTTGTTTTTATGATTGGGCCATGTTAGCAGTCCCTGGAGTCAAGAAGGGCTTGGGAAGAAGCTTGTGATACTGTTTGTTTTGTGTCTTGGTTACCTGGAGGGGCCATCTGGTTGCTAAAGTTAAAAATGTTCTGACGGGGACCTCAGGATGCCCTCTGGCAGCTACCAGCTAGACACGTCACCAGGGAACACAGAGAGTAGGAGTAGCCATGACCCCTTCTGAGAATCCAGGTTGGCATGGGCCTTTGGGGAAAAGCTGCCTTTTTAGAGAGGCAACATGGTGGGAAAGTGATGGTCATGGAACCAGAAGAAACCCAGGGGAAGATTCCAGCTCTGACACTTACCAGCTGGAGAATCATAGACAAATCACTTTGCTTTAGTTTCCTCATCTATAAAATGGGAGGTTTAAAAAAGAACTGGTTCCTTCTACCTTATAATAGGATTGTTGGGAAGAAAATTCTTTGTGAGCCTTATAGAATTAAAGCAATATAAGCTATTGGTATTCCTAAAAAGTTCCTGACTTGGACCTCTACATTCAAGGTGACTTAAGTCCTACTCATGAGGATGATTTCTTCAAAAGGTTTGTATATGCCTAGTCATTTCCCAAAAGGCCATTTTGCTATCATGGTTTCTTCAGCCCATCTTTCATATTCTCTACTGTCACTGACTCCTGCTTTAGGTAAGAATAAATCTATCAGTCAATCCACAAACTTTTATTAAATACCTACTTCCTGTCTGATCTTGTGCTAGATACTAATGATACAAAGACAAAAATGATATAATCTGTGCCCTCAAGGAGTTTATATTTTGATAGATATTTCTTTTTTTCTGTGAGCCTTGAGCCATCTGGATTATTACACCTCGCTCCCTGGCATCTTTGAGGGACTCCAGGATGCTATAGACCAGTAATCCTTTCATGTATGAAGACTTAGAGCTTTATTACAGTCTAGAGACCTGGCAAGACAGAGAAGGATGCTGTGAACAGATTTAATGTTTTCAGGCATGTTCTTCTTGAAAAGCAATCTCTGTGTGCACATGCTGTGGTCTTTTAGGTGGATGTGACTGAGATTAAATTCTCTTTCTCCTTCAAGCATGGGGAAGTATTGTTCTCAGAAAATGTCCATTTTAGTCCCTAAAAAATTACATCTCAGCTCTCAAATAGAAGGAAGAGAGGATTGTAGCCCAGGCAGGAGTTCTGGGATACCTCACTCTCCAGAGTTCCCCAGTAGGCAAAGAGCCTCCAAGACCCAGAGCTAAAAGGGACCTTGGATCCTTAGTGCAACCTTCTCATTCTGCAGAGAAAGAAAATGAAGAGCCACAGAAGTAAGTGTCTGGGCCCTCATGCTTGGGAGAGGCGGAGCTGGACTTCTCTCACCCCAATTCCAGGGCTCCTTTCACCAGACCTGGAGCCATCT
The DNA here is from genome assembly GCF_027887165.1 of Monodelphis domestica. NCBI lineage: Eukaryota > Metazoa > Chordata > Mammalia > Didelphimorphia > Didelphidae > Monodelphis > Monodelphis domestica. Next base: position 139,995,913 of record NC_077233.1, on the reverse strand, counting down.
AGAATATACTTCCCATCTCAATAGCCTAAGGCTCTCTCAGTGTATCAGTAAAACAAGGTTGGGTACAAGGTTTCCCTCCTCTTAAAGAATGACTGGTTTTCCTTCTTCACTTGCCTGTGTTAAACACAGCTGGAAATGTGCTTCCTGGATGACCAGGAGGGGTGAGTCCATTCCCATCTCTCTGCCCATCTTTTCCTTCTGGACTGCTTATTCACAAACCTTACATATGGCAAGGAACCATAAGGACGAGAGCGATGCATTTGGAGCCAGGAAAAGCTGGATTCAAGCCTTTTCTCAGATACTTATTGGTGAATTATATGATCCTGGATAAGTCATTTAATTTCTCTCTGCCTCAGTGTTCTCATCTGTAAAATGTTGGATAGCCCTTGACCTCTAATTCTTCAATGGATCTTCCTGGATCCTTCTCCAGACAGTCCTCTCTGACCCGACCAGCCATACCTAAACATACCTTTCCCTAAGATCCCATTGCCCTTATTATTTGAACCTCACTTATTTTCTTAGTCAAAGATAGATATTTTTAAAAGTCTCTTTAACATTTAAATATATTTCAATATGAATGTCTCACAGAACAAAAAAGTCAAGTCTTTGCATCACAAATACTGCAGCATTAGAATAAACACTTACCCAAATAAACAATATGACTGATGGGTTTGAGGTCTGTCCCTTCCTTACCTTGTCTGGCTTCACTTGCCTGCCAAGGCAGTTTATTAGGGATGTGTCTGCTGCAAAGGCTATAGCTTTTTGGAGCCATGGGTGAGAACTGAGTGACAGATGGACACCAGAAGAGGAAACCAGCCCTGAAAGGGGCTTGAAACACCCTCCCACAGGCTAGACCCACAGGGCACACAGGGTAAAGAGGGGTGAGCAGGTGCCCCTCTTCACTGAAAACTCCCTATACTCCAGAAGAAGGCAAGGTCTTCCACTGCATCCAAGCCATCACCTGGCATCTTGACTTTTGTCTGGCCTTCAATGAGTCCAAAAGAGAGAATGAGGCTGATGACTTTGAGCAATTCTGCCTCACTTAAATGCAATGCATGCACAAGTCAAAGGACCTCACAAGAACTTCCATTTTGCAGTTCTCTTTGAGTATGAAAGATGACCAGCCAACAAAGCTCTTAATATAATACTTAGTTTACAAAACTTTTAAATCCATTATTTTATTTGGTCTTTTTAACAAGCCATTGGGGTATCTAAGGCAACATTTTTCTCCATTTTGTTCAGTAAAGTGATTTGCCCAGGGTCACACAGTAAGCAGCAAAGCTATCATTCAAGCCTGTAGTCCACCAAAACTCTGGGGTGGGGGGGGGGGAGCATAATACTTTCAAAGAAGCGTATAAATCAGTGAATGTGATGATAAAGCAAATTAACATGTAAATTCTAAAGACATAGGGCCGTGATGGCGAACCTATGACACATGTGTCAGCACGGACATGTGTAGCCATTTTCAATGTATGGGGCTGCAAGCTGAGAAGGATGCTGTTTTTTTTTTTTCTTGAAGTGACACACTACTCAAGTTACGTTCTGTTTTTTGGCGAATTTTGACACACCAAGCTCAAAAGGTTGCCTATCACCGACATAGGGAGTCATATAACCAGACAAGATTGAGGTTAATAATAATAATAATATTAATAGCAACAGCTTGCACTTACATGGTTCCACAAGATTTGCAAAGTGCTTTGCAATTATCTATCCCATTTGAGGTGCTATGATTAACCTTATTTTATAGTAGAGGAAACTGAAATAATCAGTACTTTAAGTGACTTGCCTGAGATCACATAGCTAGTTGGTGTCTGAAACCAGATTCAACTGGGAGGAGGAAGGGATGGGGAAGGGATGGGGAGGAAGGGAGGGGAAGGGATGGGGAGGAGAGGAGAGGAGAGGAGAGGAGAGGAGAGGAAGAGGGACAATGGAAGGAAAGAAGGAAGAGGAGGGAGAGAGGAAAGGAGGGACAGTGGAAAGAAGGAAGGGAAGGAGGGAGGGAGGGAAGGACGATGGAAAGATGGAAGGAAGGAAGGAAGGAAGGAAGGAAGGAAGGAAGGAAGGAAGGAAGGAAGGAAGGAAGGAAGGAAGGAAGGAAGGAAGAAAGGAAGGAAGGAAGGAAGGAAGGAAGGAAGGAAGGAAGGAAGGAAGGAAGGAAGGAAGGAAGGAAGGAAGGAAGGAAGGAAGGAAGGAAGGAAGGAAGGAAGGAAGGGAGGAAGGGAAGAAGAAAGGGAGGGAGGGAGAGAGCAAAGGAAGGAAGGAAGGAAAGAAAGATAAAGCATTTATTAAATGCTTACTATAGGCCAAGCACTGGAGACAGAAATTAAAAAACAAGACAATCCTAGCTGTCAAGGCACTCACGTATGTAAGCTGATCAGTTTAAACCAGATGGAAAGATCCAGTGGTTCTTACTAATACCTCTTCCTTAATGTCATCCTTTTCCTCTCCTTCCTCCTCTTCCTTTCTGCAGTCCAGGAGTTCAAGAAAACCAGCTGAGCTATTTTGAACCTGTTCCATGAGAACCAGGTTGGAGGGGAAGGGGTAAGACAGGGAAAGGTAGAAAAGAAACAATGAAAAGAAATCTTTAACCAAGCAATGGGAAGAATCATGAACTAGGAGCCCAGAGACATGTTTTCCAGTCCTAGCTTTGCTGCTACATCACTCTATGACCTTGGAAAAATCACTTCCCTTCTCAGGGCCTCAGTTTCTCAATCCATAGATGTTGGACATTGGACTAGGCTCCATCCAGTTCTAAAGTCCTGTCATTCTTTTACCATTTTGCCAATAAGCTGTTTTCCCCTCCAAAGTAGGTAATCCAAGGTCTATCCTAAGCTTGCTACACAAAATTGTTCTCAGACAGTTGGAAGCCCAGGAAAACCCCCAAATAAATTGCCTCCTTGTACACATTTGCTTTCACAGAAGGAGAAATTTAAGGGGAAATATAGCCCAGACACTGTGGGATTTAATTTTCACATAAGTCCCTTTTTTTAAGTGGTGTTTGGTAAAACTTGTCTCTGATCATCCTTGATGTGTTTGCATTTCTTTGCTTAAAGTGTGAACGTTGTGCTTGGCCCATGATTAAAGAAAATAATAACAAGAGGATTGGAAGTTTTCTGCTCAGCTGAAATGCCAAAGCCCTGAATTCTGAGTGGGCTGTAATCTTGGCAGAGAAGAGTATATAGCATTTGGAGAGCCTGTCACTTATTTGGGCACTTTCTCCCAGAGGGATGATTCTCCCTGTTCCCACAGGCTGGGCCCCATAGGGCACACAGGGTAAAGAAGACTGAACAGGACGAAGGATTGGCAAAGGTTGGACTGGGAATGAATGAAAGGGATAAAACCTAGATTTTCTGCATCTCTCTGAGCCCATAGACCAGACTGGTTGCTTCCAAGCCATAGTTTCCCAAGGACATCAATGCCAGGAATAGTTTTATTTTGTTTTCTTTGTTTTTTTAGAGTTTAGGGGCAGAACTTGACAAGGTGGAAGAAAGATAGAATGGGGAAATGAGGGAGAGATCTTATGTTTGTACATAACTACAAGGATGAGAAAATATTTTCCCATCTCCTTTTCAATCTAATTCTCACAATAAGCTTGAGAGGAAGAGGTGGGAGGCAGAAATTTGTTGTTCAGACATTTTTAAGTTGTGTTTGATTCTTTGTGACCTCATTTGGGGTTTTCTTAGCAAAGACACTGGACTGGTTTTCCATTTCCTTCTTCACCTCATTTTATAGATGAGGAAACTGAGGGAAACAGGGTTGAGTGATTTTTCCACGGTCACACAGTAAGTGTCTGAGTTTGGATTTGAAATCGGGTCTTTCTGACACCACAATCAACACTTTATCCTTACTCTCCTTGAATTCCTGTTGAGGTAAGGTGATCTGAACAAGATTCAGTGGCCAGGTAGGGGCAGAGTTGAAATTTGAACCCAGATCTCTTGACTTCAAACAATCCCAGTTGTTCTTCCCACTACCTCTTAGTTTTCATGTAACTCTTGTGTTACTTTCCTCTAATGCTTCCTTTTATCTAATTAGTTCTTAAGTCAAGATTACAGATTCAAAATCTGCCCTCTAGAATATGACAAACCACTGATGTTCAAGGCTTGGGATATTTTCTTCTCCAGTTAACTCATAACAACCTGTTCTCTCTATACCATGATGCTGGGCAAGTCTGTATAAGACCCAGTTCAGAACACACTCTTCAATATCACCTGATTGTCAGTTGAAGCCAAGAAAAGGAAACAAAGTTCATTCCCAATTATGGTGCTATATGCTTTCCCAGCCCAATCTTTTTGGATCCTATGTCTATCCAATTTAGCTTATTTCGGTAAATATTTATTTAGGCCCCATTCTGTGAAAAGCATTGTATTAAAGCATTTGGTGATATAAAGAAAAAAATGAAATAGATCTTGCCTCTACTGGGAAAATGAGGTATGCAGAGATCAATCAATCCCTCCAATTAATCCCTTGTATTTAGTAAATAAGTGTATGTGTGTTTGTGTATGTATGGGCAGCTAGATGGCTCTGTGGATAGAGTTCTGGGCCTGGAGTCAGAAAAACTCATCTTCCTATGTTCAAATCTGGCCTCCAACATTTATTAGCTGTGTGATCTTGAGCAAATCACTTAGCCCTGTTTGCCTTAGTTCTTCATCTGTAAAATGAGCTGGAGAAGGAAAGGGAAAACCACTCCAGCATCTTTGCCAAGAAATCCCCAAATGGAGTCATGAAGTGTCAGAGGTGACTAAAGCCACTGAAACAACAAATGTGTATGTATTTCTTCACTTTATCATTGTAATGCATATATTCTATTTGTACTTGTCACCTGTAGGAGAACAGAAGCTTCTTCTGAGTAGAGATTAGTTCATTATTTGTACCTAGCAGCATATAGGACATATAGTAGTGTGATAGAGGCTGGCACTAAAGAAAAAGTGCCAGACTGAAGAGTATGTGAAATTGATCACCTTGATGGGGGAGGGGCCCCAGGAGTGAATTTCCGGAAATTTCTTTAGTGCCAGCCTCTATCACAGTAGGTACTTAATAAATATTTGCTGATTGGTTAGATCAATCAATAAGCTTATATTGATTACTAATTATGTGTTAAGCACTATATTAAGTACTGACTGCAAAAAAATTCCTTTCCTTAAGAAGCTTACATTCTAATAGAGGAGCCACCATGTAAATAGTTAAGTCTAAGCAACATTGGAAGAAAGCCCTTGAAAGGAAGGGTTCCAGCAATTCAGGGGACCAGAAAAAGTCTCCTGCAGAAAATAGCATTTCAACTGAACCTAGAAGGAAGCTAGTACATTAAAAGAAAAAGTAACACACGGCAATTTGAGGAGGGGGAGAATATTAATTGCTAGGGAGACCAGGAAAGGCATCAGGAAGAAGTTAACTTGTAAACTGAGAAAAAGGATTCTGAGAGGCGAAGGTTAGGACAGATTGCATTCCAAACTTGGAGGACAGATCACTCAACCACTTGGGGAGGGGGGGGGAATCAGGAGACAACATAGTCCAGTTTGGTTGAAATATAGAATTCATTAAAGGAAGGAATATGAAGCTATAAAATCAGGTTGAGCCACATTGTAGTCCCTTTGGATACTAGGCGTAGGAATTTCTACTTTATCCTAGGAGTGAGGGGGAACCACAGAAGATTCTTGTGTGAGAGAGTGATATGCTGGTACCACAACAATATTATTTTTGTAGTTGCATCAAATGGATTAAAAAAGGGAGAAACTGGAAACTGGGAGGTCAGTTAGGAGGCCAAGCAAGGGGTAATGACTAGGTGAGTGGAGGGAAGAGAAAAGACATGAGATATGTTATCTACAAATCTCAGCAGTCAATTAAAGGCCAGACTTGAACCCATGAAGATGATCCTTCCTAATTCCAACCCCAGCACTCCATCCATTGTGCCATCTTCTTAGAGATAATTGAGCCCACCAGAAGCTAATGAAATCACAAAGGAAGAATGTAGAGTGTTAGAAGAGAAGACCTAGAGTAAAAGCTTTGAAGGAGCCCCATACTAAGGGAGCCCATAGGAGGGGATTAATGAATCCTTGTTAATTGATTTCTTGATATATAAGTTTGAGAGTTATCTGTTTAGAGACAATTGAGCCAAAGGCATCTAGTGAGACCACCTGGAGAGAGGATACGGAGAGTTAGAAAACAAGAGAACCTATGCTGAGAGCTTTGAAGGACATCCATACCAAGGGAGCATGGATTGGATAATGAATCAACAAAGGAACTTTAAAGGGAGTGATCAGAGAAATAGGACCAAAATTGGTGAAATTGGAGCATCAGAACTTTGAAAGCAAAGTCCAGACCAGGGCAGAGAAACCTGTCATCAATTGGCAGTGACTGATTCTTAAGACACAGCTTTTCCAAGCACACCCTTATCCCATCTCCCAAGTCTTAGCTCTGATGATGGCTTTTTCTCTCTTTTTTTATGCCAAAAACATTCAGACAGTTCACAGGGTTAGCATCTTTTGCATTTTACAGATGAAGATACTGATACCCAGAAAAAAAAGAAACGAACTCATCCAAGATCACTTAAATTCAGCCCTGGGAATATCTAAAGTTTCCTGATTCTCAGTCTAGAATTCTTCTTACTGTACTTTGGTTCTTTGGAAATCTAATCCCTCCTCCATGTCAAGCTGGGGACAGAGAGCACCCCTGCAACCTCTCCCTGCCAAATCCCCTGCCCCCTCTCCTCAAGGCATTAAACCTTCAAACCTTTGCACAGGGTTTAGCTGCCTCTCTAGCCTGTTTGCCATTTGACTACCCCAACCCCCACCACCCCCCACATGCCAGAGGAGAGAAGCAATTTCTGGACGTCTCTCGCTAGCTATCAAAATCCCATGTTTTTTATTCAAAAGGTCACCACTTCGCAAAACGAAAATGTGTTATTTAAATGCAGATTCGCCCACCCTCCACCTCTCCCTCCTTTCTAGTCAGATCAAAGGAGGTTTTCTCTGATGCTGGGACCTTCTTTATAAATCACTTCACTGGGATCCCAGCTGTGCTACTGACTCATTCAGTGCCCCTTGCCCTCTCCGGACCTCAGTTTTCCCATCCATTAAATGAAGGGGTTGCATGAGATAACCTCTTAGGTACATCCATTCCAGGACTGACATTCTAGGATTATATACAACTCAAAATGCCTTAGTAATGCACAGATAATCTTAGAAGAGAGTTAAGATGCCCTTTCTTCTGGTGACCTTCCACTGTGTTCTCTGAAATGCCTTCACCATAGCTATCAAACTTGCTTTCATCTTAAACATGATCCTTTCTTGCTCCTTCCTTCTTCTTGTCTTCCCTGAAACCTGGCTTCCTCATGATGACACATATTCCTTGGCCACCCTTTATAGCACTGACTATGCTTTTGAATTATCTACCACCGCCCCCAACCCCCCAACTCATTGGTCATGATTGGAGAAGTTGGGATATTCTTTGTTCCCCATTGCCACTTTTAGGTTCTCCCTCGATAAACATCACTCAGCAATCTCCCCTCCTTTGTGGTTCATTCAATCTCTATCATGCAATCAAGATTCTAGTGGCTGCCATTGCCATTTACAGACCTCTAGAACACTCACGGCCTATCATTTCTTATGAATTCTGTGCCTGGCTCACAGTCATTTTCTCCTTCCCAATTCCTGCCCTTATATGAGGTTTCAACACCTATAACTATCAAATTGATCTGGCTGTGTCATCCCTCTCCCCCTATACAATAAACTCCAGTGGCTCCTTATAACCACTGGGATCAAATATAAAATCCTCTGCTTGACTTCTAAATCCCTTCATAACTTGATTCTTGCACCTAATCCCCCTCCAAATACCCTATGTCCTAGGGTCAGTGATGTCAGTACTGTTCTTTTGACAAACCCCTTCCTTTCCTGACCCTGAGCAATTTTCCTGGTTGTTCCTTTTCCTGACACTTCTTCCTTCTCATATCCTCCTGGTTTCCCTGGCTTCCATCATGTCTCAGCTAAAGTCCCGCTATCTTTAAGAATTCTTTCCTAGACCTCCTTCATTTACTTGCCTTCCCTCTGAGAGTACCCCCAATTTATCTTGTGAATTTCATGTTTATCTGTTGTCTTTCCCCTTAGACTCTGGGCTCCTTGAGGACAGGAATTGGATTTTTGCCTTTCTTCCATTCTTAAGTTCTAAGTATAGTGTCTGACACATAGTAGGTTCTTAAGTGCTAGATGACTAACTTTTTTGGTCAAAGCATTAGCACAGTTTATGATGGAAAACTAATTTTCAATCCTCTGAGTTTTTCAGGCTTTGACTTCTAATGTCCTCACCCCATCTCACCTAACCTTTTCTCAACTTTATCAAGTAAACCACCATTTACTGAGTCCCCCTGTATTTCCAGCCCTATGAAGGGATGAAGAGGAAATAAGAGGCCCAAGTGTAGGCCATGTCTTGGAGAGTTCACAGCCTAGGAGAAACAGTACTCGTTTTCAGGAAATAACAGAAGAGGTTATGGTATAACCGAGGAAGGATGCAGCAGGGAGGATTGAAGCCCAGGCCAGCCTTCGAGTCAGGAAGACCCAGATTCTACCACCTCACACTAGCTGTGAGAAAAGGAGCAAATCACTTAAATATCAGGGCCCCCAGACAGCTCCCTAAGAATGCAAGTTACAAAGAAGTCATTGATTGTCATCTCTGGATAGAATTTTTATATCCTTAGTCCTTTTTTTTTTTAAACCCTTTACCTTCCATCTTAGAATCAATACTGTGTATTGGTTCTAAGGCAGGAGAGTGGTAAGGGCTAGGCAATGGGGGTTAAGTAACTTGCCCAGGGTCACACAGCTAGGAAGTGTCTGAGAGCAAATTGAACCCAGGACCTCCCGTCTCTAGCTCTGACTCTCTAAACACTGAGCTACCTAGTTGCCTCTATATCCTTAGTTCTTTATACCCATTTAATCATTGATCCAGATATCACCCCTTTCCTCTATCTCTCTAAATAACCTGTGTGTGTATATATATACATATAGGTATATGTACTTATAGTGGTAGTCTCTCGGTTACCGAGAATGACAATGATGTACTTATGTACTTATATGTAAACCTATATGCACATGTGTACATAGGCACATGCTATGAACATGTATGCAGGGATAAATGCATATTACATGCCTATTTGCATATCTGTGTGCACATAGAAAGGGAATAGTCCCAGATGACTTCAAGATGACAAGCATAGCTGATTAAGAAAGTGAATAATAGCACCTTCAAAAAAAGCAGAGAAACGTGGAAGTAGGACAGCTTCAGGTAGAAAGCTGAAATGGTTTTGGATTTGGGGTCTAAACTCTAAAAAAATGCTTTTAGTGGATGATACTGAACACTCAGGGATGAACTCAGAATAGCAGTACTCAGACTGAACACCATCCCTCTTATTTACCACTCTCATTGGGACCCTAAGCATACTTCCACGCATGCATACACATACATGTGTGAACTTGGAAATTACTCCACCCTACTCAGACAGTGCTTTAGGGGAAGATAAAGTTGTAAACTCCTGATTAAACAATGAAAGTTCCCAACTCATATCTTATAGTAAAGCTAGAACCTTAAGCTAGGTCTATTTTTAAATCTAATACAAAAAGGTGTTAAGTACCTGTAAAGGTTAAATTAGTACCTAAAAAGGTCAAGTAACTTACAAAAGGCAAGCTTAACAAAGAGGGGTGAAGTACTCAGAAGATTTAATCTAACCAGAGAAGGTAAAAACCAAAGAAGGTGAAAACTAAGAATGGACAGTCCTAGAAAAAAGCGTCCACTGTGATTGGTAGACGTGAAAATTTAGGGGAGGTGACATAAGGGAAATGTTTCTTTAAAAAGAAGAATAAAAAAAAAGTCAGTTCAGGTAATTCAGTTTGGAGAGTAATTTCAGTCCGAAGTGGAAGAACCCAGCTTGGAGATGGTCTTGTGGTGAGTGATAAAGACTGATTCGCTCTCCCTTAGGCTCAGGCCTAGGCCATTTTGACCTAGGCCTTTTTCTACTGCTTGGCTCAGCCTGAGCCAGAGCAGTTTAAATTAATTCTCTCTCTCTCTTTCTCTCTCTCTCTCTCTCTCTCTCTCTCTCTCTCTCTCTCTCTTTATCTCCTTCCCTTAATTCCTTCTTTCTTTATTAATGAAAATCTCCATAAATCCCAACTGACTTGGGTATTTTGGGAATTTCCCATGGCGACCACTTATTTTAGATTTTAAGTCAAAACACTAAAAATTATCCTTACAGTTTTTGGTGTTTACACATGTTTATATTCAGGTATCTGGGGGAGAGTTCAGTCATGTCCAATTCTCAGTAACCCCATCTGGGGTTTTCTCAGAAAAGATTCTGGAGTGGTTTGCCATTTCCTTCTCCAGCTCATTTGACAGATGAGGGAACTGAGGCAAACAGGGTTAAGTGACTTGCCCAGGGTCACACAGCTATTAGTGTCTAAGACCAGCTAGTGTATGTATAGACAAATACAACTATGGGCGTGCATATATATGTCACTGAGTCTGGATCTTAATTTACTAGTGATATTTGATAGAGTGGTGCCATTATGGATTTCAGCGTTCTCCAAGCCACAAACCAGTCACCTCCAGGAGATGCTGCTGAATTTGGAGGTGCAGGGCTTTGAACATCAGCTTTGTCACTGACTACCTGTGTGGTCTGGAGAAAGTCCCCCAGTTTCTCTGGTTCTCTCTCCCTCCATAGTCTTATCTATTGGACAAAGGGGTTAGAATAGATAACTTCTGTGGTCCTTTCTAGCTCTAAGGCAATGATCCTGATACTTGTTCAAGCAAGCCAACTATTGAATTTCTTCTGTTAGTATTGTTATTAATCATGTGCCTTATATTTAAAGGGTTTTTTCAGTGCATATATTATTAATGATCTGATTGAGGATATTAACTGGATAATTTTTTTGTCTCTTACAACCTATGGAATACAAAAGTTATTATAAATTAATATTTAATATAATAAAATATTAAGCAATATAATGGAATATGATAATATATTAAACAATATACCATAACAAAATTGATCATGCTAATAATCATAACTTTTATTTGTGTAGTTTCTTACAGTTTCCAAAGTACTTTGCATATATTATCTCACTGGATCTTCAAAATAACCCTATGAAAAAGGTACATCAAGTATTATTAGTCTCCTTTTTTGCACAGGAGGAAACAGAGTCTAAAAGCAAAGAAGGGTCTTTGCTGAATGAAGGTCATATGGCTAACGAGTGGCTAAGTCCTTATTCTGGGTCTGGAATCAAGACTTATCTTCTCAAGTTCAAATCTGACCTCAGACCTTACTCCTTGTGTGACCTTGGGCAAGTCACCTTAACTCTGCTTGCCTCAATGCCTCATTTGTCAAATGAGCTGGAGAAGGACTTCAGTATCTTTACCAAGGAAACCCCAAATGGAGTCATAAAAATCAGACATGACTGAAAACAATTAAACAACATGTGGCAAATAAATGGTAAAGTTGGACCTTGAATCCATGTTTCCTAATAGTCTATCTCTGTGAACACAGTCTGGGGATTTTTCTACAATACCATGCTTACCTCATTTTATTATGTTATATATATACATATATATATATATATATAATATATATATATATATTACAACATTTACTTCAGTTTATGTTAGGATTCCTAAATTTGTGTCACAATTCCACTTTGGAAGTCTAGCGAAGCCTATAGACACCTCAGAAAGTTTTAAAATGGATAAAACAAAATACATAGGATTACAAAGGGAAACAGTTGTATTGAAATTTATCCAATTTTTTTTAAAGAAAAGGAAAGAAAAAGTTTACAGATCACAGTTTAAGAACCCCTGTAAGGAGCATTTATTTTATTGGAGCAGCTGTGTGACCTTGGAAAAGTCACTTGCCTCCATTTTCTTGACTATAAAACTGGGATAATAATAGCCCTTACACCCTAAGGATATTGAAGAATCAAATGAGATAATAGTTATAAAGCACTTGTTGCAGTACCTGGCAATAGTGATAATAATGATAGTAACTGTTGTTGTTGTCATTGTTGTTGCTATTTGCCCTCTGAAGTCATTCTTAGCAATAATATTCTAACTTCACTCAGTAGGAGCCATTAAGCCATAACATACACAATATGGGTTAGGACTTGCACCATAAGTCACAGGGGAAAATCAGTGAATAGTGCTCACTCTCTCCCTCCTTTCTTTCTTTCTCTCCCCTCCCTCCTTCTCTACTCTTTCTTTCACTCTTCTTTTACTCTTTTTTGAGCTCAATTTGTACCCCCCAATTGGTGACTTTCATTCAAAAAACTAACCTACTCTCAAAATTCATCACAGACTCACACACACACACACACACACACACACACACACACACACACTATCGGTATGTCTATATCGACATTCTGGAATGGACCTGGAGTCCCCAATTTCAAATCCCAGCTCAATCTTCTTATCAACTTTAAGACTATTTCCTCCTCAGTAAAAGGGGAATAGCAATACTTCATGGTAGTGTATTTGAGGAATCAATGTGGTCTATATGTAAAGTGCTTTAGAATCTGTAAGGCATTACAGATATAAGGTACTACAATAATATTATTAATTTATTATGATGCATTCTTTAATATGTTTTGCCATATTGCTTATTATTCTGTTGAATATTAATTATTGATTATAAAATTTTTCACATTCCATTGGTCGTAATGAATTTTTAAAATTACCAAGTGAATACCTTCGAACAAATCATCAATAATAATATAAGCTGAAAAATCAAAATGATCACCGATACAAACATTAACCAAAGGAATTCTGAAAGCTGCTCTTTTGAACAAGTAGCATAGACCAAGAACTAGAAGGGCTATAGAGACCTTCTATTGAAACCCCTTAATTGAACAGGTAAGGACCCAAGCCCAGAATGGCTGAGTATGCCACCAAGGTCCCACATGGAGAACATGGCAGAGCTGGGATTCAGATTCAGCCTCTGTGCCTCCAAATTCAGTAGCCTCTACTGACTGTAGATGGCTAAATGCTTAGAGGAAAGCCCATAAGTTCATCACGCCGCCATCATATCATGTGCCGCCATCTTAAGGAATCTAAAGCAGCTAAACTCTGGAGCTGGCAAACAACATCCAGGAGCAACAGCCCTAAGATGGGTCACCAGGAGGGTTCCTGAGAAAGATCGAGAGCCAGAATCTGAATTATCGTGGAAGGAAGGGAAAGAAGAATCCATCCAGACGTCTAAATGACAGAACCCTTTAGCCAAGAAGGTCTGGAGGTCTTGTGGGGCTTTCCCTGTATGGCACTGGGCTTCTTGGGTGATGCATGTCCCTGGAAGACTCTTGAGCATCAGGCTGAGATGTGCGTTTATCATGGGCACAAAGAACCCTGGAGGGTTTGTATGAGGTAGCTGTGCAGCACAAAACCGTTGCCAGTTTCATTCTTTGCAGTATCTTCTGACTCCTGTCTTATCATGGACCTTTGGATCTTCCCATCTGAAGGCAAGGGACTTTTACTAGGCAGACTACAAGAGGCAGCCTGGTAGAGAACACAACTTAGAATCAGGAAGCCTGGATTCCTATCCTGCATCCAAAACTTAACTGGAGAATACATTCTCTCCATCTGTGTCTCCTCATCTGTAAGATGCAGGCAGTGAGCACAGTACCACCTTATACCCAATATGACTACTATACCAATACTACCTATGCAGCATAGTTTTGAAGACGGTTATTTGCAAACTGTCAAGTACTATATAAATGTCAAACACTGTCGTTATTATATTTCAGGGGCAGGAATTTCATTTAAGCCCTTTCTATAAAGTCTATGATCCTACATGCCATTGCCCAACCATTTCACTAAAGGAATGAAAGGAATTCCATTCAGCTCGCCAGCCCATCTTCAGAGATCAAGATCTCAGGGACAGAAAGTCCACAATCAGAAGTCAATGTCGGGAGCACAGAATCCAGGGACAGAGCCAAAATCAGTGAGCCCCCAGCCAGACGGCACAGGGGGAGACCCTGTCCCAGGTTTATGGTCTGAAACAGGAAGGACCAGAGAATACTAACAGGATGGAGATCCAGTGGTCTTCTGTGACCCCCTGTCCCTTGGGTGCTCCCTCTTCCCCAGTTACGTCCCCCCACCTGCCTACCCTCAGCATCCCAACAGTGAGCACAGCTGCTCTCTAGTGACGAAGGGCACCAAATTTAAGCCTCCATCCCCACCTTGTGTCTATGTTGAGGTGCACAGATGGAGTTTGGGGGGAGGGATATATTTGAAGTATTTCTACCTGTTTTGCCAATTCGTGATTGTAAAGGCTGGTAGCAAAATGGATGGCCAACCCCATATCTGCTCAGCTCTTCCATCTCCAGGGAAGGAATATAGGTCACCTGAAGGCTGTGGGGGAGGCTGGTGGGCTGCTGCTCGGAGGCCGTAACCTAGTAACGTGTTCTCCTCATCTGTCCCTGGAAGGTGTTTAATGATGTGTGGTGTGTGCATTTTTTAAACCTCAAACAAGCATAGTCACTTAGTAATGCCAGGATATAGGAATAATGCTGAGACATAAGCCTTAATCTGATTTTGTGCAATAGCTAGAGAGATTTTGGAGATACGTTAATGAGCTTTCTCTGCAAAGAAGATCTTCCCAGTGAATGGGGGACCCAAGTGGGGAGGGGTCCTAAACCTAGAGCCTGGTGCAACCTTCTCTAATGCTCCCCTCAGACATCTCTGCTCCCTAGAAGGACAGAACTCTGCCATCTGAAGTGCATGGACCCTGCCTAATGTACAGGTAGAAATTTGATACACCTGAACTACATTTACCCAGCATCCTTTTAAGTTACGTCTTGACTTTGCATCCTGATGTTTGGGAGATAAATTTTTCTGAAACCCAAGCTGTGGAGCTTTGGGGGCTTTTGCTTTGGTAAAGCGCTGCAGATGTGGGTCTCTGGCTCTGTGTTCTGCTCCCTCAGCTCAAGGAACCCCTTTCTCTCTCACTTTGTTATTAAATCCTATACATTTAAAGACATGGAGTATTCATTCATTTTTACTCTCACACTAAGAAAGGCTTTCTAAGGTTCCCTCCTAAGGAACCTTATTGTGCTTTTGCCTTTCTTTGTAACTCCAGCACTTCATCCTACACCTGAAACATAGTAAGTGATTAATAAATGTTCATTAATGATGATGTTGGTAATTCCTGACCTAAAATCACAAACAGAAGGCAAGGTCAGGGCCACCACAGACCCTTGTGCCAACCCAGGGGTGAATACCAGTGAGCAGAAATAGAGGTCCACTACCCAGAGGGCTCACTGAATTCACCTGGCTGGTCTGGCCCAGCCCCAGAGTGTCCCCAAACTTGGGTTCATGATTCCAGGGAGAGGCGACTCTATTCTCTTTTCTCAGACCTTGGCCTGGCTAGTCATTCCTCACATTTTTCCTAGACCACCAGCCAGTCCATCTCCTTTCTCAGAAAGCCTGTCCCAGCTTCTCTAGACCTTGACAGAAGGATGAGTTGGGATTTTCTGAAATACTACTGAGAGATATTACTTCTCTCCCAGGCCAGACTGGCTCAATTGACGTTTTCAGTGTGGCAAAGTTGAAAGAAGTGGAGGGACAAGAAGTGGAGCCTTCAGGACAGCCAACAACTTGAGCTTCTCCACAGGAGTTGGCAAGTGAAAGGAATAAGGAGCAAAAGACATAGAAGAATACGAAATATCAAAAGTATGATCCAAGAAATTAGCACTGTGCAGCAGATAAAAGGGACTTGTAGTCATCATCATCATCATCATTACCCTCATCCTTCCCCTCCTCATCTCCACCTCTTCAGATCCTCAGTTTTCTTCCCTACTTTTCTCAAATACCAACCTTCTCTAGGAAGCCTTTCCTGTTGCCCTCAGCAGCTAGAGCTTTCCCCTTCTCCACACCTCCAATCACCTCATGTCTGTCTGGTTTATATTTATCCCTCTCTACATGTCTATGAGTGGTCTCCATCATGAAAATGTAAGATCTTTGAGGGCAGAGGCTTTCTACCTTTTGTCTTTGTAATCACAGCATCTAGTATATAGTGCGTGCTTGATAAATGTTTACTGATGGTTTTATTCTTATCATCATAATCACATTAATAATAGCAATGACTCACATTTAAGGTTTGCAAATTGCTTAATATTCTTTCTTTTTTAATTTGGAAAAGTGTATTTAATTAATTAATTTAGAATCAAATTACTTTATTTTCTTTTTTTAATTTGGAAAAGTGTATTTAATTAATTTAGAATCAAATTGCTTTATATTCTTGCTAACTCTATGAGCTCAGACAAGTCATTCCTCTTTTATGAGTCTCAGTTTCCTCATCTGTAAAATGGTGATAGTTGTACTAGTTACCTTACAGAACTATAAGAGTTTCAAATGGGGATATGTAGATATGCACATACATAAATATATATATGCATATATGTATATGTATACAGATACAAACATACATATGTGATACTTTGGAAACTTAAATCTCTTATAGGAACATTTACTCTTGTTATTAATAATGAAAACACAGAATTATTGTAGGCTCTCCAAGTCTGGGCTACCATTATCATTATCACTTTCTTTCTGTTATTAAAGTGATCATTTATTTTCTAACAGTTCCCCCAACCTTGTTTTCTCTCTGACCATAGGAATAACAACCTGACCTTCCTGAACCCCTATTACCAAACAGAAGAAGGTGAAGAGAACCCATTCATTTGTTCTTCACACCGTGACAATGGTATGCAGAAGTGTTCCCACATCCCCATCCGCCGGGAGCTACGGGTAGAGTGCACACTAGGCCTAGAGGCTTACAGCCACTCGTTGGAGAGCCCTGATGGTGGTGGCCGAAACTCCTGCATCAACTGGAACCAGTACTACAATGTGTGCCGGTCTGGTGACCTCAACCCGCACAATGGAGCCATCAACTTTGACAACATCGGCTATGCCTGGATTGCTATCTTCCAGGTATGACTTCCCAAACCGTTCCAGGTGGGGTCATTCAGAAGACCAATAAATTGAAAAAAGGGTCATTGTAATGATGAGGGGAAAAATTAAAGGACTGACTAAGGGGATGATGTGTCTTCAATATAAGGATGTCAGCAACAGATTTGTGGGAATAGAAAAAGACAACTGGGCTACATATTAGATAATATGATAATCATAGGATTTGCAGCTATAAAAAAACCATAGAAATCATTTAGTCTTCCTCATTTTACAGCTAAAGAAACTAAGGCAAGGACAGGCTCAATAATGTGGCCCACATCAAACAACTAGTAAGTAGCAGGGCTAAGATTGGAATCCAGAGTTTTGCTCTCTGTCCTCTATACCGTGGTATCTGAGAAACTCCAACCATACCTAATTTAGGAAAAGAAATATGATAGATTTCAAGCTAGAAAAGATCAACTAGTTCAAATCCCTTGTGGTTTTTAATCCAGTCTTGAACTCCCTCCATTGCTGTTGTACACTAGTCAAACCAGTCCAGTTTGTATCAAAACCACTGTATGTAGGAGGCAGCTGGGTAGCTCAGAGGATTGAGAGCCACTTAGAGATGGGAGGTCCTAGGTTCAAATCTGGCCTCAGACACTTCCCAGCTGTGTGATCCTGGGCAAGTCACTTGACCCCCATTGCCCAGCCCTTACCTCTCTTCTGCCTTAGAGCCAATACACAGTATTGACTCCAAGATGGAAGGTAAGGGTTTAAAAACAAACAAAGAAGCAAACAACCACTATATATGTACACACACTTGGAGAGTATCAAAGACAATGGAAAAGCAGAAGCAAGTGAAGCTTATTAAATAGGACCAGACCTGGGATTTAAACTCAGACATGCAGTCACCTGGCACAGGGAACGTTCCATTACATGACTGCACTTTAAAATGCCGAAAGGGATGGAGAAGGTCAACATGGCAAAGATGACAATATGTAAAAATATATAGGTTGGTACCAAATAGTAGAAGGCCCTGAATAACAAGCTAAAGAACTGGACTTTTCATAAAATATAATCCCTAAATCCGAATGTTGAAATGAGAGGACCCCCTTGAAGCTTAAGACAAGAAGATTTATGAGAAACAAAACATTGTTTTGCTTCTTCTGTCAGTCAATCAACAAACATTCATTACTTGCTTACTATGTTCCAGGCACTGCTAAGCACTAAGGCTGCAGTGAAAGGCAAAAAACAGTCTCAAAGAACTCACATTTTAATGAGAAACCATATACAAATAATTATAATAGTACGAGTATAAATGGAAGGAAATCCCATAGAGAGAAGGGACTAGCAGAGTGTTGTGGGAAGCTGGGATGGGTGGGAGTTGGGGTTGGAGAGATATAACAGGGAAGGTGTCCTGTTCTGAGTCTTGAAGGACTTCAGGCTAAGGGAAGTCATGAGTCTAAGGTGAAGAGGAAGAGAGCATTCCAGGCTTGGACTCAGAATGCTATGTGTGAAGAACAAAGAACAAGAAGGCCATCCTAGCTGGCTCACAGAGTACACTGAGAGAGAAGTTTCCCTAGCTGGGCATTCCCAGTGTCAATGAAATCACATGCCCACCTTTAAATTCCCTTCCTGCCTCGAGTCTATAATCCTACAATGTTCAGCGAGTGAATGAATGAACTCCATTTGGCATCAAAAGAACTTCAGAGCCAGGAATGATCTTAGATACCATTTGCTCCACCTCTTTGTTTCACAGAGGAGGAAACTGCTACCCAGAGACAAGAAGGTGTTTAAGGCCAGACAATTGATAGATGCTAATGTCATGGTTTGAACCCAGAATTCCCAGATCTTCTACTTACTAGCTAGAAAATATAAACCTAGATGAGTGGGAGAAGAGTGATGTCCTCAACAGACAAAGTTAAGGGGAAGGAAGGTAATGAGTGAGTTTGAATCCCCAATGGGAGGTCCATGTAGGGTAACTCAGCAGGTAAGTACACAAGACTGAAATTCAGGAGAGATTAGAACTATATATAAAGATTCCAAGTAGGGATAATAATTGAACCCATTGATATAGATGAGATCACCAAGACAGTATGAAGAGAAGAAAAGGGTGTTTGTTGTATAGCTAGTCTAAGTGTACAAAGGTGAATCATTATTCTTTTTTTATTTTTTATTATATTTTTATATATTTTATTATTATATTATATATATATATATATTATATATTTTTACTATATTTATACTTCAGCAATGGAGAATGAGGAGCAGCTAGACCAAGTAAAGGAGAACCATGAGCTATCCCATGAAAGGTTAGGGAGGAGAAAGCTTAAAAAGCTCAAAGAGGCTGAGGACTAAGAAAAGGGCATCACACGTAACACTGAAGAAAGCTTGGGTAACCATTGAGAGAGCAGTTTCAGCCCAGGGATGATAGAATTAGAAATCAGATTAGAAAGAGTTAAAGACTGAATGATGGGGAAGGGAAGGCACTAAATACACCACACTCCCTCCCTTTCTCTCAGTTTGACCATGTAAGACAGGAAAAATATCAGAAAATAGCTGGAAGGGGTAGTAGCTTCAATTTGTTGTAGTCATTTTAAAGATAAGTGAGACCTGAGAATGTTTGGAGACATCAGAGAAGGAACTAATATAGAAGAAATGATTGGAGTAGAGGGAGGAAGGAATAATAGGGAGGAGAGGGAAAGAGGATGGGAGGAAAGAGAAATTGAGAGGAGGAGGAGGAGGGGGGGGGGGAGAAGATAGAATTCCTAGAGGAAGAAGATAGAATATCAAGGATCTAAGTAGAAAAGCTAATCTTGGCAAGGAAAAAGATTTCCTCCTCCTCCTCCTCCTTAGAGACCGGAGAAGTGAGAGAGGAAAGATAAAGGTGTTTGAAAGGCTCTGGGTTGTGGAGCCAGAGAGATGAGATAGTTCATCTTTGAAATGAGGTGTTGGACTAAATGCTCTCTAAGGACTTCATTTGGCAATGAATAAAGTATAAGATATATGCTGATGTATCTTCCTTAGCACATATTCAGGTTTTCTGGGCATCGGTGACAACTGAGCCAGAAATTAGAGCAGACACTGGTGACTGCTGGTGACCTCTACGTCCTGGAAGGATATAGGCATACTGACAGCTCTCCACAATCGGGCTCCAAACCACTTCTCCAGCATTAGTCCACGTTACTTCTTTTCATACATGATAGAGAATATTGGCCTGAGCCAATCTTGTTGTTTCACTCAAGAGATTTTGGGAGGGTCCCATGGCTTCAGAAACAGCTATATAAGCTGCTAAGAGTTCAGAAGAAAATGGGATTTTAGAACTAGAAGAGGGACCTTGGAAATCAAACCCAAATCTAATTTTTTTTTTTTTACAGAGGAGGAAACTGAGGAGCCAGAGAGAGAAAAGGGACTTAGCCCAGGTCACAGAACTAATTAATGGCAGTCATAATTGAAACCCAGATTTTCTAAGCCCAGATCCACCATATACTTCCTACCACATCATACTGCCTCCTATGCTAAGTCACTTACAAAGAATGACTATGACAGGGAAGGAATGAGTCACCAGGCACTTTGAAGGTGGCATTGAATATAATGTACTTCTTGGGCAGCAGACAAGGGCATGTCTCGGTTGCCAGGTCCATCTCATCCCATAGCAAATGGTGCATACTCATTAGCTTACTATGGACAGATGCAAGAAGAAGCCAAAAAATTAATTGGGAGGTTTGGAGAGGAGTGTCTCGCCTTTTATTACATGTGAATTCTGAGGCTATTTGGCACAGCAGTGATCGTGGAGGTTATAACACAAGTGACAGAGGACTTATCCTCCAAACTAGCCCTGAATTGATATGGGATTATGAGTTTTCCAAAGACCACAGAGCAGCTGCCTGTGTGAACCAAAAAACAAAAATATTCATGCTGGGGCCTGAAAGTAGAAAAGAGCCTGGGATGTGGCGAGTCCCAGAAGAATGTGGCTGGCTTGGGAAAAGGTTAGGGAGGCTGTGTCTGTGGCAGTTCACATTGATGCCTGTGGGAAGCTCTCCTGAGAGCCATATAAAGAGGCTTAGTTGCAGGGCAAGGAGGTGGCTCAGTGGATTGAGAGTCAAGGAAGTCTTGGTTCCAAATCTGGGCTCAGATACTTCCTGGCTCTGTGGCCCTGGCCAAGTCACTTAACCTCCATTGCCTAGCCCTTATCACACTTCTTTTTTTTTTTTAAACCCTTACCTTCCATCTTGGAGTCAATATTGTGTATTGGCTCCAAGGCAGAAGAGTGGTAAGGCTAGGCAATGGGGGTCAAGTGACTTGCCCAGGGTCACACAACTAGGAAATGTCTGAGGTCAGATTTGAACCTAGGACTTCCCATCTCTAGGCCTGACTCTCAATCCACTGAGCTACCCAGCTGCCCCCTTACCACACTTCTGCCTTGCAACCAACACACAGTATTTATTCTAAGACAGAAGGTAATGGTTTAAAAAAATGTTTTAAGTAAAGAGATTTCCCTTTCTTAGCCATTCCTCAGAGAACCTAGGGGTAACTTTTATATTGTAACTTTCCATAGAATCCATGTCAATATACTTGGAGTCATGAAGACCCAAGTTCAAATCTCACTTCAAATACTTAATGACCCCGGTCAACCTTCTTCTCTGTTTCTCCATCTGTAAAATGAGGGAAGATTCAGTTCAGTAGTCTTAAAAATCTCTTCTAGTCTTAAGCTTTTCACCTAACTCAAAGTTTGCAGAAATTCTGAGGCATTATGGTGCAGTGGGAGGAACACTGGATTTGGACACAAAAAACACCCCTAAACCATCTACAAAATGTGGCATTGGGCAAATTTCTTGACATCCCCAGGCCTTAGGATTGCCATCTATAAAATGAATGCTTTTGCATTCTTTGTTTCTATTAAGAAAAGTCACCTGGTCAC
Organism: Monodelphis domestica; assembly: GCF_027887165.1. Lineage (NCBI taxonomy): Eukaryota > Metazoa > Chordata > Mammalia > Didelphimorphia > Didelphidae > Monodelphis > Monodelphis domestica. Next base: position 139,974,081 of record NC_077233.1, on the reverse strand, counting down.
CTGCCCATGGACTTTCTAGAGTAGTAGCATCCCAAAATACTGAAATAGAGAAGGGGAGGGTATTCACTCTTGCCAGGAATAATATTAATAATAATAGTAATAATCTTATCTGTAGCCAAAGCAATTTCCCCTTTTCTGCCTCAATAACTTCTCTGTGATCAGGGAAATCCAGATTTTCATGAGAATAATTTTTGAGACAGAGTTTGTAGAAGAAGGCTGAGTGTGGGCGTTTTGGCTCACTTTCTCAAAACTCTGTCTTGTTTGGCCGTGTGTACTGGGCAGCAATACAACCTCCAATTCTGGTAGCCCAGATGGAACAGTGGTAAAGGGAAATAGAATCTGATTCAAACTAAAGAAGGACTTCCTAAAAATCAGAGTGGTAAAAATAAAAGCTCCCATTTCTATTATGCTTTACAAAAGTACATACTTAGTAGCCCTGTGAAGCAAGGAGTGCCAGTATTATTATTCTGATTGTACATTTCAGGAAATTGAACCTTAGGAAGAAGTGACTTGCTTACGCTACTTTTTGTCAGCTGAGATTTGAGCCAAGGTTACTGGAATCCAAATGCATTGCTCCTTCAACTTCCCAGGCTGACTTTCCAGACAAAATAGGCTACTTTGAGGGGTTCTAGCCCTGGAGCAGATCAAGCAGGAGTGGAATGATCAAGGGTGCTAAAGAAGAGTTTCCTGTACAAATAAAAAGGGTTGGATTCTAGGATGTCTTAAGATCTCTTCCAACCCTGTGATTTTCCTGAAGCCACAAGATTCCAAAAAACCTCATAGATAAAAACAGTAGGATTGACTGAGGCTACATTCCCTATTGTGACTGTGTCCCCATATCCCAGGATCCCTCAGATCAATAACTCATTTAGTACCAAGGCAGGAGTGAAGATCCCCTCTCCCTACTTCTCCTTCCCCCAGGTTGCTCCCATATCTTTGGCCTATTGAGAGAATAGAATACTAATCAGGATGTAGAAAAGTGTTTTCAGACTACAAAAATGACATGAAACCAACAAGGTGAAATTGAAGAGAATCAATGTGAGTTTCTGCACTTGGGTCCAAGAAATCAGTTATTGGATTGGGAAAAGATGGTTAAAATGGGTTTGTATGATAAAGACCCCAGCAGAAGGGGGTGGGAGGAGCAGGTGCTGACTAAAAGTTCAACAATAAGTGTGATGTAGTATATGGTAGGAGCAGCCTAGGGTCCCAGGCACTCCTCCTAGAGATAGTTGTAGCTGGTTCTTCTTTCTGACTACAATTTAGGACCAAACAAGAGAAAGAAAATCCCAAATTAAAAACTATCGAGATATATAACAATCATGGATGGGGGATGGCAAGAGGACTGAATGGGAGAAGGGAAAGTTAATGGACAGACAAGTTTATTCTTTTGGGCTAGATTTGCTCTCTGGGTAACTCTCATGTCTCTCCTCTCTCCTCTAGGTTATAACACTGGAAGGCTGGGTTGACATCATGTATTATGTCATGGATGCACATTCTTTTTATAATTTTATATATTTTATATTGCTAATAATCGTAAGTATGAATGGTAGTTATGTGCCTTGATATCAAATGTGCTATTCTAACCCTGTTCCTCCCCAGCCCAGTGGCAAGTTCAGCAATTAAAATCATGACTTGGACTTATTTCAAGAACCTACGGGAGACCACAGGGATCTCATTCCCCACAAGGGAACTTGTGACGGAAGGGATAGAAAACCTCTGTCCTATGTCACATAGATCCAACCCTCTTTTGTTTTGATTGTATTTAACCTACAGTGAGATTTCTGTGACCACTTCAGCCTGGAAAATAACAGAATCACCCCTTTGCCTGCTCTCTTCAGGGTATTATATCTTTCTCACACAAAAATAGAACCTCTGCAGTCTTAAGGATAAAGAGGCGATGAAGAGCTATAAGCAGCAGTTAGCATTTCATATGATGACCATAGCAAGTGATAACAGTGATAAACAACAGGGTGTTGACTAGAGTAGGACACTAATATCTCAAAGGGTACTGAATAGTCCTATCTCTTTCTCTTCTTAAGTATATCTTTTGCCCTTTCTATGGTTGTTTCTATGTTTATTTATCTTGTCTCTATCCTCTCCCCCATATCTATTCTTCCTCTATTTCCTTGTTCCTCAATAGAGAATGGAATTAGGGGTTTTATAATGCCAGTTTTATTTGAGAAATAAACATTCACATTCTGGTTCTTAATTTTAAATTTAAATGAAATTTTGTATGTCTTTCAACTTGAAAACAATATGTAACCCTTGTAGCCATTTTTTTTACCTCCACTTGACCCTTAATTGCTTTGCCCCCCAATGGGTTATTAATCCTCATTTAAAAAAAAAAAAAGGTTATTACTTGGCTAAATTTCCAAGCAGATTTATGCTTGTTGTAACCAAAAAGCTCCCTAGCAATTAGAGCTATCTAAAAGTGAGTTGGGATTCATTGGAAAGCAATAGGTTCCCCTCTGTTAATGTGCTTGAGCTTCCAGATGATCACTTGCTGGTTATGTTTCAGAGAAGATTTTCATTTAGGTATGGAATGTATTCAATGATTGCTGAGGTCCCTTTCCAACTCTGAGGTTCTGTGAATTTCAATTTAATTGAACAAGAATTTACTGAGTTTCTCTTCTCTCTGCCAAATCATCTCTACTCCTATGTTCCCAGACAACCCCTACCCTGGGAATATCTTTGTCTAGGGAAAAGAGATAAGGATACAGGCCAAAACCCTGACCCTAGGGAAGTTAAACACTTGGAGTGAGGAGGCAGAAAAGGAACAGATCTGGGACCTGCCCTCAGGGAGCTCATACCTATAGGCGAGTCAGCACTAACACATGAGATAGATAGTAAGCTGATGTCAACAATCAAGGGCTAAATGATATCATTCAGCCTCCAAAGCTATAGGACCCCAGAGGAAGAAAAGGCTGGGAGACCTTAAATAGTCAGGGAAGCCTCCTCTAGGAGTTAGGCTTTAAATAATAGTAAGGATTTGGAAGATAAACTGGAAGTGAAAAAGTTCAGAGGGGCAAGTCCAAGAAAGAATAGAAATGCCAACCTAAATGACACATGTACTGAGCAATGGAATAAATCACTAGGACCTAGATGGACAGAGCATTTGGTCCTGGGAAGAAGGATGCCTCATGACACTACTATGCCTTGGGAAGCTGCTAACTCCCTCTTCCAGGAAGTCTTCCCTAACTTTTTTAGTCCATTCTTGTGCTTCTTCTCCTCTGAGATCTCACAGTACCTGAGGTCCATGCTAGAGTTATCAGATTCCTGGCCTGAATTAGATCAAAATGTAGTTAGAAAATGTCTAACAAGATAAATAAAAATACAATAAAACATAGATAATGTTCATTTGTAGTTTTCTAAGTCAATACTCAGCTGTAGCAATCCATTGCCATTTGAGTTTGACCATTGTCCCAGCCATTCACTTGGAATTCATGGTATCATAATAGCATTATTGTTGTTTGGTCATTTTAGTCATATCCAGCTCTTCATGATGACCCCATTTGAGGTTTTCTTGGTAAAGATACTGGAGTGGTTTGCCATTTCCTTCTCCAGCTCATTTTACAGTCATGGAAAATGAGTTGAATAGGCGTAAATGACTTCCCCAAGGCCAAGAAGCTAATAAGTGTCTGAGGCCATATTTGAACTTGGGTCTTCCTGACTCCAGGCCTAGCTGCCCCATCATAATAGCTGTAGGATTTAGAGTTAGAAGGAACCTTAGAATAAAGAATGCCAGAGTTGGAAGAGACTTTGAGGGTTGTCTAAACCAATCTTTCACTTTACAAATGGGAGAACTCAGCCAAGGAAAAGGGAAATTCTTTGCCTAGGATTACACAAGTATTAAGTAGTTTAGGTGAAGTTAAACCCAAATCAATGCTCTTCCCACAATGCTATGCTCACTATTATTCATTACTATACTTGTTTCTTAAAGTATTTTAAGTTATTTTAGACAACTCCATCATGCTAGACTCCAAGGATGCTATCTTCAGAAGGGATCTTAGAGATTGAAACCAGATCACTTGGAGCATCCCCTAAGGACACTTGCTAAGGGGCCACTTGCCTCTATCCTCTGCAAACAGTGGATGGAGCGCTAAATTTGGAGTCAGGAAGACATGGGTTCACATATAGCCTCAAACACTTAAAACTTTTGTGACTAGGAGCAATCTCCCATAGTTTCTCTATCTGTATAATGGGGATAGTTATGGTGCCTACCTTGTAGTAGTCTTGTGAGGATGAAGTGTCTTCTTCTTCTTGTCTCCCCAGCAATGTAACTAGGCAGAGAGCAGTGCAGGGCTTTCCACATGGGGAAGTCTTCAATTCAAGAGTATTTATTAGTATTGCTACTATGTCAAGGCCTGAATTTGGTGCAGAGAAGCAGAGGAAAAAAATGGATATAGTTCTTGTCCTTAAGAGACCTATAGTCTAAAGAGACATGGGATTGGGGTGGGGAGTGGAAGAAAAGACACCTTAAAACATAAAATACAAAAGTAGTGCAAATGGTGATTCTGGAAATCTGAGAATGGAGAGATCATTCCTTCATGGATGAATTGGCTCAGGCTTCCTACAAGAAATGGCCTTTAAGCAGAACCTTAAAAGATGGCTCAGATTTTGTCATCCAGTCACTCTTCAGCTGGGTCTGACTTCCTAATCCCATTAGGGATTTTCTTAACCAAGATAATGGAACAGTTTGCCATTTTCTTCTCCAGCTCCTTTTACAGCTGAGGAAACTGAGGCCCCAAAGTCAGTCCAGTATAATATAATCCACAGAGCCACAGGGTCTCCGAGGGTCTAAGTTTTCATCCTAATTCTATTATTTACTAGTGGGATCCTCACCCACACGCTCTGCCTCTTCAGGCCAGCCGCAGAGGTAGGCAGCGTCAGTGTGCCTGGGACTGACCTGTCCGTTCTCTTTTCCTTCTGCGGCCAGGTGGGCTCTTTCTTCATGATAAACCTGTGCCTGGTAGTGATCGCCACGCAGTTCTCGGAGACGAAGCAGCGCGAGAACCAGCTGATGCAGGAGCAGAGGGCCCGCTACCTCTCCAACGACAGCACGATCGCCAGCTTCTCAGAGCCCGGCAGCTGCTACGAGGAGCTGCTCAAGTACATCGGCCACATCTTCCGCAAAGTGAAGCGCCGGACCCTGAGGCTCTATGCTGCCTGGCAGAAGAAGCGTCGGGAGAAGGTCAACCCCAATGGCGCCCTCCACGGACAGGGCATCGGGCGCCGTGGCCGCAAGCGGGTCCCCTCCATCCACCACCTGATTCACCACCATCACCACCACCACCATCACCACTACCACATCAGCAACGGGAGCCCCAGGGGACCCTGCGGGAGCCCCGAGATCCGCGGGGACCTGGAGCCCAGAGCGGGCAAGTCCGGCACCCGGCTCATGCTGCCGCCTCCCCCGTCTCCCGGGCCACAGGGGCTCCCCTCCCCAGCTCATGATGCTGAGCCAGTTCACAGCATCTACCACGCCGATTGCCACGTGGAAGCCCCCCAAGATCAGGGTGGCCGAGGGTCCCGGGCTGCCACCACTGGGCTCAAGCTGGCCACTGGTCTTGGGGGCATGAACTACCCCACCATCCTGCCTTCAGCCTCTGGGGGCAAAAGTAGTTTGGCCCTGGGACCTGTGGGGAAGAAGGGCAGTGGGCCACCCGTCCCCGTAGTGAACAACAGCCCCGTGAGTCTGAGTGCTGACGCCTATGGGAAGCTGCAACACTTGGTTGGGGAACATGGTAAGGAAAGGAGGGACGGATGCCTTCAGCTTGGAGCATTCATGGCATTATGGAAGAGAGCCCAGAGCTGGGAGATTATAGGTTCATAGGCTCATACATTTAGCACTAGATGGGATCTTCACAGTGATCCAATCCAGCCCATTCATTTTACAGATGAGGAAACTGAGACCCAGTGGTGTCTTGCCCAAAGTGGCAGAGTTAGGATTAAAATGCAGATCCTCTTAACTAACATTTCAACAGCCTTTCTATTGTGCCATGCTTTCCCTGCGCT